>NW_008236924.1:6630320-6641640 GCF_000691975.1 Corvus brachyrhynchos | reverse complement strand
TGCTACAGCAAACTGGTGGAGTATTACCGGAATGGGGACCTCTCCTTCAAGTACGTGAAGACCTTCAACATGGACGAGTACGTGGGTGAGTGCCGCAGCCACCTGGCCTGTCGCCTTTGTCCCTGCCCGGGAGCTGCTGGGCCCTGACCCCGGCAGAGCCTGGTGGTGCCCGAAATCCACCTGTCCAGGTAAGATGGACAACATTGCACAGAGTCACAGCATCAGTTAGGACGGAAAAGACCTCTGAGATCATCGAGTCCAACCTGTGACCCCACACCACCGTGTCAGCTAAACCGTGGCACTGAGCGCCATGTCCAGTCTTTCCTTAAACACCTCCAGGGAATTAGCAAAGGGAATGATGGGGACAATTTGAAAACCTATGGAAAAAATTTGAAATTCTTGCATAGGTTTGAAAACGTATGGACAAAACTGGCTACTGGGTGTTGCCCAGTATTGCACACACTGTTACAGACACTGCTGTATTTTAGCTGCACTCAGGTAGTGACCAGGTAAGGAGCAGCTTATCACTGCAGGCTCAGTGTGCAGCATTAACGTCCACCTTTGCTCTGGGATTATAAAGGTCCCTTACAAGGTCCAGTGTGTTCCCTGAGTGCCCTCTGGTATCTCCTGCTGAGATAGCAGGGGACTGTTTCCTTTCTGAAGCCATGGTGAAACACTCTCCTCAGAAGAAAAAAAGATCCAAAGGTGAAAAACCTACAGGCTAAATATTTGCTAATTTTGCTAATTTGCTATTTTACCCTGGTCAAGAGGGGTTTTTTCTGTGAATAATCCCAGTCAAGCAGCATTAGGGAGTAAGCAATCCAGTGTGGTTTTATAGCATTCAATGGGGGAAAATATGCAATAATTGTATAATAATTATTATTTCCCAGGCTTCTACACAGTTTTTTTTAATCATTCACGTTAATATATACTGGGAGGAAGGCTGAAAAGGTGCTGACAGATGAGACAGCACACACCTGCTTTTTGAACATCTGTCGTATAGAATATGGGCACATATCTTACAGGAGCTGATTTTAATTCTGGTATTTAGGGAAATAAAAACAACTCTGAAAGCTGAGGGCATGACAAAGGACACAGAGAGCAGTGCTCTGTCACCAAAGCCACTGCAAGGGTATGGAAGTGCTTTATGTTACAGGTGATAACTGTTCCAGTTGGCCTCAGTCTGCGTGTTCTGTTACCAGGTCTCCCGAGGGATCACCCAGAAAGTTACCATTCCTTCATGTGGAATAACTTCTTCAAGCACATTGACATCTCACCAGAAAATGTCCACATCTTGGATGGAAATGCCCCTGATCTCCAGGCAGAGTGTGATGCATTTGAGGAGAAAATCAAAGCAGCAGGAGGCATCGAGCTCTTTGTTGGAGGTGAGAACCCGAGAGCAGCAGCCTCTAAACCCTGTCCCAAAGCTGTGCCTGTCCTCCCCAGCTCTCATTTATTGTCAGGATTGTTCATTTTCAGTGGATTTGCAGTGAAAGCCACCCCACAGTCCATGGTCCTGGGCACTGTGTCCTGGCAGCCTTGTCTCCCAACGTACCACTCCCAGCTTTAGGTCTTTCAGTGCAGTCAGCAAATTGTTCAGGAAATGTTAGCAGGAGAACTGGGAAGGGCTGGGACTGTACAAATATGAAGTGTTATCAATTGTCAGTGCCAATAGGAAACTGCTGGGAGTAGCTTTTCCCACACAAGCTCTTCCCATCAGTTTGCCATAAGGTTCTGCCACCTACTTTGCTTTATTGTTGTCCCAGCACAATCAGGGAATTGTCTGATGCCTTCTGAGGGGGCTCTTGCTGTCGTTCCTACCAGACACAAACCTGAGCAGGAGCAGAGGAATTGCAGGGGTTTTTCTCAGCTCTGTGTTCCCAGGAGCACTGCCTGTCCTTCTCCTGGGAGAGCTGCTGGCTCTGCTCCCTCAGCTGACCCTCTGCTCACGCTGTCCCTTCCCAGGTATTGGCCCCGACGGTCACATCGCCTTCAACGAGCCGGGATCCAGTTTGGTGTCCAGGACACGAGTGAAGACCTTGGCCATGGACACCATACTGGCCAATGCCAGGTTCTTTGATGGTGACCTCTCCAAAGTGCCCACCATGGCTTTGACAGTCGGAGTAGGCACTGTCATGGATGCCAAAGAGGTGAGGAAAAAAGCAGTGCCTTCCTCCAGTCCCTCTGGAGCAGCCAAAGGTTATCCTGTTATGGAGCAGCCACATGTCTTCTAGTGTAGGGTATCCCTGCCACAGAATGCCTGAACCTCCTGTCCTCTTGCATCCTGCAACACCATGGAAAGGCTCTTGTTCCATCTCTGCTGGCACTTGTGTTTGTGTAACCCTGCAGCAGGTGTTCCCCACAGGGAGCCAGGAAGGTTTGGGAGGGTGTCTTTGGTTAGGAATCTCACCTGGAGAGTAACTGCAGGAATCAGGTTGAATTGATGTCACACCAGCCGGTCATGAGAACTGTGTGGGACCACTTTTACTGGAGTCTATTCCTTGGTCTACACTTGTTAAATCTCAGTGTAGAGGTGCCCAAAGGATCATTCCAGCGACCCACCAGGCTGTGATTTCATTGAGAGCCGAAACAGCCAGAGCAGCAGCACACAGAAGTGGCTGTGGGGAGGGTGACTGGGGTGTCCCCATTCTCAGCTCGGCAGGGTGTGGTTGGGCTCTCCCTGAGCCCCTGTGCCTGGCCCTGACTGCCCCTCTCTGTGTCTGGGGGTGCAGGTGATGATCCTGATCACAGGAGCCCACAAAGCCTTTGCTCTGTACAAAGCCATCGAGGACGGTGTCAACCACATGTGGACGGTGTCGGCCTTCCAGCAGCACCCCAACACCGTGTTCGTGTGCGACGAGGATGCCACGCTGGAGCTCAAAGTCAAAACAGTGAAATACTTCAAAGGTGAATGTTTGACCAGGCCAGGCAGCTGCTTTGTTAGATTTTTAGGAGCCACGAGCCGTGCTTTGCAGAGATGTTGCTGTATAATCAACTCCCAAAGGAGTTTGTTCCTTAAATACACCACAGTGGTACAAGTGTGAAGGTAAATGCTTAATGCTTGGTGTGGGGGCAAAGACACAAGGACACCAGTAATGTCTAATTCCATTAGCATCCAATGAATGAGCATTTTCCTTCATTATGTTTACTTAAATTGTCTTTTGACTCTCTCCATCAGGTTTAATGCTGGTTCACAACAAGCTCGTGGAACCCTTGTACAGCATGAAGGAGATGGGAGCAGAGAGGAGCCAGTCCAAGAAGCCATACAGTGATTAATGTGCTGAGGCAGTGCTGAACCAGCTGCTGAAAACAGCTGGGAGAAAAGGGATTTGCTGCAGAAACTGATCTCATATTTGTTCTTAAATTAGCAGAATGATCATATGGTTCCTTCTCTCCATTAAAGAGACAGATGCCAAACACCTGCCTTAATTAACCAAAGGAGGATGGGATCCAGTGTTCTGTGTTCCACAAACTTCTGCCACCAACTCATTCTCTGAAGGAAATGAAGAATGGAGTTTTTTGATCTGTGAGCTGACTGTAAGCATGGACTGAAGGCTGCAGAACTGAAATGTGAGGATAAATGGAAGCACAATGTTGTAGAAACAAGTGGGTGATCACTGGGGGGTGTATTCCTTGCAATTAGGACAAGTACCTCGTGTTACTCCTTCTCCATGAAACACACTAGAATCCTGGAAAATAGGATTGTCCAGCTGGAGAAGGGAAAGCTCAGAGCAGCACCCACAGCACAAAAGGTCAGCGAGAAGATGGAACCAGGGATAGATGAGAAGGGACAGTGGGGCCTGAGTGGAGACATGATGCTCACACTGGAGAGGATAAAACCCCACTGTGGGAACAGCCAAGCAGTGGGACAGGATCCCCAGGGCTGTGCAGGCTCTGTCCTTAGGAGGCTGCCAAGACCCGACTGGATAAAGCCCTGGCTGAGCCCTCCTTTGAGCCACATGTTGGACTTGAGACCCCTCAGCAGCAGAGGCTCCAGCAGCATCCCCCACACGGGGTCCACGGTGCAGCTCAGGCACCTGAGGATGTCACTGCTGTCACACACAAAGCCCTTGTTCATGTTCAGGCCCAGGCATGACTTGCTCTGCTTGGTGCTCTCCCCACTGAAAAATTTTCCATTTCTCTGAGGAAATGTCAAACCAGCCCCAAAGGAAACACTCTGTTCCTACTGGCTTCAGCTTCTGTTCAATTACAGACACCCCACACAGGTGGACAACAGCCAAGACCCCACCAATTCTGAAATGGGATTCCTGGGATTTCTATCCAATGAGGATATGAGTGGCAAGAAAACTGGGCAACATTTCTTTTCTTCATACAGAAATTTTGTAAACGGTTGATCTGTAATGTAACTTTCTACACTAAATGTCTTTACTTTTTTTAAACGGTGACATTGACTCTATCTGGTGCTCAGTCTCACTGTGCCCATGGTACCAAAGCTGTCCTGGAGGCAGTTTGGTGGGAAGAGCTCCTGCTGCTCCCCCCTTCTTTGCCCAGTGTTTGCTGGCAGGTTTTTCTCTGAGGGAAAAGCAGGGCCCTCAGGGTGGGAGGGCACTTTGCATCCACAGAAATCCCAGGAGCAGAACACATCCCGTGCCAGCTCCAGGTGGGAGCTCTGGGCTGTCCCATTCCCAGGAGCACCTGGACATGCCTGTGCTGCCAAATCTGTGCCAGAAGGAAGACAAACAGGGACACAGCTGTGTTTACCATCTTAAAGTGAATTTAGTGCATGTGAAAGGTGCAGGAAGTACAACTCAAACCATACACAATGTACATTTTTCCTACACACTGACCTAGAGCTTAAACTGAGGTGAGATTTGCTCTTCCTTTCATCTTTTTAATCTCTGCCAGTTCCAACAGGGCAGACTCCTCCTCTGCAGAAGGAGCTGAAGCACCACTCATTTTGGCCATGTATCCCAGGATAAATTTATTAACTGTCAGTCAGAACTGAGTGAGCTGTGATCACCCTGAGTTCCTGAGGAGTCTCAGCTCCAGAGCTTTCCATCCAGGCCCTTCTGCTTTTGAACACAGCACATGCAGCTTTAGTTTCCAAATAAACTTTTAGACTGTTCTGCAAATGGAAGAACTTGTAAAAAATTAGTGGTTCCTTCCAGTAATCACCTTCATATTCACAAAACCACTTGCTGAGATTTTAGGGGAAACAATTTGGTTTCTGGAATAACTTGAAGTGCAAAACCAGTGGAAATAAAGAATCTAGTCCAGAAGCAAAAGTATCAATACTCAAATTTTGTATATGAAGAGTTAGTAAAAAATAAATTACTTCATCATCTGAGAACACAAGGTAATTGTCAGTATCTTGAAGAATTCAAGTTCATCTCTTCTTGATACTTTCTACCCTCTCACTGGTCACATATTCAGCTCACTGCCTTGGCACTCATCCCTGCCAAAACAAGGACAGGCAACGTGAGGGAATCCAACAGCAACACTGGGAGTCACCAACCTCACAGAAATCCCTGGATATGGCTGTTGGTCATTTTCTGCCCAAGCCCTCAGGGATGCAAAGGCTCAGGCACAGCAGCCAGCAAGAAGGGTTGGGGATAATCAGCTTTAATGTCATTACAAAGTACCAGTGACAGAGCCAGGGGCTGCTTTGCAGAGATGCACATCAGGAAATTCAGAAAAGCAACAAACTTTGTTGCTGAACACAAAAGAAATTTTCTGTATTGCATCAGAAAACTCCCCCCATCCGAGCAGCTCCAGAGGGAGCACTACAGCTCCACCAAACCACCCCAAACCCACAAGATTCATGATCCAAGGGGATCCAAGGGTCTGCAAGGGTCAGTCTCCCTAAAGGAAACCCCCAAATACTTCCAGGACTTGAGGCTTCAGTTTTGTCTGTTGGCTTTTAAAAAAGTGTATATTTTTCCAATGGTTTTCCAATTTTTGACTTCTTAACTAATGAACATGTTTGTTTGGGTATTCCATGATGCTCCTGATCCCAGGATAGGGAAAAGTCTCCTTTGGTTTTGGCAACAGGCTCTGAGGTGTGAGTGTCCTGCAGTGCAGGGCAGTTACCACTCTTGTATCACACAATGGAAGTGAAAAGCAAACAAAGGACACAAAAAGCATCTGTCTCTGGCTTGTTCACCTTTTGCTGCTGGAGGAGGCTACTGATCATCATCTTCCACTTCCCAGAACTCCCCATCATCGATGTGCATGGCTTGAAACAATCTGCAGGACAGAAAATCAGTGACACCAGGGCATAAAAAAGTCCAATATGTTAAAAAAGTATCACTCTAAATGCAACAACAGCACAAAAGCAGTAAGTTCCCCTGGTTTTTCCAGGATCACGAACCAATCCGTGCCCTGTGGAATACACAAGGCTGAGAGGCTGCCATTGCCACCCTCCTGTGCACCTGTCTCACAGCAGCACCTCTGTCCCTTGGCTCTTCCCCAAGGGAATGTGAGGCAAATCTGCAGCTCCTTAAAGCAGCTCTTCCCCAAACCCTCGAGCTGTACCTGAGTACTGGCAGGGAAACATTTCCCTGCAGGCTGTGGCAGCACAGGAAAGGTGGGGTCATGACCTGACCAAAAAAATCAGGAATAGGCTCAGAAGACTCCTCCAGAATTTTAAAACCAAAGTTCTTAAAAAGGAAAACCATATCCTGAATCACACCCAATTTTTACTCTTTAGTGCAAATGTTTGAGAGGAGAAACTGTTTTAAACTGTAGCTACAAATTTCAGGTAAAAATCTGGGAGAGACTGTAAGGAAAAGTAGGAAATAGGTGTCCCAGCAGTGGAGGAGGTCCCTGAAGCACCGACCTGTTGAAGCAGGGAGAGGAGGGGTCGTTGAAGTGCCTGTAGGGGTTGGCCCGGGACAGGGAGCCCATGCAGAGCCAGCAGAAGTACTGCATGCACCCTGTGCAGGTCATCTTGTTACAGCCGTCCAGTTTCTGGGGGAAAAACCAAGAAATGGTGAGAACAGAACCCTACTGTGGCAGGCTTCAGCCCCTCTCTGCCAACAGCCCTCAGAACCACAGCAGTCAGTGAACACATCCCTCCCAGCTCCATCACACTGATCCCAGCACTGGAAATTGGTTAGAATACCAAAAGTACTGGAAATTAGGACTTTTCTGAAGCTGGATTTATTTCCTGGCTCTAATGGGAACCAGCAGTAGCCTGAAACACTGGGAAAACAAAAGGATTTCTAGAGATCCACAGTCAGCCTGGATCTGTTTAGTGTGGGAGCCTGATCACCAGTCACTGTTTATACTCCAGTCCCTGGGATCCACAAACATCACCTCCTTTTCCATGTCCCACAGACAGAAATGGAAAGTTCTTTTAGTATTTCCTAGAGACTTCCCCTCCCTGGTGAACCTGGAGGCTCCAACCCACCCAGAACTGCCTCCATGGGGGTTATTTTCTGTTCCATGGTTCCCCAGCCTTTCCCTCCACACTCACCTCGATGTGGGTCCCACAGCAAGGACAAGACTTGGAGTTCTTTTCCAGCCATTCCTTACTCTCCATCTCCTCCAGGGCTTTCTGAATCACTCTCTTGCCATAGCGTTGTTCCAAAAATCTTTTAGTTGTCTCATCTGCTTCTAAATACTCATTTCTCAAATCCATTAGTTTCTCTGGGGGGCAAAATCCAACCAAACCAGACAACTTTGGTAAGATATTAGATATAGAAGTCCAGCTAATTGCAGCAAAAAGACTCTCAAAGAAAACTAACATTAATTAAAAAGCAAGAAAACTATTAAAATACATTAAGATGATAATATTAAAACCACTCTTCCCCAAAATTCAGCAGTTTTACACTGCTTTGTTATAAAAAAGATCTGTTGATGGAATTGGATCAATGTAAAATAAACTAAAAATAGGAGTATTTTTTCTGACTGTGTATTTAATGAAATTCTGTCACAAGATTTTGAGGCCAGATAGAGAGAAGCCTCCACCTGATTCCAGTATCAACTGACAATACAGAGTGAGAATATAAAGTAATTCTCCCCCTGCTACAGCCTCTCAGCATTTGACAATCAGCAGTTTAGGCAGCTCCTGAGCTGAGGAGTGTCACCAAAGGAATATTTAGTTGCCAGAAACGGCCCTCCTCCAAATGAATGTTCCTTTCAGAAAGCTCAGGGTGAGGAGCTCCCTTGCTCAACTCTGGGCTTTGCCACCCAAGACTGAGCTGTGCCGGGGTGTGACTGTGGAGCCCAGGGGGAGGGGACTCACCTGCAGTGACCTTGCAGGGGGACACCCCGTGATAAGTCATCTTGCAGAGGGTGCAGAAGGCGTAGTTGCAGCAGGAGCAGATGCCCATGGTGCAGCCGGGCTCCTGCATCACGGGGGTCTGGCAGCCGGGCCGGGGGCAATAAACCACGTCAGCCATCAGGTCCAGGCTGGACTGCAGCAGCAGGCGGTCATAGCGGGCAAACAGCTCCTCCCCAACCAGCTCCTTCACCTGCAAACACAGCCACGTGCAGGGAAGAAATCCTTTACCCAGAGGCAGTGAAGCCCTGGCACAGGGTGCCCACAGAAGCTGTGGCTGCCCCTGGATCCCTGGCAGTGTCCCAGACCAGGCTGGACATTGGGGCTTGGAGCAGCCTGGGACAGTGGGAGGTGTCCCTGCCCATGGCAGAGGGTGGAATAGATGAGCTTTTAAGGTCCCTTCCAGCCCAAAGCAGTCTGGGATTCTCTGATTCCTTGCATCTGTAATTCTGAGCCTGCTGCAGCAAAAACCAGCAAGTCAGTGAAAAGGTACCCACAGCTGGGATGAATCCACTCCAGATTCTCCAACAGCTCACAGGGGGTCAGGATCTGCTCCCAGGAAACAAGGACACGACAGGAGGAAATGGCCTCAAGCAGGGCCAGGGGAGGCTCAAGTTGGACACCAGGAGGAATTTCCTCATGGAAAGGGTGCTCAGGCCTTGGCAGGGGCTGCCCGGGGAGGTTTGGAGTGCCCATCCCTGGAGGTGTCCAAGGATGTGGCACTTCACTACATGGTTTACTGGCATGGTGGGACTGGGTCAAAGGCTGGACTTGGTGATCTTGGAGATCTTTTCCAACCTAAATGACTCTGTGACTGCCAGTGCCCACCCTGCAGAGCCACAGCCTGGCTCTGGAATCGGGGTAGGTTAAGGAGCTCCACAGCCCCTGTGCACGGGAATTACCTGGCCTGGAGTGGCGACAGAAGAACACTTGGGCTCGGGGCAGTTGAGGCAGTGCACCTGGCCATCCCTGATCTGGATTTCAAAGTAGTCCTTCAGGCAGGCTTTGCAGTACACGTGGCTGCACTCGGTGAAGTGCATGCACTCACTGCCCAGCTTCTCACAGAAGCAGATACTGCACGAGTACATCTTACTGTTAAAGCACTTTCTCCTCTGGGCCTGGTCGAAGTCCAAGATCTCCCTGATCAGACTGGACAAGGACTCCACATCCTGCACAGCCCTGGCATCCATGATTTCCTCCTCAGCTGTGGCAGAGCCTGTGGCACCCCCACAGTCCTTCCCAGCCTCGAGGGGCCCCACTGGTGTCCGGCTCTGCCCCTTCCCCTGAGGGCACATTTTCAGCTCATATGGCGATGAAATATTCAGGTAATTCAGTGTTTCTTCCTTCAGAAACTGCATCCAGGCAAACAGGACCACACAGCCTCGGTTCTCTTCCCACACATTGTCCAAGTGTTTGCAAAGAGCACTGAGCTGGGAAAGAAGAAAGAATTCCTGATTTTGGTAAGTTTGGGTAACTCCTAACTGGGCTCCTCCCCTCCCACAATCCTTAGTGCAAACTTTGATTTCAAATTCAGCAGTTTTTATCCATAAAATGCACATAAAGTAGTTCTCACAGATGCAAGTTTTCCTTCCTCAGAATAGTGACCAAGAGGCAAACGAAGAACCAACTAAGGAGCAACCTCATTGTTTTTTTTTAATTTGCTTAACTGTTAATTATTAATTTACTCAGCTGTCAAAACGTTAAAAATCTTCTGCAAACCTGGGCCTGGGAGAGCCATTTCCCACTGAGGGTGAAGACAGGTGGGGAGGTCGATGGGTAGTCAGGTGGGAGCTCGAAATTCAGCACGAGGGGAGGCAGGAAGCAGACGGAATACTCGAACCTGCTGCTCTGGAGGCTCTCTGTGGAACTGCCTGAGCCAGGGCCCACCGAGGCAGTTGGAGAAATAACAGGAAAATGAAAACTAACAAACAGCTGCTGTTTCTGACAGCACCCAATGTCTGTTAACTTGATACATTTCTGGGGTTAAAATTATTCGTTCAACCCTAAATAACAAAACTCTCAGCGCAGTAAAATGTCACGGGGTTGGAGCTCTGTGATTAAAGCAGTTAAACAGCAGCACTGTGAAATGTCACATCCTGCACAAACCAGAAGCCTGGAAACACATATCCTCAGGGGAATAAAAACCCAATAAATGAACTTAATTGTTCTGAAGAAGTGCTGTTACTCATCTGTGATTTTGAAGTTTACTAAGGAAGTTCTGTGTATGAGGATTAAACTGCTCAAACACAATCCCCAACAAGCACAGCACAAGGTGAGCCACAGCTTTGTCCAGTCACTGTTCCCTCAGGTCACACCTGAGCTTGGTAAAGCCTCTCTTGGGACAACACAAAGCACCTCAACTCACCCCTCACAAAAATTTTGAAGTCTTGAGGCAACTCCAAACAAATTCTTGTTTCTCCTCCTTGGGCAGACTCTGCTCTCTTGAACTCATCCTCATCGTAGATGCTGGCCAGAGCCAGCAGCTCATCCTCCTGAGCCTCCTTGTCCTCTGAAGACATTTAACTTTTCTGTGGAGTTACCACCACTCTGCAACATCAACCAAGTTAATGCATCCAATTCAAATTATCAATTTGAGGCACCTATTTTATAGCATAGTAAGCTTTAGAAAAACCCAAGTAATCAATCTAAAACAATGAGAAATATAATTAAGGTCTTTTACATGTTGAAAAAAATATTGGTAGCTTTATAAAATTAAAAAAAAGAAAAAGAAACCAACAGAATAAAGAAAGCAAACTATGTGTTAGTAGGTAAAGACAGCTGTAAGGGAGGAAATAATGAAATATGGAGATGACACAAGTCACACAGGGACATTTCATTGATGTTTGAAAGAAAACAGCCCCCCAAAATACGTGAGAAATGAATTAGTAACAGTAGCTCTTGTCCAGTGTTCTAATGCAAACAGGGAAACAGTCCCATTTGTAATTGAAAATATCAGAAAAAGGTTCAAATCCTGCACAGGCATCTTGTAGATGCGCTCGTGGAGCATCTCAGCTCTACATTTAGGGAAATAAATCCAGTCTGATGAGTTACCTTTCGAGTCAGAGCAGCGCAGAG
>NW_008236924.1:6613382-6629840 GCF_000691975.1 Corvus brachyrhynchos | reverse complement strand
GCCCCGCAGCTCCCCCGGCGGCCGGGAGGGCCGGGCCGGGCCAGCCCGGGCTGCCCCGGGCCCGCCTCCAGCAGCGGTGCTCGGGCACTGAACGAGCACCCCAGGGAAGGGGCACGGAGGGAGTGCTGGGGTGTCTGTGCACGGGCAGGAGTTGGACGCACGGATCCCTGTGGGATGCGCTTCTAACTCAGGGCATTCCATGGTTGTGATTCACTACAGGGGAGCTTGAACTCACACCCACCCCACAGCCCGTGGGCACGGAAGCCGCAAAGCCCGGGAGCGGCCCGGCGGAGCTCCCCGCACACCCCAAGAACCGGGGACACAGCCCTTCCCTCCACCGCTCCCTCTGCATTGGAATCAACAGCTGCAGCAGGTGATCCAGTAGAATCCAGTGCATTTATTTCTTGCAATATCTGAACGGGTGTTTTTCAGCTTTGGATTTTAACACATACAAATTAATTTTTGCAAGTTTAATGACAATCAGTACTAGAAGCAAATCATTGTATAAAGCTCATAGAAAAAAAAAAAAAACAACAAAACAAACCAACATCTCCGTCAGTTCTTGGTTTTCCTGGAAAAAAAGAAACCAAAACAAAAAACCAAGCATTCCAAATGAAGGCCTCGTGGAAGCAAGCATACCCCTGCCAGAAAAAGTTAGGAACAAGTCAGAATCAACTATCGACATAGGCAGCTGAAATACAAGTATTCACTCTTTCTACAAGCAGCTAATTTAACTAGAGACAAGGAGTTTACAGGGCCTAAAGCTGGGGAGTTTGTGAGAAACGCACTCCCCTGTCCAGGAGCACATTCGGAGTCTGATCTACAGTCTGGGCTAAGGAATAAAGGTGCTGATGAACCAGCCCCTGCTCTGCAAACCTCCTGTAACCATCAACTGTTCCAGTGCAAATCAGAGTGAGTCCAGAGCAGGCATTAACACTAAACCAAGGGCAATGGAAGACTCTGCCTTGGCTCTCCCCTGCCCTCCCTGCAGTGCCAGTGCTGCAATCCGCAGGGAAAGGGAAGAGCAGGGTGCACATCAGACTTCAGATGTTGCTGTCTCCCTCCTTCAAGGGAGGATTGACTCAGCCTGGACATTAACAATGGAGAAGCAGCTTATGGCTGTTCCTAGAGGTCTAGAGACTACCAAAACTTCTAAATACAATCAATAAAGGCAAACACTGCTGAGCTGAGCGAGTCCTTCGCCACCTCCGTGTTCTGACCTGCTGCCCTGCCCAAACCTCTCCAAGAGTTACCAAGAGCGCTGTGGGATTCACTTGCTTCAGTTTGTATTCAGAACGTACAAAGTCAACAACTTAAAGCTTTATTGTAGTTTGCAATAATATAAACAAGTGCTGAAATTCAGTCAATGTCCATTTCTGGAAGCTTCTTGTCGGTGGCTGTGGGGGCAGAGCCCTGCTCGGGAGGCTGGGTCCCGCTCCCGGCGTCTCCCTGCCCGTCCAATGGTCCGTTGGGTTCCGTCGGCTTCTGCTCCTCCTTCGGCAGCTCCACCTTGGGTTTGGGTTTGTTCACTATGGGATTACAAATACTTGCCAATTCCTAGAACACACAGAAATAGCACATCCTTAGAAATGGTCTTATCTTCCACAGTTGAACTTTAACCTTTGAAACCACTGCTGGGAATGCTCCAGTTGAGGGCTGATGTTCCCTGGTACTTCTGAGATTTCTCACCTCAGAATTTTCTGATAGAGCAATAAACACAAAAATTCATGGAAATACAGCGAGTTATGCAGAAAAACTTACTTTAGCTTTAGCTTGTATGTCTTTTGCTTTTATAACTGGGTCCAAAGTAAGACTCCTCTTGTTCTGAAGGTTGAGGTTGTTGTTCATCCACTCCATGGCTTCATTGGCGCTCTTCTCCACCTTTGCCACGTCTGCTTCATCGAGGTGCTCATACAGTTCATCCTGCAACACCCAAACAGGAGCAGCTGTGTCAGTGGTTGAGCAGAAACTGCATCCTGATTTCCTCAAAACTTAGCTTCAAAATACTAAAGGCCATTTAGCCAAGAGCTGTTGTGGTTAACAGATCAACCAAGCTTATCACCCACAGCTCGGTAACCAAGGACCTGAAGTTCTCCTGCTGTTGGCATTTTGCCTCCATGAGGAAATAAAACACCTTATTAAAAAGAGACTGAGGTGTGCAAGGCCTAAAATCCACTTCTGAAAATCTGTTACTGGGAGGTTGCACCAGATTTTTGTCTGAAGCAGGTTACCTAAAATTCAGAAAATATTTGTACCGTTTCCTTACGTTTTCCAGAAATTAAATATGGAAATACCTTTGCTTTGAATGCATGAACAGCTTTCATGTACTGCTGGATTTGCTTTCCCAAGTCCTCAAATGCTTTTGGTCTTTCCTCTGATTCTTGGAATCTTGCCTGAATAGGCTGACCCAGAGTCTGAAACAAAGCACAACAGATACCAAAACTCATGGAGCATCACTGAGGGATCCTCAAGGTCTGACAGGACACATCAACCTTCCCGAACTCCTCGGAACTCCCTCTGCTTACAGCAAAGCCTGAGCCTCCCTCAGCCAAGTTGTTACAGGTCTGTTGGAGATCCGCTCCTCACACACAATCCAAAGCAGGCAGTTTGTTACCTCAGAATCAGCAGATTCTCAGACCCCAGACAGCTCCTCACTGGAACCAAGTTCCCCAGCTTCAGTAAATTCCCATGGGAATGTAAGAACCACTGACCTTCAGTTCTGTCAATTTATCAATGTATATTTGTTTGGGCTGGTCTTCACCATCTTCATAAAGCCAAATTTCTGTATCTTCCAGCTTCAGCGTGAAGCTATTCCGATCCTGCAGCAATCACACAAAACAGGCAGGTGACATCACTTATTAGGTGACAGATGGTATTAAATGGTACCTGGACCTTTCTGCAAGGGTTGTATTTTTAGAACATGAAGAACTCTGTCTGGAACTCTTTATCCTATTTTAGTAAAAAATAAGAAATAAAATATTCTTCTATACAGCTTTGTGGCAGATTGCAGGCCCAAGGAAGAACCTCTGTGACAGCCACAGTTCAGATCAATACTGTCACATAAAAGGCTTTTTTGTCCCCTGCACGTTTTCATTGTCACTACATGAGCAAGCCTGAGAACAGAGGGAAACTTTTCTTTAGCAAAGGTGCCGTAAATGCCACCTGGCATGTCCCAGTTTGGGCTCTGCAGACACCTGGCTGGCAAAGCTCCATTAAAAGCAAGGAGGATGCAGTCAGGAGCTGAGAGATTCATCCCTGAATCAGAGTTAAATTCATTACACACCCAGCTCCTTCAGTACAACAGGGAAAGCTGATTAATAATAATGCCAGGAGATTTTTAGGCAACCAGTTCAGATACAAGTGCCTACTTTTAGTAGATTATCATCAGAGCCAGAAAGGTTACAATTATTTCTTCAAATTTGAAGTCTGAATATGTAATTTATGTAAACATAGTATGAGATACAGGTCAAGAGTTACTAAATCCAACTGTTGATTGTACCAGGACAATCAAGCAGCAATACTCACATCCTCACTGACGAACTTCTCGTAAACACCACAGAGCTTGTCTCTCATTTCATACACGTATTCCTCCACTGCATTCTTGGCATCATTCCTCTCCTTCTCCAGCTTATCCTGCATTATCATCTTACCCTGTCAACAAGGTGTCAAATTAGTTGGCTAAAAAGCTCATAATTTACCATTTATTTCCAGGACACCTTGTTTGCAAACCAGATCAAGATTTTGCAAAACTGTGATTTACAGAACGGTTCTAGCACAGCACATGACTGAAAACTCATTTCAGTTTTGGTGTGATGTCCAATACAGCACAGGACAATCCTTCTCCAGCTGAGGAACCTCCACCCTGAAGGTCACCTGCACCTCGTGCCTGCAGGTGATTCTGGAGGTTTCCTGCAGAACAGCCCTTGGAGAGTTACAGCTCCATGGATCAGCAGCAATGAATGTATTCTGCCTCCACGGGGCACTCTTGCTCACCTCTGACTTCTAACTGCTTGTTTGATTCCTTTTCATCTTTCCTTGACCATCCTTAACCATGTGTAATGAACAACATTTCTGGAGACCAACAAGTGACATTTTTAGCTTGGGCAAGGAAGAGTTTACCTCATTCTCAATGAACAAGTTGAGCATGTCCTTCCCTATCTGCCACACCAGCTGGTTCTCGATGGGAAGGTCCACTGTGGTCGTCTTCACTTTGGCCTTCTTGGCCTGAGGTGGCTGATCCACTTTCTTATCCTTTGAGTCAGCCTGACAAGTCTGCATTAAGGAAATACATAAATATATTCACAGTAAAAACACCATCACCACTCAGCTCAAGGGGAGCAGTCAAGGTTTACACCAGAAGAGCTGAATTAGTGCCTCAACAAGAGAACCAAGCGCTCCCTGCCATTCTGGCACCTCAGCTGCTGAAGCCTGAGATAATTAATGCAGGCACTGACCTTTTCTGGGCACTCTGTCTACATTCATGGGGGAGGGTGCTCATGGCAGAACACTGTTCTAGTAGTCAAGGTATTGAAAACTAGATGATTATTTCTTCCCTGAACAGGAGAGTTCCCCCATTTTATCAGTACCAGATCACCTGACAGGTCTGCAGTTATCAGTGCCATTTGTGTCCTTTCTAAAGCTCTAATCACAATAGACCACCAGGGCACTGAAATAAAAGTTCGGCTTCCAGAACTATGACAAAGGCAGCAGATGTGCTCACACTCCTCATATTCTCAGGAATCTCATGAAAATAAAGTCTCAAATGCTCCTGTTACCTCCATTTCTTCAGACTCTGCCTTATTTTCAGGCTGGGTTTGCTGTTGCTCTTCAGCCTTTTGTTGCTCCTCGTCTACTTGCATCTTCTGAAATTCAGAGAGATCCAATTTCACACATTAAACAAATGCAGATCACTGCTTCAGTTCCTAGGCTAATCCCTTAACACCTCTAATGCTCTTTAGACAAAAAAAACAGACTGAAAACTGAAGGAATCAATTATGAGCTCCCAGTCTTTGCTCCAGCAAGCCACAGCTCCATCATTAAGAATTTGATCTATACCTCAATCCTAGTTTCAAGAGTTCTGTCACTGGTGTAACATACCACAATTAGTACTCAATCTCGTATTTTAGTTGTGGGCATGTCTAGTAAATCCTTACACAAGCCTGAGACCTTGGCCAGCTGTGCTTCACGGGGATTCTGAGCAGCTGGCACCAGTGAGTCTGTTACCTCCTCCTCCTTTGCATGCTGATCCGTCTCCATTGGCTCCTCGTTCTCATCAGATTTATGAACCTCCACCAAAGATGCACTTGAAACACTGAAGATGCCATGGATATTTACTCTGACTTTGACTTTCACTTTGGAACTGGATCCATCTGTTTGAGGAGTGACCTTCTGAACCAAGAAGTGAGCTAAACAGAGAAAAAAGCGAACACTTGATTAACCCAAGCACTGAATGCAAAGCAAACCCCAACTGCTGCTGACACAGCTCACGGCAATGTGCTCAGGGAATGTTAAAACCTACTCAAGTTGGACAATCCAGTATTTTTACTCGGCAATGCAGGGGCACAGCTATTGAGAATTCTCTATGTAAAACCTGGTGTTACTTTTATCAGAGCAAAAGACTGCACAACTCTCAGCGTGCCCCTACCAGGTCTGCTGCAGTATTAGGATGCTCTTTTTGCCCACAAACTTCATGTTACTCCACCTATTTTACTGAAAATCCATTTGAAATGTCACCCTGAGAGCATTTGCAGTAGGCTGCATGTGCAGACTATATAATTAGACAGAAAAAGCTTGAAACATAGAAAAGACTCTTAGTTAAAGGTACAGAACGGTGCTAACCTATAGCAGGGTCTGGGTAAGGCAGCTCCTTGGGGGAACTGTAGTAGGCCTCCAGAGTGAAGGGCTCCTTCCTGTAGAAAGTGAGGACCTTGGAAAAGGGAGCAGCATGGTTTTTGGGGAAGACCTCACAGTCGCTGCAAGAGAAAACACAGCCTGTGTTCAGTATGACAACAGAGCTGGCAAGGTAACAGCACATTTCTAGATACTCCTAATGGAAAAGCTTCCTTAAAAAGTGACAAGACTGTCCTGATTTTTCAGGTTAAATAACACCAAACAGCCATGCAGGAAGTGCCAAACAGCCACTCCACCTTGGTTTTGTTTTCTACCATCATTAACTTCACAAGTATCAAACCTGAAGTGCTAAATGGGTATTTAACCCTGGAAATACCCTGTTCTAAGGGTACTTACTCATGTTTGTTATTTACTCTGATTGTCACCAGTAATTTTAAGCTGTCACATGCAAGAAGATTGAGCTGTTTTTACCTTAGGCCTTCCTCTGCTGGCGAATTCCATCGCAAAGAGATGGGATATGGTATCAAATCTGTGATAGAAAACTCTCTCACTTTGAAAGCCGGGGACAAAATTGCACACTGCAAGAGCACAAAAGCCACATTACAAACGTTCAGACTTTAGGTGAACAAGCATTTCATTCACCAAGTAGCTATTGATGCTGCTTAATATCCTCACAGCTAGAACAAGCAGCACTTTTTACCTGCAGTGCACAGCCTCGTGCCACAGCCTCATCTGCATTCAGGGTCGTACTGACTTCTTTGCCAAAAAACTTACTGATCTTCTCTTTTACAGCAGGGATTCTTGTGGTACCACCAACTATCTCTACCGCATAAATATCCTCCTTCTTTAACCCTAGAAAGGAGTCAGACAGTAGATGAAATGTTTCTTTTTCACATGAACACACTGACGTCATAAACCAGAAGTTTTAACAGACCAACACTAGGCTTGTTCTCTAAGTTTCTAAGCAGTAAAAATTTCAGATTTCAGCTTGTGTGAGAAAGTTTTTTAATCTCGTAACTACTAAACAAGCAATTGTTTTGTGGTAAATCCTCGTGTCCGACATGCAAAGGAAGCCTGCACTCTGGCTGGCTCCTGTCTGCACGCAGAACAGCCCCACACACACCCCCACTTACTGGCTTGCTCCAGCACGCTGCGAAGGGGTGGCTCCACTCTTGCCAGGAGTCCTTCACACATCTCTAAAAATTTGCTTCTGTTGGGAGAAGCCATAAACAAAACTCTAGCACACCATAAGCAACGTTGCAAACACAAAAGGATGCCCAAACTGAAGGAATGCCACCTTCACTGTTTACTGCAGGGTTTTCTCTCCTCCAGTCCTAGCTTTATGCTTTAGTATATTCTCCCAGACAAAACTTGGTTCCAGTAACCGTGGCACCCTTGCAATATTCACATTCCTAACTCAAGGCCACTGACCAGGCTGTAAACATTTTCATTTCCAGCAGCATTCCTGCACACGGTAACCGTGGCACCCTTGCAATATTCACATTCCTAACTCAAGGCCACTGACCAGGCTGTAAACATTTTCATTTCCAGCAGCATTCCCGCACACGTTGTTTCATTTCTCACCCCCCTGCAGCCCTAAAAGCTGACACTTAGTACCAAGTTTTCAATTGCCTGAAGGGCACTCTGAAGTTTCCCCATGTAGAGGAGCCAAGGTTACCTGTTCATGGTTCCAGACACATCTATATCATTCATGAAGCACTCTATGTTCATGGGCAGGTCAGAGGCATTGGCACTCATCAGCTTCTTCAGCCTCTCACACTCCTGGTACAGCCTCAGCAGCGCTCGGATCTTGGACTTGATGTCAAGTTTGTATTTCTTCCCAAACTCCTCACAAAAGTATTCCACCAACACCTCATCAAACTTCCTGCCTCCAAGGGTTGTATCGAATGCTGTAGCGAGAACCTTAAAGGAAGGGAACGCTTCAGTAACAGAACAATGTGCCAGTACTCCATGAAAGCAATTAGCAGTTAACATCAAAGCACTGCTTTGTTTCAAATATAGTTCAACCCTAAGTCAAAGAAATCGGCCTTCCTGGAATGAGGTGACAACTGCTTTAAAAGGAATTTAGGGAGATAGTGCAGGACTTAGGAACACAATCTGTTCCATAGCTTGTGCTGGGAGCAGGCCTCTGTTTCCAAATTCTGCTTAGCCACTGTCAGTTTGAGTCATATCCCAGTTTAATATTTGATGCCTCCTAAGGGTGGAATGCGCTTACACCAAGCTAAAAATAAAACAGGAAGAGAATAAATGATACTAACTCTTAAAACAGGTGCTCATTTTTGATGAAGGAGTTATCTGCAAAGAACACCTGTAGCCCACCCACCTCAGCTCATTCTGCTCTGTAAACACACCATGAATTAATTTTTTTAGGAACAGAAATCAGTGAAGTATCACATTACCCTCAATACCCCTTCACACTGGCTTTGATCTCTACACTGCCCAACAGCCCTCCACTCTAGACCCCCAAGCATTCCTTCCACACTGCCATGGCTTCCAAGTTAAAAAACAAATCCAAGAGAAACATAAAGGTTACATTTCTTCACTAAACAAAACTATGAGAAAACAAATGTTTTCAGAACATTTCTCAGCATTTAATTATTTAATGCTTTAAATTTTGCATCTGTTTCTCCAGCCACTCATGAGAAAGTTATTGTAACTGCCAAGGCCAGATTGTAATAATAAACTGTAATAATAAAAAAGCCACTAAGATGTTAGTATTTGCTGGAAAATAGCAATGCTTTGGCAATGTACACTCAGAAGTACACTGTCATCTGCTGAGCTTCCACTGGCAGCTTAAAGCAATCAGGAATGTTTCTACTCTTGCACATGAGCACCACAGTGAGGGTTCAGAAACAATGTCTGGCGCTTACACCATTGTAGGAATTCTTGGTTTAACACCAGATCTCATGACTGAACTGGAGTAGTCTTTTGAAAGCAGCACACAGTCAGATATGATAATTTCTGAATAAACCATTTAATCCAGATTTTTTATTCTTTGCCAGAGTCTGCTGATTAAGGCATGTTTGCTTCCTCCACACACTGCTCAAAAGCTCTCTAGTTCCCTGCCCTACTTTTTGCTCCAGACAAAGTGCAATTTTAAGAACATGAATTGAGCTGTGTGGACGCCCCTCTGTGAAGCCAGGCAGGCTTGCCTGCCACAGTCCATGGATGTGCTGATGAATGTTCTACAGATAATTAAAATGGATGTGTAACAGCTTGTTTACTTTCAGTTTGCCTTTGTTGAATGCACAAACAGAAACTTGATATGCAGAATGCCCCATGTCCACAAAAACAACGTTCCGTGGCTTTTCTTCCAAGGCAGGCAGGTCTTGCTTATAGATCCCATATGCAAGGGCAACTACAGAAATAAAAGTATAGTTAAGACATTCAGGTTTATAATTATCAAGAAATAAGCATTTCATTGTGCTTCTCACATTAAACAAAACTCCCAATGCTAAAGAAACATGGAAGAACATTAAGCAGTACCAGCCCTTCCCTCAGCTGCATTAAAACAGATATTCACAAAGTATCTTTATGCTTTTGTAAAGCAATGAAAAAACAGACCAGAATTTAGGAAACTTTCTGATCAACTTATCTATTTCAAGTGTACAAAAGCAGCTGTAATTCCAGAAAGCAAGGCCCACTGGCAGAATAAAAGCCCTTTGACGTAGCAAACTACAACACTGAGTGAGGGACAGGAAGGAATTACCTGCCGTTGTTTCATTGATTAGTCTCAGACAGTTGAGACCAGCAATCTGGGTAGCATCCATCACAGACCTCCTTTCTGCATCTGTGTAGAAACAAGGAACCTGCAAGGAGGTCAGAGAGCCAATATTAACATTTATAGGAGCCACCTTTAGTAAACAGTTACAAGTGTGGACAGTGAGCTCAAGGAGCACAGCTGAGGCCTCCTTCAAATGCAGTGTTCATTTCAGTTGCAATAGAGAAAAAGCAAAAAAAAAGAAAATTACATGAACACAAAGTTACTTTTTCCATTCCCTATCACAAGCCACTCATTTTTGGAGCACATAATCAGAAATAGGTATCAAATATTATTTATGCTGCTAATTAGCAGCAATTTAAGAACATTAATGAAATAAGTCTAGTTTTCAAGAGACGTAAGATTGAGTTTAAACAGAAAAGAAAGATATCTGGATATTCAAGTTTACTGGGCAATTTAATCAGATTTCATTTAATGCTGCAGCCATTTCAGTTCAGACAGTAACTAAGTTTTGTGTATTCTGTTGGATTCCATACTTACAGAAACAACACAGTCAACCACAGGCTTCTTAAGCGCATTCTCAGCAGTCTCCTTTAATTTGGTAAGAAGCATTCCTGTCACCTGCTCAATTGTAAAGTTTCTTTCTTCTTCCATATACATGGCCTTCAAACAAAGATTGTGCACGCTCATTACACTGCAGTGGAACCCATGCACCATCCCCATCATCTGCCTTTTATTCCCTTCCCTATTAAGGCTTTCCATCCAAAAGAGAACACAAACTACAGCGAGCAGATTCAAACCAAAGAAATAAAAGGAAACTTTATCAGTTTCCTCCTCTGGCTCTTTCTCAGACATGCCACACTTACCTTGATGCCAGTTGAGCCTGTTGGCAGCTGGACAAGTTCATAGGCAAGGCTTGCTTTTTCAGCTTGAACAAAGGGATCTGAGAATGCACGACCATGAAATCTTTTAAAACTTTGTACTGTATTCTTTGCATTTGAAATAACCTAGAGAAAAAGAAATCTTTAATACAACATGGCAGGGGAACATCTGAATTTCAAACAGAAGACAGAGTTTTGTTCTCATGCTTCTCTTGCCAGAATATTTTTGTCATTTGTATCTTAACAGTATCTGGGCAGGTGCTGGGAGGCAACTTCCCTCTGGCTGCTCAGGGAACCTACAGGAATTTGAGATGGAAAATAAAATGTACGCTAAAAACTGAGCCAAGTCTATAAAATATTGATTACAACAGCACTCAAATTTCATAGTGTACGTGTAGGACACACTTTAGAACGGTTAGCAAAACCTCCTTCCCACTTACCTGTTTTCTACCCCCTACCTTTCTACAATCAGTGATTGCCCAAACATAACAAGCACATGGATGTAAATTCCAGCTCAGGTTCATCACATGCACATGACACTCAACACACAGATATTCCCAGAAAACAGCTCAAGGACCTGCTCAAGAAGCTTTAAAAAGTCAGGAGGTCCCCTTAAGATGATACTGTCACCTTGATTTAACTGACAAAAGGTAGACTGACTTTCATTAACAGCAGAGATCAGCACAGAGAAGTGAAAGCCCATCCCAGCTTGCTTCACGTAGCACAAGTGAAGGGAATTCTGTCACTGACACCGGAGCGAGGCACGCACTGAAAACCACAGGCACTGAGAGCAGACAGGTACTGTTCCACAGAGCATTACCTGGGATTTGGGCTCAGGCAGGTGTCTGCTTCCTAAGTAACTTGGGCTGGACGTTGTCTAAGTTTAGTCTGTGCAGGACATACTCATCTCTACAGGGCTCTGCACCAATGGATTTCGTTAAGCTAAGCAGACACTCAATTCCAGAAAAAACAGCTGTGTTTGGTTCTAGTACAGTTGTGCTGTTCTTGAATAACATGGCTGTGTCCAGGGATTTTTGTATTTTAGATAATGAATCTTCACACAATTCTAGGCTTTTTAGGCTAAGAAAAACCAACTGTTTGACTAGTCACTTCCTGTAGAAGACTTGAAAAAAATAAATCATCTTTTATAGGGGTTACTTACACAGCAACATTAAATCTGATACAGCAGGACCCAAATACCATGAGTAGGACAAATCAGCTTAACTTCTTCTCAATCCTTAAATCACATTTACCTGCCTACAGCAACAGAAATTCAGACGTGGGCAAGAACACCCAAGAGAGATATTTAGGTTGTAATTCAGCCACAAAGGGTCAAGAAAGCACTATCTATTTACACTCAAATATGTCCCCTTTCTGCCAAAATCATGCACTTAATGGAATTCTATACAACAGTCACATAATTAAAAGCCATCATAAAGCACAGGAAATGGAATAAGCTAAGGCAGGGTGAAACACCACTGTTTAGCTTTAGAATTTATGTTTGCAACCTGAAAAACAAAATCAGCAGTCCTCAGAATTTCTTAAGAGGCACAGCTTTATTTTGTACAATTCATTATGTGCAAGGATCAACCCTGAGATTTCTCTGCCAGATGACAAAGCAGCAGTCCATGGTGAACAGCTGAGGGAAGCTCAGCTGTTCATCAGTTATGGAGACACCAGGGCAGCAGCTCAGGGACATCTGTTATCTGCAGCGATAAGCCCCACACTGCTGCTCTGAAGTTGTTTTACCCAAACCCCACGCTCACCTGGCTTTTAGCTGCAGCACCGATCGAGCGATTCTTGGGCCCAAAGGATATACAGGCTCTGCAAGGAAAAGAGTGAGTTCAGTCAGTGACTGTAGAGCTGCACTGCACATCTTTTGGGTAAAAAGTATTGCTGCTGTTTAGAAGATCACTGGTCTAATTAATATGATTTGGTCCATTAAGGAAGTTGGTCACTCACTGCAATCTACGCATGGAACGTTCTGTGGATTCTGGGAAAAACAAGCGCTGTAATTGCATTTAAAACAGCAACAGTCCTCCCTGCAGGACAGCACTAACCCCAACCTCATCCACGCTCCTTCAAGTTTCCCCTCTAAGCACTGACGGGGCAGACAGCCTTATCTCAGTAATTGCCCGTGTATCTGATGCACTCAAGGATAAGTTGGTTGCTAATAACACAGGAAACATTCGACTGTTAGCAGACAAACAGGAGGTGAATCAGATATTAAGGAAATCGTTCCTACACGTCTGTAGGAGATGCTAACTAAGCTTTCCAGTTTTAAGGCAAACCCTTCAAGGGCAGGAAGAAAATACCTGCAGAGAAAGATTGGTCTTTCAGAGTTTCATCTGTACCCACTGAAATAACATGAACCACAGAAAAAGAAATTATGTTCCCTCCCCACTGCTCTGTGACAGCCTGCAGTTCTGAATAAAGAAATCCTCCTTTTTGGAGAAATTCCTAGGCCAATTCAGCCTTTTGATTTACATATTTAAAGAACTGTAGGAGCCCTAACAAAATGAAATCCAGCCCTCTAATCCAAGCTCCTCATACCACTGAGGTAAACTTGGTGGGGGGAACCCTGACATTAGGCAAGCAGATCTTTACTGCTCACACAACATCCCAACAGTCTAATTAAGCTGCTCTCCATGCAGCAGGTTAAGAATCTGCTTTACAGCAGGGTGATGCCATAGGGCTGCCACAGGAAACAGTCCAGCTCAGCCTGAGGTTTGGAATTGGGTGTTCCAAGCAGAAACTGTCAAAACCAGACCGGAAGGCTGGAGTGATAGAATTGCACTGGGTTTATATCTTCTTCTAATTTATTAATATCTTCACAAATGCAACAAGGCCTACCCTAAGCATGTGTTGCAACAGAATTAACATTTCCAAATAAATCTGTAGTTGTTTGAAACAACTACTCAAGAGATTAGTTTAAAAAACTAATCTCAGGCCCACACCAATGGAACAGGGGTAAAAATCTAACAAGCCCAGAGCAGGGAGCTAGGTATTAATTTACTCTGTCTCCTGAAAGGAATTAAGATGTGAATTGTTACCTTTCTCTTGGCCAAAATAAAAATATCCTGCTACTTCACTGTTGAATTCACAAACCAAGATCCCCTCACCAACACAAATGTAGATTTAGATGAGAGCCTTGGGGAGTCATGCAGGGAACTAGCACAGAGGTGAGTGAAACTGGGAAGAAGGAGGGAGAGAAGGAAGAATTTTCATCCAGTCTCATTCCGCAAATCAGTTCACAGGAACCAGTAAACTCATGAAAAACAAATTACACTCTTACACAACTTCTGGAAGCTGAATAACTAACCAGTGCATTTAAAGTAGAAACCATCACAGTGAAGGTCATCAGAGGTCTAATGAAACAGCTTTAGAAAGTTAAAATCTCTGCTTCACATACCTGGAGGCACCACCTCATCCTCCCACCCACTGCCACTTCCTGAGACCCCCTGTCCCCTGACAGCTCGTGTCCTCAGCATTGACCATCAGCACCAGCTCCAGAAGGTCAATCACAATGATTTTAACTGAAGTCCCTTCATTTCTATAGAAATAATGAAACTATCTCATTTTTCCCTCTCAGTTTCCACCACCTTTCTCTCTCTCTACCACTTTTCCATGTCCAAAGACAAACATGGTTTGCACAGCTTTGGGATGTGCAAGTTCAACTTTTACAGGATTCCAGAAGAATCCAAGTACCAGAGCTGAAAGCAGATTCTGTGGGAGTGTCATCTGCCACTGAACTCAATACAATGCACTCAGCTGGGGTTTATTTTAGTAATACAAATTATTACAATAACACATAGAAACACAGTGTTTAACCCTGACCATGAGCCAGTGCCTGAGGAAACCTGTCACACCACCTTGCATGGCTTCCCCACTATAACTGCTCAGCACTGACTTTTTGAACCAGGCTTCTGATTCTAAGTCACTTAAACACCATTCGGAATTTCTTTTAATAGAAGGGTCTGCTTGCAGAATGGTTTTCTGCATTCCCTCAGAACAGTACCTGGAGATTAAGTCCTGTTAAAACCCTCTCATTTTCATTATGCTCATTTCTTCCAATTCCACTTCAGGCTCCCATAACTGAATTATTTCCCAAGAGATGCACTGTGTCAGATATTTTATTTAGCTCATCTCCTTCAACAAGGGAGATTTGTGCTCACATCTCAAATACACAGATATATTTATCAGCAGAACTTCAACTCCCTGAGGGCCAAATACCTACAGCTATTAGAGCACAGCTCGGATAGTCTCTACATTCAACGTTTTCCCAGCACATCTAACCTTTAAACTCCCCCATTATTGAGAACACTTAAAAGATCTCCAGATACTTGAGCATATGTGCTGAATTCAAAATTTCCTTCTCCATTTATTCATTGCTTAAAGACAGGGGCAAGCAAACAGTGATGTATTGTCTAGTGAGAAGCAAGGTCACTCTGGGCTTTCTGAAGAGATACAAGGGATCTAAAAAAACCCAAACATGGAGGATGATGCAACTGTCTCACGGAGACAGCTACTTCAATATCTGCTCAAATAAAGCCATACTGCAACAGAAGGTAAGCTGCAGGAACACTTTTAGGACAGCTTTCCCCACAGCTCCCCTCCAGGTCCGATGCAAATTCTTTTTCCGCTTTCATTTTGCAATTCATTCACAGAGTTTTACCCCAGTTCTCTCTCTCCTTCTTAGGAAGTTCCTTATTAAAAGTGGCAATGAACACCCCTGTTAAGAATGTGTTGGGAAGGATCATTATATGAGCAGGGCTAGAATATACTGATCATGTTATATCATGGAATCACGGAATGATTTACATTGGGAGAGACCTTAAAGCTCATCCAGTCTCACCCCTGCCATGGCAGGGACACCTCCCACTGTCCCAGGCTGCTCCAAGCCCCAATGTCCAGCCTGGCCTTGGACACTGCCAGGGATCCAGGGGCAGCCACAGCTGCTCTGGGCACCCTGTGCCAGGGCCTGCCCACCCTCCCAGGGAAGAATTCCTTCCCAATATCCAATCCAAACCTCCTCTCTGTCAGTTTGAAGCTATTGCCCTTGTCCTGGCACTCCAGGCTGCTGAGCAGCTTTCCCAAACTCTGATCCCAGGACAGGCCGTGGGGGTCACACCGAGCCCGGCACCAGCTGAGCCCTCCCCGGTCCTGCTGCGCTGGGACTGCAGGGGAATGAGAACCATGCTACCAGAACTCGCCGTGTGAACACACAGGGAATTAAGGTCTGGCACTTCCAGCAGCCAGGGATGTTTTGTCCTACACTCACAGCCCCCGTCCTTCTAATCCCAAGAGCACAGCCCCGCCTCGGGGGGGACAAACCGGCCGTACTGCACCGAAGGGCTGAGAGAGCTGGGGCTGTTCAGCCTGGAAAAGAGAAGGTTCTGCGGTCACCTCGGAGCATCTTCCAGCGTCTGAAGGGGCTACAGGGAAGCTGGAGAAGGACTCTGCATCAGGAACTGGACTGACAGCACAAGGGGGAATGGCTTCAGACTGTAAGAGGGGAAATTTAGGTTAAATATACGGTAGAAATTGTTCCCTGTGAGGGCGATGAGGCACTGGCACATATTGCCCACAGAAACTGTGGCTGCCCCATCCCTGGAAGTGTTCGAAGCCAGGCTGGATGGGGTTCGGAGCAATCTGGTCTACTGGAAGGTGTCCCTACTCATCGCAGAGGTGTAGAACTGGATGAGCTTTAAGGTCCCCTCCAACCCCTTAACATTCTATGATTCTGTGATTCTACGAACGGCAGGTGCGCGGGTCTCCGGGAGCCCCCTCCGTGACTGCCGCGCTTTACCGCTTCTCTCTCTCTAAGCACTTTATACCTCCGTTCCCCCGGCCCCGCCGCTTCCCTCCCTGCCCGGCCCCGCCACGCCGGGCCCCGCGGGAGCCTTGCCGCCGCCTCAGCGCGGCTCCGGCGTTCACTCACGGCGTGCTGCGGTCGCTGTACTCGTTGGCGACGGTCCCGACGCC
>NW_008236924.1:6610495-6613275 GCF_000691975.1 Corvus brachyrhynchos | reverse complement strand
CGGGCGGCGGGGCCGGGGGCGGCGGCTCTGAGGGGGCTCCGCGCTCGCCGCCTTTTCCCTTCGGCGGAGTCGTTTCCTTGCGTAATCTTCGAGGAACGGGAGAAAAAGGCGATAAAGTCTCAACTTGGCGGCACTGCAAAGGTCGCTGAGTTATTGCCCTCAGTCCGAGGCTTGTCGGTGCCACAGGAAAGCCGTCTAGTGGAACTTTTTCCTGCCCATGATGTAACGACCTGAGGGTGACAGATGGGGTGGATGGAAACAGCACACCGTGAGATTTAATGGTAATAAAATTACAGTTTATGGAAAGACAGTTTTTGCAGAAAAGGACTTAAATGCCTCTTTCCTATTTTTCTTTTGCGGTTCAGACATTGCTGGAAGTGTCCAAGCCAGGATGGACAGGACTTGGAGCAACCTGGGATAGTGGAAGGTGTCCCTGCCCATGGCAGGGGTGGAATAAGATGATCTTTAAGGTCCTTTTAACCCAAACCATTCTGGAATTCGATGTTCTGATTGTTCCTGAATTGCAGCAGAAAGTCCACGCCTGGTTTGAGATCCTAGGTTGAAAATCCAAGGTGTGAGAATTTGAGATTGTGGTTAAAAGATAATTTGGTACCAACCGTGCTCCCAATAAAATTCAGCATATGATTGCTTTATGTCCGGTAGTATTTACAGTACACTTGGTCTATAATCATTACGGGATATTTTAATGTTTTTATATCTCGCTGGGCCCCTCTCACTGCAGTTTGGATGAGTACAGATACATTGGGCAGTGTTTGGCCCCCAAGTGATTTGTGGGCACGTGGGAGAAAAGTCTTTTTAGGGATCAGGAATCCCTAAAGAGCTAAACAATTTAAAAAAAAAAAAAAAATCCCTAGAACTTCCAGCACGTTCCATGGTGGCAGCAGTGGAGGAGGGGGCAGAGAAAAGTGGAGCTGCTCACCTTGGCAGTGTGAAAGGTTCTGCTGGGGGAAGCATTTTGGGATGAAAGCACGAGGGACTGGTGCATTCATCCTAACACAAACCTAATCCTGATCCTTACATCCATGACTTTCGTGGAACGGGATGTTTGGGAATGCTTTCAATTCCGTGACGAAACACGCCAACACTGCGCGTCGCCGAGTCCCCAGCGCTGTGTTTACATCGCTGCTCCTTGTTTTAGGGACACGGAAAACGCACGGCAGAGAAGCTCACTGGTGCCGGCAGGAAGGACTCCTGCCCCAGAGCCGCGGCATGGCTCAGCCGTCCCGGT
Organism: Corvus brachyrhynchos; assembly: GCF_000691975.1. NCBI lineage: Eukaryota > Metazoa > Chordata > Aves > Passeriformes > Corvidae > Corvus > Corvus brachyrhynchos. The sequence goes on along the minus strand of NW_008236924.1, from coordinate 6,612,026 downwards.
GATGCCGCTCTGGCAGTGCCGGTGGGCTGGGAATTGCCGCGGGAATTGCATCACGGTGCTAATGACAGAATATTAATGAAGCCTTTGACCTCGGACGTCCTTGAGCGTAGCACGAGGTGCCAAGGAACGGCCCCGGCTGCTGCTCCGCGTGGGGAATGTTGCACAACCCACAGCCCTGGGAACCCAGCTTCCTTTTAGGATTTTCATTTTGCTTTTCCAAAGAGAGACAGGGAGCGGAGCCTGGCGTCAGAGCGGGCCGGAGCGCCCCGGAGTGACCCTGGGCTGGGACATGATCCTGGGGCTTTGCCAGGGCTGCTGCCCTGGGCACGGGAGGGAGGGAGGGAGGGAGGTGGGGAGAGGGGCCCTGCCAGCCCCACAGACAGTTCTGGGCACACCCTGTGTTCCCCGGAGCCTCCACCCTGTGCTCCGTTCAGAGTTTTACTCGCTCCGTGCCGTGGTCACTCCTGATCTCAGCCTGCAGCCCTCAGACTCGCCCAAAACCTACTCACACATAAATCCTTGCCTGGCACACTTGACACCCTCCTTTTCCTGTGATCTGGGTAAGAAACAGATACATGATTTCAGTGGAAATCCAGCACCACGGTGTGTGCCAGTGCCCTCCCAGAAGCTCCCGCCTCAGTTTACAGTTCACTGCAATTCCAGTCCAGCCTCGGAATTCATTAACGCAGGCCAAACACGACCCCGAACGGGGGCTTAAATAATCCCTGGCCGGTATCCGTCACAGGCTCTTCCTCGGGCTGCTGTAAATAGCCCTCACACGTCACCTGGCGTAAGGTTCACCGGGCTATTCTGGGATATTCAAATAGGAAAGGGCTTTGTGATCGCCTCGGCTGAGGGATCTGGGAATCAGGTTGCCCCAAGCTCTGATGTGAATCACACCACAAACAACCCAGTTCTCCGAAATCCCACCTCCCTGTGCTACCGAAGTCACCCAGGAGCCATTTCCACCACTTCCGTTACCTCAAGATTTTGCAGGGAAATAAATATTAAAATTATAAATTTCCTTTACTTCTGGTTCCACAGTTTTCCATCGAACCTGAAAGATTATTAGATATCACATGTTTACAAATTAAACCATCAGAGCTGGATGACTGCCCACCAACCAAACCGCAAAGGGACAGGGAGAGGGACCGGGACCGGGATCGGGACAGGAACAGGGACGGGGACGGGGACAGGGACGGGGACCGGAACAGGAACAAGGACCGGGACAGAGACAGAGACGGGACAGGGACAGAGACCGGGACAGAGACCGGGACAGGGACAGGAACAGGGACCGGGACAGGGACCGGGACAAGGCCCGGGCGCTGCAATGACAAGGCGGGAGCGGCACGGGGTACGATAGAGTGCAGTCCCCCGGGCGCGGCCTCTCTGGCTGCCGGAGGGTTTGTTCTCTATGGTCACGGAGGCCTCGCTCTCTATGGTCTTGGAGGACTCGCTCTCTATGCTCCCGGAGGACTCGCTCTCTATGATCCCCGATGAGCTGTTCTCTATGGGCCCGGCGGACTCGCTA
>NW_008236924.1:6606917-6610087 GCF_000691975.1 Corvus brachyrhynchos | reverse complement strand
GGGAGCTCCTCAGCGCTGAAACCGGCAAAAATGACCTCCGCGTCACGTTGTTGTGGTTTGCTTCCAGAACCGTCAGAAAAGCAAAGGAAAGCCAAGAGAGCGCCTTTGGCTCGGACGGGGATGTTGCAATTCCCTCCGCACCGAAGGGATCTGATTGCAGAGCCCTGAAACGAGGAAACCGCGGTTTTGCTTGTTTGTGAAGCGCAGCAAATGCGTGTCCCACTCCCGGGTAGTGCTGGTGTTGGTTTTCCAATTCTCTGTTGGCTTGGGTGTTGTTTTTTTCCTTAAATTAATTGATTTCTCTTGTTTCAATAGTTTTGACTGTGTTTGGGGGCTTTGCCTAATCACAGTCTGCAGGATGTGGACAACTTCTGTATGGGAATAATCGCTTTCCTGTTTTCCAGAGGAAAGCAACTTGGGATTTCAAAGTGTTCTTTTAAGTTGCTGTTTCCTTCGAGTTAAGGACTCCTCTCTTAGCTTGGATGTCTTTGTGCCTGCTGGGTCTGTGCTGAGCTGTCCCTTTGTCAGCCTTTGCTCCCGGCTTGGGGTCACTGATCCCTGCTAAAAGTTTCCTTCAGTTTTGTGCTTTTCCTCAGTGTCAGCTCGTTGGTGCTGGCGTGGTGTTTGTAGAGCTGCAGCTGCTGAGCAGAGCTGATGTTCTCCTGTTCATTACCTCGGCTTTGGGGCTTGAGCCTCACCCTTGTAGCTTCCATGGGAGTGTCTGCTGGTGGGAGCAGCAGTGCAGCCCTGCAAACGCCGAGCTGTGGGGTTGCTGCTTTCAACAGCCTCGTTGTTCCTGCGGACACAGCTCACGGTGGGTCTGAGAGAGACAAACTCTGCTTTTGGGGGTTTGTGTTGATGAGGAGGAGGGGAGGTCACTGCTCTGCTTATTGTAACTGCTGGGGCAGAGCCGGGAGCCCAAGGCAGGACAAAGGCGAAGCAAACCTCTCCGAGCTCTTGGGTTCTCTTCATTCCCAGATATTCTGATTCCTGCCCAAGTCCAAGTTCATTGTGCTGTGCAGGATGCGAGTTTAATCAGGTTTTAGTGCTGGTTTAGCTGAGTGTTTCTAGGGCTTGAGGATGAAGCCAAATGCTCTGCATTGAAAAAGTGATGGATGTTCAGCACAAGATTCTCTTCAGGAACTGGCACAAAAAGTGGTTGCTGAAGCCGAGGGAGGAGCAATTCCCAGCTTGGCTGGGAGAGGGGGGAGTGGTCCCCGCTGGTGCGTGTCATGAGTGAGTCTGGCAGCTCCCGAGATCGGCCAGGCTGCAATTTCAGATCGTATAGATGGGCTGGCCTTGAAAAATTCATATTTTGGTACCTGGAACAAAAGCTGAAGGTGGCAGCAGTGGCAGGGAACTGAAGTGACACCAGCCTGAGCTCAGAACTAATTTTGGTTGTGACCTTGAGCAGTCCCTGGGCTGGGTGAGTTCCCTTGTTTGTAAAGGAGAGCAGCTGGGAGAGGAGGCCAAACAGTTTTGCAGAGCTTCAGAAGAGCAGCTTAAGAACTGCAGCAGGAAAACGGGAGCATCTTCCCTTGCCTGATTTCTGAAGATGCCCAGGGGATTTTAGCAGAGCGAGAACTAAAGCTGAGTGTGCGATCTCCCTGCTGCTGCAGGTGCCTGGGGACAGGGCAGGCAGGGAGCTCTGGCTCAGGAGGAGCAGGAATCGGATTGTTCTGAAGAGAAACCTCCTCCAGGCTTTACCAGCTCCTGGCTGCAGCTCCTTTGGGTTTATTCTCTTTACTCTGAGAGTCCCAGGCTGGGAGTGAGAATTGGGCAGTTTGGGACTTGGGTGTTAAATTGCAGGATTTGGAGATGAAGCTGCTGCTCTTCGTTGTAAAAGAGAATTTTGGTGATTTCTCTGAAGCCAGAACCAGCTGCAGCTGTTGGAGAGCAGCAAATTGAGCAGTGGGATGGTTCCCATGTGAAAGTGTTCTGGCTCCTGAAGGTCTGTTTGCCGGAGTGCTGTGTGTACGTGGTGTTACTGCGCATGTCCTGAGTCCAGAGCCAAGCTGGAGCAGCTGTGAACATCTGCTTTAATCACAACTTGATTGAGAAGCGATTCTTCACTGGGGAGAACAGACTTGGAATGGGTCACTTAAGCAATTCTGCATTTTCCTAGGGAGGCAAACAAGCAGCATGTGAGGTGTCAGAAGTGTTTAGAGTTTGGCCACTGGACATATGAATGCAAAGGGAAGAGAAAATACCTGCACAGGCCTTCAAGGACAGCTCAGCTGGCCAAAATCCTGAAGGAGAAAGAAAAGCAACTCCAGCTGCAACAGAGGTAAGACTGGCAGGGTGGAATGCCTGGTTTAGCAATGAAATAAAAGAAAAGATGTTGTCCCAGCCCATTTCCCGTGACCTTTCCCTCCAGACTGTGGGATGTGTGTTAATGTTAGAGCTGCTTGGTGTGTTAAGTGAAATGTGTGCACTCGGGTCCCAGAGGATTAAAATGAACACTTTAATTTAATGGAAGCCTTTCATTAACATGGGCTTACCTGAAATCACTTCAAACTGTTTTGGCCTGTCTGAAACAAAAACCATGCACTGAGCCAAAGTTAAAATAGAGCCTTTTTGGTAGTGGAGCGGTTGCCTGAACTCCTTGGTTCTTTGATTTCATGGTTTTGTGCTGTCCAGGCAGGTGGGGCTGAAAGCTGCCCATGTATTTCCAGCGAAGCAGCAATTCTGGTGCTGTGTTCGGATTTGCTGTTCAAAGCTGTGGTTAAACCCGGCCCAGCCCTGCTCCTGCTGCTCCCTGGGAGCTGCAGGGCTAAGAGAGGTGAAGGAGAGTTGGGTTGTCAGCTTTAACTCAGCACAAAGTAAAAACATCTCACTGAGTTGCACAATGATTTCCTGTGGCAGCCGAGAAAGTGGGAGAAACAGAGAAACCTCAGCAGAATTCTGCATGGGGCACCTGATCTCCTTTCCACTTTGCCCTGGGAATGCATTTTAATGCTTCCTCCCAGGTTCATGATTGTTTCAACAAGCAGATCCAGAGGCAAAAGTAACACAGCACATCAGTTTGCCATGAAATTCCAGTGTGCCAGGGTCATCTCTGCCCTGCTCCGGTTTGATTTTGGGAGCTGCAGAGGGACAGGGTCACTCCCAGTGCCACTCCTTGCACCTGGAATTCCTGAGGGCTTGGTCACTGCCAGGATGGGAGTATG
>NW_008236924.1:6599857-6600608 GCF_000691975.1 Corvus brachyrhynchos | reverse complement strand
AGTGCCCTTTGTGGGGAGGGGGCATCACTTGTGGAAGAATTCTCAAGTATCTTGGTTTAGGTAAAATACAGTAACTAAAGTATTTTTTATAATTTTTATGGAAAAAGTAGTGCGTAGACTTCCTTTGGAATAAACTGTACTTCTTTAAATGTTTGCAAATCCCTGTGTTGTGTGTGTGTGTCTGTGAGCACTCCTGTGTTTTACAGAACACGCTGCAGACTGTAAATAAAACTACCAGAAAGGTGTTTAAGTCTTGTGGACTGAATGTACCATTTAATGGGAAAGTGAATAAATTATTAACCAGCAGTTGCTAAGTGGATGCTTCCTGCAAATATCTGAAATCTTTGTGGTGTTTGTGTGCAGGTTTCAGCTGGAGTTGCCCTGGCATTGCCTCCCAGAGGGGCAGGATTGCTCCCCAGGAAGTTCTCCAGCCAGAAGTCCCTCTGGATCCGGATTATTTTTAAAAAAAAGTTTCGTTTGTCTTGGCTTTTTATTTTTTCCTGCCCTTTCTGGTTTGTCTCTCCATATTCTTATTTTACAGAGGAACCCCTCCCCAGCCTGGCCAGAGCTGCAGCCTCCTTCATGTGCCGCTGCCTCACTCGCTGCTGCCGTGCTGGCTCAGGAATGTGATCAAAGCCCGGCTAAGCAGGAATTGTTCCGGGCCTGCTCTGTTTAATCGCTGCCGCCTCGAGCAAAGCTGCCCCTGCTCCTTGACGGGAGCGCTCGCTGCAGCCCGGCAGGAAAAGAGCCC
>NW_008236924.1:6596488-6596906 GCF_000691975.1 Corvus brachyrhynchos | reverse complement strand
GTGGCTGTTATGTAAAGCCTCATCCTTGGGGGGGTTGTGTTGGACTTTGTAAAAGTCGCTTAACGTTCCTGGGCTCTGGGCTGACTTTTTTCCTTTTTTGCCATTTTTCAGTGAACAAAACAAAGCGAGAAAGTGTTGAGAGGTGTGACCCGGGTATCGGTTCATTCAGTGCTGTGCCTGTGATTCTCTTCGGGAGATGAGCAAGTGGTTCAGTGGATTTTGGGGGGGAACTGAGTGCTTGTGCCAAAGCTCGCTCACAGCCTGGGCAGATGCTGTACAGTGGAAAGGGAAAAGGGGCAGGTGTGGGACCCAGTGCCCCCTCCAGCTCATCTCTCGCCTTATTACGGCCTTGTTTGGTCATTTTCTCAGGAGTGCCGGTGCTTTGAAGCATTCCCGTGTTCCCAGTGCTGGCAGGCAG
>NW_008236924.1:6582359-6595980 GCF_000691975.1 Corvus brachyrhynchos | reverse complement strand
CTGGCAGCGCTGTCCAAACGCTCCTGGAGCTCTGGCAGCCTCGGGGCCGTGCCCATTCCCTGGGGAGCCTGGGCAGTGCCCAGCACCCTCTGGGGGAAGAGCCTTTCCCTGATCTCAGCCTGAGCCTGCCCTGGCCCAGCTCCAGCTGCTCCCTGGGTCCTGTCCCTGTCCCAGGGAGTGGAGATCAGAGCTGGAGGCCCCGTTGTGTTCTGACCTCACACTTCTCTACCAGAACAAACCCAGTGCCCTCAGCAGCTCTTTCATGGTCCTTCCACACCCTTCCCCATCCCCATGTTCCTTCTTTGGATGCTGTCAGCTTTTTCTCTTTTGTATATTGTGGCACCCAAAAGTGCCCCCAGGACTCCAGTACAGTTTAACAGCAATGAAAGAAAACAGTAGATTTCAACTTTGATCTCAAAAGCTGTCTCAGGTCCCTGATACTTCCTCAAAATGTCTTTGCAGTTCTTGCTTTATGACTTGTGTCAAACACGGAGAGAGTGAGACTGAGCCCCTGGGGTCAGTTTTTGTTTGAGAAGCCACACAGCAACCCAGAAAAATAATTTGTATTTATATGTTTAGCATTCTTCCCAGTTCCAGTGAGCTGAACTTGATAAAACACGATGAAACCCCAGTGAAATATGAGTTGGATTTCTAGGACATCTTTTTAGGAAGCTGGAATGTGCAAATGCTTTTGCGGGGTTGCGACCCAGCTCTTTAATGAGAAGATGCCACATTTCTGTCTGTACAAACCATAGAGTTTGCTTCCTGGGGGCTTTGTAGGTAAAGAGCTGCAGCAGAAACCTGTCCCGAAATTCCATTGGCCCATGGCAGGGTGGCACTTGCACACCAGTTGCTTCTGTGGCTGCTGGCGGGCGTGTTCTGCCCCAGTGTTTTCCAGCGTGGGTGCTCCCATGTCGGATGTGACTAAGGATGTGACCTGTGCCTTACTGACTGAGACAGCAGCTCCTGGCATCTTCTGATGCCTTGCAGCAGGGCCTCTGTGACCAGGTGATGGTGGAACTGCTGTCATTTTGTCCCCCACTGCATTTTCAGCGCTTAGGAGAAGTGCCAAAGCTGCTCATGACTATTGCTGCTGCCTCCCTCCCTCCTTTCCCTTCCTGCTCATCCCCTTGGTTTGGGAGTTTTGTAATCATTACTGCTCTTACTCTTTGCTCCAGATCACCAGAAATTTACAGTATTGAGGGCGGAAATACTGAGATGGGAGCTGAGCCAGGAAAGCATCACCTCTGCCATGGGCAGATTTGGCACGTGGAGAGAGCTCGAGCAGCTTCCAAGAGGTCCCAGCAATGTGTGTGTGCAGCTGGGAGGAGCATGAGTTGCAGTGTCGTGTTTGGAATCCCCCTGGGTGAGGATGTAGGAATAGACTGGAGTTTTTGGTGACTGAGGTTTCTTTTCTGTGGCAATAATTGTTCTTGGCCACATAATTTCGGTTTGTTACTCACCTGTGGTTTGTTCTACAGGCCTATTTCCTTTCTCTCATGCTATGGTGTCACAGTTATCTTCAGCAGAGGCTCAGCAATAACTAAACTTGAGATTAGGTACTTAAACTTCAGTTCAGAGTAGATATACGGAAGAAATCCTTCCCTGTGAGGGTGGGCAGGCCCTGGCACAGGGTGCCCAGAGCAGCTGGGGCTGCCCCCGGGTCCCTGGCAGGGTCCAAGGCCAGGTTGGACATTCATGGTGGTTTGGAGCAGCGTGGGACAGTGGAAAGTGTCCCTGCCCTTGGCAGGGGTGGCACTGGATGGGCTTTAAGGTCCCTTCCCACCAAGACCTCGTCTTCCTTTGCCTTCAGTGTCTGCCTCAGAGTTTGTACCAAAACCAAAGTGAAGTTGGTGTCACCTTCTCTAAACTAGGAGAACAGATCACGCCAAGCTGTGGGGAGATGGAGAGGCTGTAGGATGGAGAGGGAGCATCTGGAAACGAGTCAAGAAACTTTAACAGATTCCATTTAGCTAGAGCAGGGTTAGATATTAGTGAAATATCTTGCTAACTGTGTTAAACTAAGAAAATAAGCAATCAAGTTCATAGAATTGCAAAACTCAGGATGAAAGAACTCGTGTGGCAGTTATTCTTCTCTTGCAGGATGGTTCCTTCTGTGCAATCACTAATGACTGACGAGACCCTCTGCAGCTTGTGAAATGACAGGGCTGCTGTCAGTGCTTAGGAAATCCAAGTGCACAGCCCCTGCTCCTTCCTTGTCACCGAGCTGCTCTCGTGAGCGCAGTCAGCCCCAAGTGCTGAAGTTGTGCTGTTCTCTGCCTGTGGCTCTCTCCTGCAGGGATCCAGGTTTATTCTCTTTTTAGCTGCTTGCACTAGATGCCCATATTCCAGCTGAATTAACACTTCCCAGTCTGGAGCACTGCTGGTGCTCTGAGGTGACCGTGTGCCGTGCTCAGAGCTCGGCGTGGCACAGCTCCCTGGGGCTGGGCCAGTCTCAGACGTGCGGCCAAAATTCTATGTTTCCTGGAGCTGGGAGGTTGTTTGCCTCATGCACTCGTGTCTCATTCGGTGTCTGCCATCTCCCCAGGCTCTCAGACCTTTACTACTTTCCAAGTTTCTTTCTTCAGCTCCATCTTTCAAACGCCTCTTTTCCCTAACACTGCCACTTCTCCTCAGTGCTTGGAGTTCCTCAGGTTGTCCTGTCTCTTGTTCTTACTTGGTTCATTAATTCTTGCTGATGAATGTAAAACCTGGGTTATTAACTGCCAGTAGCACCAGGTACCAGCAGGAAAAAATATCTCTTTGCACTCCATACTGTACAAACATGGAATAAGGGAAGTTCTTGCCCTGAAGTCTTGAACTAATTTTCTTCTGTTAACAGCTCATTAAGAGAAATCTTCCTGCTCATCTTTTCACGGAAAACAACACGTCATGAGGCAGCTCAGAGCCCCCTTTTACTGATTTTTTTTTTTTTAAAAGTTCATCTTCATTTTTATTCATGTCACAACATTTATTGATAAATTTCTTGAATGTGCTGCTTTCATGTTTTATAATTAAACAAATAGAGTGTACTTTTACTAATGTGTAATCCTGTAGTGATCGTGTTTTCCAGGAGAGGCTGTTTTATCATTCCAAATCTCTCCCTATGGATAGGTGTGCTCCTCTGCAGCCCCACAGCAGTTTCTCACTGTTCATTCCCAGTGCTACACTGGGAACATGAAGGGGTAGGAGACAAAAGGCAGGATAATGGTGTGGTTCTCTTCAATGTGGTTGTTTCTGAAGGATTGATGTTTCTCACGTTGTTTGCAGTTTCCAGGAGCAGCTTTAAGCTGTTTGTCCTTTGGGCTGGAAACTTTCCTGAGTGTTCCAGCTCAGTGGGTTCCTCACGGAGGGGCAGAAATGAGCCCTGGAATGGTTCCGCCCCTCCTACAGCTCCTGGGGTGGCTGAGGGTTTGGAAGTGTCAGAGAAGGTCTCAAACCAAAGCACATCCCAAAACGTTGAGCTTTTCCAACTCTGTAACCTTTGCTGTGTGTGGTGTTAAAATGAGAGGGCAGCCAGGTTTTGGTGTCACTTTGTCATCTCCTGGAATTGGGGGCGAGGCCGTGGTGCCTCACTGTAGTTGGGTCATACTTCACTTTATTGACAGACATTTTCCAGTTTAAGAAGAAAATAAAGGATGTTTAATTTGCAGAACCAGACATTGGGAAAACAATGTTTGTGACCAGTAACAAGTTAAACTCCTGAGACAGAGGAAACTCCTTCCACTTGTCCTTAGCTGGGATTCTAAGATTTCACCGAGGTAAATTGTTCCAGAGTAGATATTTCCCTCAACAGTTGGTTCCTGTGGAAATTTCACACCGTTGAACAGTCATTCAACTTTCCACTTCATTTTCCTTTGAAATTCCTAATGTTCACTTTCCTTGGTGTTATCCTGTTGAAGGTGTCTGATTTTAAATGAGTATTTGATATTTATATCCGTTGTCTGCTATGTTTTTATATAAATTACGCTTCAAAATACTGTGTGCTCGCATGTATTTCCCCATTCATGCTGACATTACTATAAAAGCTCAAACCATAATTGTCCAGATTTGTGTATTCACATGGAGGTTTTTTTGTTTCTGCATTTAATTTAATTTCCAAAAGACGTTAAAGAGATTTCAGTGATGGAAGTGCTTAAATGGTTTTAATCAGGCTTTGATGTGCACAAATCATTAAAGCGAGGAGGATGAAGAGATAAGAGTCCACAATTCCCTTTGTATGGTTTGCCTGCAGAGGAACTCACGGAGGAGGAAGTGTTCAGGAAATCCCAGAGGCACAGGAGCAGCGACAGGACAAGGGAAAACAGCCTCAAGCTGTGCCAGGGCAGGTTCAGGCTGGATATTGGGAAAATTCCTTCATGGAAAGGGCTGTCCAGCCTTCCACAGGCTGCCCAGGGCAGTGCTGGAGTCCCCATCCCTGGAGGGGTTTGAAGTGTGGAGGTGGCACTTGGGGCAGTGGGAATGGTTGGACTCAAGGAGCTTGGAGGGCTTTTCCAACCTAAACAATTCTATAATTCTGTTTTTCCCACAGAGAAGGGGAACAGCAAACCAAGAAAAGCTACATCAAAATGGGAATTTAGTCTGTGTGATGTCATGCATTTCGTGGGCAGAGGAATAACCAGAGTTTCTGTGGGAAAAAAAAAAATTCGTGGGCAGAGGAATAACCAGAGTTTCTGTGGGGAAAAAAAAAAAAAAATTTGAGAGCTTTGCCAACGTAACTTTCCAGTGTTGTGTTACAATTAGCATAAGCATTTCCTTATTTAAAGATAATTTAAAAATTGTTTGGTCAAAATCCAGATTTGAAAACATGAGCCATTAAGATGGAGATTTCAGAAAATTGAATATGGGAAACAGGTTGAAGAACTTAAAAGAACACGCTGTAACTTTAGCAAGTTGTCCTGTGCTTTGGCATACATTAAATCAACCTAATGAAAATTGCCGAATGAAAAATACTTGATTTTACAAAGATCTCCCAACATTATTGTGTTTTTGTAACTGCAAGAGGCCTTGAAGCACAAAGATTGTCCAAGAGGAGATTAAATGGATTGAGGTAGTGATATTTTCCCTGTTTCCTGGGGTTTTTATGTTCTGAGTGATCCTCTATGGAGCAGAGCTTCCTGATTGTGTGTTTTGAGGAGGTTTTTATATTTTGGGGTGAGGTGCTGTGTGTGTTTGACATTTCCCATTAAATGTCCAGTTCACCTCTGACTGGTGTGGAGCTACTGGAACCCCCCCTGGCTGTGGGTGAAAAGCACTGTGGCCACTTGGAATATTGGTTTAAATTGCCTGGTGAAGTTCGGGATCTCTAGTTAATTAATTTATTCTTTAATTAATTAATTAGGATTTTATATTAGCCTTCTGATGCCAATAGGATAAATTAGCATCATATTATAGCATTGATTTGCCATGGTGGAAACTGGTGTTTGGTGTAGACCAGCCTTTAAAAGATAAAGGGTGAAAAGATTTTCCTGGAGCAATTGCTGGTGCTGAAAGAGCTCCACTAATTACATTTAATGAGCAAAAAACACAGGTAAGGACTTTGCACTGTGACACATTCTTAGCCAATAATTACCAGAAATATGTTTTAATAGGAGAGAGTTTTAACAAGTAGTCTTCAGCTTAAATTTGTTAATCACTAATAACCTCCTAAAAGACAACTTTCTTCAGGTTTTTTCTTCAGTTTTTTTTCTTCAGCCTTCTCTTTTTTTTTTTTAGTGGAAAAAGTTGCATTATTCCCTGGCTACGTGAAGCAAGGTCCGTGCTGAATTGGCATTCAAAAATGTTTTTGTTTGTTTTTTCTTATTTATTCAGAGGAATGTTCAAATCCATCCAGTCAGGACTTGCTGACAAACTTGAAGCTCAAGATGGTCAGAAATGGGTGTGGTTTAATCTTCGTTGCTATTTTAGAGTATGAAATTTGGATCTCATTAGCTGCTCTAGTGGGCTGATTCCTTGCTATACAATTTATTTCAATGCATTATTCAATTTTTGAAAAATTATTATGTGTGACTTGCACTATAAATAGTGAGTCATACTTTAAAAAAACTTAATTTGAGCTTGTGCTTAGTAGAATTCCATTAATTGAACCCCTAACGAGGGGTGTCCATCAGTGCCTGGTGCCTGCTCAGCTGCAGCTGGTTTGCCCAGCACAGCCTGGGAGCTTTAGCAGTTCTCACCATGGAATTTCTGTGGCACTTGGAAGCAGTTTTGGCTCTTCCAGAGACATTTCCAGGCTCCAGCTCTGACCCAGCTTGGTGTGAAGTGGCCTCTTGCATGAAGGGTTTTGAAACTCAACTAAATTTTGAGACGGCTTTTGCAATGGTTCTTGTGTTTGTCTTTAACTTCGTGCCACAAAAAGCTGAACTTCTTTTCCTGGTGGCAAAACTCACCAAGTCTCACTGGCTGGAAGTGAAATGTGGTGTTAGTATTCTGTGTTTTGTAGTTTCATGGCTTTTGGTTTAAGGCCACATCCAGAAAAGTGCAAAAAGTTGTAAGAACTTTGGGGGAAAAAACCCCAAACAGCATCATTATGGGAAAATATGAGGTCATTTATAATAAAAGAGTTTGTACAGCTAAATTAACATTTATCAACTGTTTTCTTGAGGTAAAAGATACTACACTAAATGTGCTGTTACTCAGTGGGGGCAGAAATATTAATGTTTCTCTCAGTCTGCTCAGGGGGATTATAAAGTACAGGTGGCATTTAGTAGGTAGGATGAAAGGTGAAAACTTTCCAACTTTTTAAGCAGTGTTTGTTTGGAAGCACAGCACATCAAAGCTGTGGCTTTCCTGCTGCATTTCAGCTTCCCTCTGTAGATGGTTCTGGGCCCTTCCTCTCGCTTCCAAGTTTTTTTGCTTTGCCTGCAAATCTTAAATGCTCCTGTTCCCTAGGTTTTTCCAGAGTTTTTAACTAGTCTCGGCTCTCCTCTTCAGTGTGTTTAAGTTTAAAAAGAAAGTTTGAAGGTACCAGGAAGCATCCCAGGTCTCAGAGCTGTCACATTCTGACAGCAGATTTTAGACAGGTAGGAAACGATGCTGAGTTTGGCAAACTCTTTGCATACAAGTTAGGGCTGAAATCTGGGAGGGAAAATTCGTATTTTCACTTTTCTGATACTCAGAATTGTGGATTTTGTGAAATCTTCAAGCTGTAAAGCAATCCTGGGACTGCTGCAGCTGCCAGCAGGGAGCACTGGCCCTGTGAGAGGTCAAGCCACCACTTTTGAACAGATATTGATGTAATACATTGGTGATCATTTAGAGAACACACGGATGCTGACATGCATCACTCCGGTGGCTTTGGTGCTCCCCCTCCAGTTGTTCTGGGAGCAGCCTGGACACTGATATTTCCCTTTAGGCCTCGCAGTTGTTCTGTGGCTCACCCCGAGTGGTTTCCCATGGTTCTGAGGAGAGTTAAGTCATTGAATGGTGAAGTTTTTAATTTTGGTTGCTCTGCTGAGCTGCTCCCCAGCACCCTTTCCCTCACAACCACGTTACAGAATTTTTATCTCAAACCCTGATGTTCAGCTCAGTGAGTGATGCAGCACAATGGGTGAACCTTGGTCACGATGGGAAGTCCAAGATGAATGTCTTGTGAGACAGTGCAGACAGATGATCTTACACTGAGGCTGGAGGAAGTGACAGTTAAACCAGGGTAAAGTATCTGATAAAATTTTTCTCTTTTCTTTTTCTGTAGTTGAGATGGGAGAAGGATGTGAGCCTCAAATGTGATTTTCCCTTTTGCCTTTTCACTCCTGGTTTAGGTGGCACCTCATTAAAACCTTGTCTGCTGTTTCAAATCTTACACAGAGCAGATTTATCAGAGAATTTCTGTCAAGTGAATCCTTTCTTAATCCTAATGCCACAGAGTTCATAGCACTCAAATGTAATGATGTCTTTTATGAAAGTAAATTAATGTGAGGAAGTCAGAATGATAATAGCCAGATTAATGTTAGATGTCTGAATAACTATTGCTTAATAAAATCTAAATGCCAATTGTCTTGGCTTCAAAGTTTAAGCAGATGAACATGTAGGCACAGGAATTGGGTTATTAAGTTTCTGCCCAATTAAAGGGCAGAAATTTGTTGGGAAACTGTACTGGAATACGCTTTGGTTAGCCTGTGTGGACATGAAAGGAGTGCATGGAAAAATGCTGAATTTGTGATGGTCCATCTTTGCACTTGGGGGAATTAAAAACTTTCCCAGCGACGGAGAGTGGAGGGGATGGGGAGGATTGTCCTTGGTGGAGTGGGAGATGGAACTGGACTGAAGTTGGCTGAGAGGAGATTTAAGTGGGAAAGAAAAGAGTGTTCCTGGTGGATGGCTGAGCTCGAGGTCAGTCTGCACTGCTGGGCTGCTGGTTTGGGGATCTCCTCCGCTGTGGGGTGTCAGGGCAAGGAATATCACTGCCTGGTCAAGAAAGTCCCCTGTTCCTCAGAGTAGTTTTGGTATTGCAGGATGAAGCAGATAGAAATGCAAAGGCTTGGGAAGGCAAAGCTGAAATTCAGCTTTGCTGAGCAACAGCAGCTTCACTTCCCTCTCCTGGCTCGGGCTGGCTCTTGTGACACGAGTTCACTGAGGCTCCTGTGTCTTACCCGACCTGGAATCCTGACCTGGCGTTGGGGTAGGTGCAGAAAATGACCATTTTAGTGGCTTTGTGGTCTCATGGTGTCAATCCCTGAGGTTCTTCTCCTCTGAATCAGGGATGGCTCTGTGGGGTCACTGTGGGATCTGTGGTGTCTCCCAGGATGGAGCCTGGGGACAGAGGGACAGTGGGTGGAGGAGTGACCCTCCCTCTGCTCCCTGTCCATGGAGAGAGGAGGAGGGAGCAGGGAGTTGTGCTGTCGCTTCCTAGGCTTTCCTGCTCCTCTCCCATTGCTGAAGAGACAGGACAGGAAGGAGGGACTGATGTCCTTTGAGCAGCTCTGCTCTCTGCAAAGGAAGAGAGTTGGGAATTAATTTCTGTGTTCATCAGAGAGGGGGGACCAGGCGTTTTCCCTCCTGTGTGGTACTTCTGCACAAAAATGAGACATTTAAGATATGTGGTTGTGCATTTTTAAGGTCCCTTGAGTGAATTATATCAAACCAGTCTTGTAAATTCTTGGATATAAACAATTTTAAGCTGTTTTAGTAGTGTAATTTAAAAATGGACTTTAAAATGGTTTTAAATGAGCTGCACTGCAAGTGCTGAAGTTACAAATGTCCTCCTTAACTCGGCTTCTAAAGTCCACTTGCTGGGGGTTCACGTTCACCTTAGTTCTTTTACCTTACCTTGGCAGGAGGAGTGGAACTGGATGATTTTTAAGGTCCCTTCTGACCCAAACTCCATTTCTGCCTTGCTTCTGTGTGCTGAATCTCATGCATGATGAATGATGCACCCAGTTCTCATCTGGACTTGTAAAATGAAATGTTACACTTGCAGAGCCTCTTTCTAAAGGATCCCCAAGTCCTTTTCCAGTGGTTAGTGTTGAGTTACAAATGATCACTGTAATTCTTTTATCCACCGTCGCCGTGTGTTGGCTTCTCAGGTGGAAGATGCTGACTGATCCTCAGGTAACCTGATATGTGAGGGATGAAGGGGACTCAGGCAGCTAAAACCGAAGAGCAGGATGTCATTACTTGCTCCATCACTTGACTGAGACGCTGGAATTAAGGCCGTGCTCCCACAGAAAGTGCTGTGGAATTTCTCTCAGCTAACGGTGGTGAAGGATTTGTGCTGCTTTGTCTGGGGAGCAGCACAAGTCCAGGCACATCGTGCTTGGTGGGGATTTCTGGGTGCTCCAGAGCTGAGTGGGAAGGAGAAGTGCCTGCAGCAAACTGCTGGCTCTGCCCTCCCTGGGAGTTCTTGTCAAACATTAACCAGACCTAGGTCAACTCAGTTTTTTATTATTTTTATTTAAAGCTCTCCCACCCTCAGTACGGACAAAGGAGTAGTTCCCAGACAGCTCTTGGGGCACTTTATGTTCTCCCTGTTGAATGTGCAGCAGCATTCCTGATGTGAAGGGTGGGATAGAAACGTTTGTGTTGTAGGAATGGGAAACATTTGTGCTTCAGTTAGTGGTGAATCACTGATTTATATTTGTGTCCTATTACCAGTAGAATCGCATTTGAATTGTATTCCCAAGAGCTCAAGTGAAACCTTGGAAGGAGGGAGAAGGAGCTGTGGAAAAGTTCATTCTCATCGCAATAGCTGAGTGAGATGATGGCTCAAGGCTTCCTGTGATACCAATTTACTGGGGTAGAATTTTGGAATCCTGGTGGTATCACAACCTTTCCTTTGGTGGAGCAGATCCCATGTGCACCAAACCAAATCCCCCTCTCTTGGCACAGAGCCTTTGTGTTGTCAGAAGGTGAGGGACAGAAACAGAAAACTCCACGCTTTTGAGAAATTGGCTTTTTCCTGTCTGGACAAATACAAAAACTATTTGAATTCTATGTAAACTCTTGGTTTTAGTTGTGTTCCCTATTTCAGTTATAAAACTCTGAAGATGACTCCGCTGCTTCTGTATTTGCACCATGGTCATCATGGTCATGCACCATTTGCATCGTGGTCATCCTTTAAACCTGTCCTGGAGAATCATCCTGTTTGTGCTTTTTTGGGCAAAGCTCTATTGTTTTAATAGGAAATGTTATATTTTTTTCTGCATTTTTTTTCTTCACCATCACACAGAAAGTGGACGTTAAGGCTATATGTACACTTCTACAAGTAACTCTTGGTGACACCAGGGCATGTTCCTCTTTGTGTGTCAGTGTTTTTGTGCTAATTTTGTTGTTGCAGGGCAGTTATTTTTCAATGTCTCCCTTTTTAAACAGCTCCTCTGGGAGTGCATTTGTGCTAGCTGACAGAGTAGCATTTTAGGCTTGTGCACATGATTTTAGGGCAGGATTTGTGGTGATGCCCTGATGCACAAGCTGGGAGAAGTGTCCTGTGCCAGCTCCTGAGATGCCCCTTGTTCATGGTAAAAGGAATATTTTAAATAATTAACAGGCGTCTTTGGATGCAGCATTAAGGCAGCTTCAAGTATTATTAACTGCCTCCTGAAAACATAATTCCTTATTACAAGCAGACTTTTCAGCTCTTTTTCCCCTTTCTTCTAAGAAAAAAGGGTGAAATGATGGGAGCTGAGCGTGCCCCCGCAGCTGGGTGTGCCCCACACAGAGCTGGGATCCTGCACGTTCCCTCTGAGCGTGTTTATCCTTCGTGGCCAAATGTTGTCAAACAGAATTGGGGTTTCATCGCAGCCAATTAACCAATTAACTGTTTGATTCCTCTTGCTCATGAAACCAATTGAGACTGAAGAAGCCCTCGAGTTAAATGAGGGTGTCTTGAAGGAAGTGGAGGTGTTGTAAGCAGGCTTTGAAGATGCACTAATGGCTGGGTGAGGTGTGGTGGGGTCGGATCCCTTTGGATGGGCTGTGTGTGGAGGGTTCCTTGGGCCAACCTTCGCCTTTGATGGTTTTGCCTCACAGTGTCTGGGGAAGATGAAGAGATGCTGCTGGTGCTGAGCTGGAGTGAGGACTTGGGTGCCTGATGTGGTTCAGGGGGGTAAGAAGGGTTTGGCCAAGGTCCTCTTCTAACAGCTTTGCCAGGAAATCTCAGGCAGTGTGGGTGTGTTGGTTGGGGTTTATTTTTAGTCTGGAGTTGTGGTCCAAAAGTCCCAGAGCTGGGATGTGCCCCCTGCCCGGAGCTGAGGGAGTGGGAAGTGGGAGGCAGGAGGAGAAGGCAGCACCAACACTGCCATTTCATACCACAAGTTACACATCCAAGGTGAAGGTCTCTCAAACCAAAGCCATGCCCTTGTTGGATTAGGGATGAGCAGAAATACCAGCTGGGATTTAGGAAGAGCTTGGAAGGAGAAATGAAAACTGTGTGTCTGGTCTCGGTGATGCGATGACGCTCGGGGCGCCTGGAGCAGCAGTGACTGGTGCTGCAGGAATACACACGGGGAGGTTGGCTCAGGAGTTTCTGTGAATTCCCTGCTGGATTTCCTGCTTGCTTTCAACTCTTCCTATTGAGCTGGAGCAGAGGCGTGAGATGTGAAGGGTTGGTTTGCAGGGAAGTCTCAGACACAGGGACTGTGCAGAGTACAGTGGGACACACTGCAGGAGGAGTGACTCAAACCATGGGGAGTTCAACTTCCTAAAAATGGAAATACTCTGCTTTAGGCCTGTTTTCTAATTTCTTTTTTCAATTTTGGAACTTCTCTTTTCCCAGATGTGGAAACTAAGATGACTTTGGCCCTTGCTGCAGGGACATTGTTCTGGCTCCCTCAGCCTGGCTCTGCTACTCCTTCACGCTTTAGCTCAGGCCTCCTGAGAAAAGGGGAATTTTAGCAGGATCATCTTGTAGGCAAAAACTCCTTCATCTTCCGCTTCCAAGTCTGTGCAGGGAGGGAGCAGAGGTGCTGTCCTTGTTCCCAGAGGATGGGGTAGGGGTGATGGGACCACTACATTTTAGTGGATATTAAAGGTTTATTACAACTTCAAGTGATCCGAAAACTGAACTTCTGTAGTTTCCTACCTGCTGGAGTTACTTACCAGTGGTGCTGATCAGCAGACAGGTCTTGGATATCTGCCTTTCAAAGTACCTCTTCTTGCTTTTCCTGAGCATGGGAACATTTCCCTTCTGGCAGGCTCGTGGCTGTGGAAGATGTGGGTTTGAATGGGAAGTTGTCTGAAGTACAGAGCTAAGGAAGCCCCACGAACTTCCTCTATTTACACATTTAATGCTGGTGTGATTTTAATGGCCTCATACAGGTTCAGGGCACTTAAAATAGCTCTGTGTGGAGATTGGATGATTAGATACAAACAAGTCTAACTTGTATCATAGTCAAACTATTTGCTTTAATAAAAAAATGTAAAAGAGTTAAAAAAACCCAAACCAAATCCCCATAAATCAAGGTGACTCCCCATGAGGGTGTTTATCATGTACTGTGTTACAAAAGGCTGGGGAGAAGTGGTTAAAAGTGTCATTAACTGGTGTCTTTCTGATGATTCATTTTACATTCACCTGGGCAGATACAGCCAGATCAGCTCTGGGTTTGCACCAGCTCAGATCTCAAGTGAATCTTTGCCGTAATCTTCCTTTTGTGTGGCAGTGTTGGTACAAATGCTGGTTTTCCTTCAGTCCTAGAGTCACAGGAAATGTTGATGCAATTTTAAAAGATGATGCTTGTCTCTGTAAAAAATAGTGAAGGTCTTTGTAAATATTTAAGCCTCTGTTTGGAAAACAGAGATGTAAAACTCTTTGCTAAGATTATAATATTCTGGATGTATAGCTGTATATAATCCTTGATCTTAGTGTATTGGTGGGAATGAACCATCCAAAACCAGAGCATTCCTATTCCCTGCTTCAACATTTGCCTTTAATAGTAAATGCCATGGACTCAGACTGTTCCAGTTGGCTTTAACTGATCCGTGTCTATAATTAAATCTGATATTTATCTGTGTTGAAATCCTACATATGTAACAAATTGGGCTGCACTCTCAAGAATGAGCTTTTTAAGCCTCGAAATTATAAAACAAGTTTGTCATCAATGCCAGAATGATCCCTGGAGTTTGCTGGCCACATTCTAGTGCCCAGGTCCCTCTCTCAGCCTTGACAGGCACCTCTGGTTACATGAGT
>NW_008236924.1:6578968-6582130 GCF_000691975.1 Corvus brachyrhynchos | reverse complement strand
TCAGCAGGTTACAGGAGAACTGAAGAAAAAAGTGATTTTTCACATAAAATGTAAATTGTTGTATTCATGTGTTTGATATCAGCACGGAGCTGGGTTGTGCCAGTGCTTGTGCCTTGTTTGCAGTGCAGGGAAATAAAACAAACCTGGTGCCTTAGAAAGCATCAAAGATCTCAGCTTACACCCTGGGTTTAGTCTGCTTTGGGCAGCCTCTGAGCTTTCACTGCTTTCAGAGCAATAGACAAAATGAAGCCAAATGGTGAAGAAATGTAAGAGGCTAAAATGTTATTGAGGTGAAAAGACTCATGTTTTAAAAACTGAGTGATGGGTTGAAGTTTCCTTGTTAAGAATGCAATGGCTGGGTTTGCACAGCTTTCAGAGTCATGCTCTAGCAAATCATTTATTATTTTTAATATTCAGACAGCTGTCTAAAGACATGAAATAATGATTTTCTAAGCAGCTCAACATTTTCATTTTAGGTGTAAATTATGTGGAAGAACATCAGTTTCTTTCCTGGAAGCACTTATTTTACTTTGTGCAGATCAGTAAAGAACATTTCTAAATCTCTTGATACAGAGTTTAGCACCAGTTGTGGCTTCCCCATCCCTGGCAGTGTCCAAGGCCAGGCTGGACAGGGCTTGGAGCAGCCTGGGACAGTGGGAGGTGTCCCTGCCTATAGCAGGGGGTGGCACTGGGTGGGCTTTAAGGTCCCTCCCAACCCAAACCGTTCTGGGATTTGGTGTTAAAGGAGTTAGTGGCACCTTATTTATCATCTCATTTTGTTTACTCCTTTATGTCCCTTTATTCCCTTGTTGCAATTTCAGTCCCAATGCTGTGTCAAGCTCAGAGGGAATCTTTTCCAACTCTTGTGTGTGTGTGTTTTGCAAGAATTTGACATATTTCTTATAACACAAGTAGCAAGACCAAACTGCAAAGGAAAATTTGTTGAGAAGGGGGATTGGCAGGTTTTGAATCTGCATTTTTGCAGTAGGAGGATATGGTCCAAGGCAAAAGGTGCAATTTTGCCAGAACTTCCCTGAAATTACTGCTTTGAGTAGAAATGCCTTTTGGGAGTCAGGGAGGGAGAGAGACCTGAAAACCACATCAAAGCTTAAGGTTAGAATATGTTGGAGAATAGGTGCCAAAAAAAGGTATGTCAGCACCAAAAATAACCCTAATCTGCAGGAGGAGTTAAGCACTGAATGGGTGGGGGGATGGCAGAACATCTGGGGGAGAGAAGGTATTTTAGAAAAGAATTGGAGATGTTCGGCGTGGGCTGGAACCGAGATGACTCGAGCGGGTGAAGTGGTTTGAAATAGTTACTTGCCTGAGGATTTGGTGGATTTTTTTCAATTTTTTTTTTTTTTTTAATTGCTGCATAAAGTTTCCCTGTTAGAAGCCAGCTGTGGGTTGGGGGTTACAGCCCTTTGGAAGGGGCTGAAATCGGGAGTTTTGAGGAGCTGTGGCCCTCAGAGGGTTCTTAACAGAGCTCATTCTGTGGCCAAACAGGGCCAGGGACTGCTTGGGAGCACTTGGATCCCTTCTTTGGGCACTCTCATCCCTCCCCTGGGCCCTCACATCCCTCCTGTTCCCCTCTGTGATCAGGACTGATCTTTTTGCTTGTAGCAACATGAACCGTGAAGACCGGAATGTGCTGCGTATGAAAGAAAGGGAAAGGCGAAATCAAGAAATTCAGCAGGGTGACGAAGCCTTCCCACCCAACTCTCCTCTCTTTGCTGAACCATACAAAGTGGTGAGTTCCTGCACCTCGGAAAAATGCAGGTTTTATAACAGAAATCATGTGCAAATTCATATTTTATGTTTATTTTTATCCATGTTCTTTTTAAATTCAAGGCTCTTATGGCAACCAAGGGTTTAAGCAGGGCTTGAAAATAAAGCTGGACAGTCACAGCTCCCCTGGGGTATTTAGAGTGCTTGGGAAGGGGAGGAAGCTTTATAGGGAGTGAGAAAAAGGAAAATAAAACCATCGAATTATTTTCCTTCCTTCACTTTCTGTACAGTGACTCAAAACAATTCAACTGTCCATTGTGTGATGCCAAATTGCTATTTTGGGGGTGCTTTAGCCTGTTGCTAAACTTTCTAACCTTTCATCAATGCAATCCAGACCTGGATAAGTTCAGGAAGACAATGTTTAAATGGGAAGTTAATTTTAAATGCTAAAATAAATTTAAATTTAATTTTTAATGTCTGGTATGACAGAATTATCCGTGCTAACTAGTACTCCAGTAGTTTGTTTCTGATATTTTAGTTTGTTTTGAAGGAGTTGATTCTGTTAGTGATCTTGCACAGCTTTCAGCCTGTGCTGGGTTTCCTTCCAGGTTGCTTTGCTGAACAGAACTGGAAAAAATAACCTAGTTCTGGAATAACTAATAAAATATTATTTAAGATTTTAGTTACGTAGCTCAAAACTCACTTTGAGAGCAAACCCTTCCCTTGTTGCAATTTCAGCTGGTTTGCAAGAAGTAAATCATGACTGAAAGCTCTTCCTTCAGGAGGAAAGTTGAGAAATACCTGGTGGTTTTTTTTTAATTCCTGTCCTCCCATCAATTTCTTGTGCTTGATAACAAAATTCCACGTGTGAAGTTAACCAGAGCTGGTTGGGATGCATGAGGGAATGATCCAGGATCCCAGATCTGGAAAACAAAATGGTTATAGAAGAAAGAACCCTTTTAACTGTGTGCAACAAACATTGTGCCAATATAAATACCAATTAAAAATGACTTACAGGGGTGAGGTTAAGTTGGTTTTATTTTACTGCTAATTAAAACCTTTTAGGACTGATGCATTCTGTATTAGAGAAATTACAGTCTGTAAGGTGACAGGAGCCATCTGCAACTTCGGAACTTGCATCCAGCTCAGCAGTGCATTATTTGATTGTTGGTGGTTCAGCTCTTCCTGCTGCTGAATTTTTCTTATGTTTTAGGGAGTTAAATATGTATTATTACATATTTTTAATACGTTTTAGGGAGTCAAATTGCTGCTTTAAGAACTAAAATTCAGAATTGGAAATGCTGGCAAAGAAAGAGGTGGATTCTAGCTGCAATTCAGGTTAAGTGCTGTAGTTACCAGATCATTTAACTGCAAGCGAGGTTGTGATCGGTTCTGAATCCTGATTTTTGTGGCTTGTTGTCCCAGACCAGCAAA
>NW_008236924.1:6545039-6578550 GCF_000691975.1 Corvus brachyrhynchos | reverse complement strand
GTCCTCGCTGGGCTCCGGCCACTCCAGAGCCCACGGCAGCGACCACCACGGCAAGGACCACCAGCGCTCCAAGTCGCCCCGGGATCCCGACCCCAGCTGGGACTCTCCCTCCCGCGTGCCCTCGTTCGCCAGTGGGCAGCACTCGAACCAGTCCTTCCCACCGTCACTAATGTCCAAGTCCAGTTCAATGTTACAGAAACCCACTGCCTACGTCAGGCCGATGGATGGGCAGGAATCCATGGAACCAAAGTTATCCTCGGAACACTACAGCAGCCAGACCCACAGCAGCGGCGTCAACGAGCTGAAGCCCAGCAGCAAAGCGCACCTGACCAAGCTGAAAATTCCTTCTCAGCCGCTGGATGTAAGTTGCCGGCTGTGTCCTGCCTTCTTCAATGTAAATCCACCTGGGCTGGGATTTTCCAGCATCTCCGAAATCCCAATTTGCCTAACCCAAATGGAGTTTTTAGTAAACACTGTGTTTTTGTTACTCAAAGCACCTTCACCTAAGCTGTATTTTCCATGGGGAGCATGCAAAAGTAATTATTTTTGTCTTCTGCTTCTTCCATGCAAATACTGGGGTTTTTATTAAATAAAGGCTGAGGCATTCAGAAAGGCTTACTTAACCCTAAGAGGCCAATTTTCATGGAGTATTTCTGTAGTCAGGAGTTAGGGAAATAGGAAGATATCCACAAATATTTTGACAAGCTGGGTAAATACATTGTTGTTCCTGGGAGCCGAGTTGACTTAGACTTGTTGATACAATCTGCCTGTATCGGATTTTCTTTTGAAGTGAGTAGCAATTACTAGATGTGATTATTATACCTTCACACCAAATTGAACAGGGTGCACAACTTTTTATCAGTTGTGCTGGATATAAAATCCTATTGGGTTAACAACTTTGAGGAGTTTGGTAATTCCCAAATCATTAAGACACAGACTCTGACTCCAGCTCACTTACAAGGAGAGTGCCTTTCCTAGTAATGAAATCTCATTTCATCTCCTGTCTAACTGCTTGAATCATGGTAGCCAGACAAAAGCCCTTGTTCCTGGGATGTCAGCAGATAGCAAAGTAAAATCCAGGACACAGGTAAGGAAACCAGAAATTACTTTATTTGTGAAGACTTGCCACATCAGTGCTGATGCCCTGAGTCCTGTAGTAGCTTTGCTTCTTTCTGCTCGTGGCAGCCAGGGATGCAGAAGATTCGTAGTTTGGTAATTATTGCTGTTTCTGGGATCACTCTGGGATGAGTGTTTTACTTGGGAATGCAGTTTGTCATTCCTGTGCATTCACAGTCCTGCACTTGAATTCAGATATTTTCCTGGGGCTGCTTCCAGGAAATGATTGAAAGCTGGGATTCTCTTTGCCCTCTCTACAAGTTTTTAATATCACTGACTGCCTGCGATCACTTTAACTGTCAAGTGAAAAGTAAGAGATTATTATCACAGTTTTATAGATGTCATGTATTTGCTTTTCATAACTGAATGTGACTCATGCCGTAAAAACATGGATCTATCTGATATTAAAATTGATGAAAAGAGTTAGCAAGGGCTGTTTGTGTCTATGTAGAGTCAGTGTGAGTCACGATAGGGATTAAAGTTTGTTTTTAACTGTTTGTAGTCCCTGGAAGATTTGGGAGATGTTAATTTCGAGTTTTGATTTGCAGGCATCAGCCTCTGGTGAGGTGAGCTGCGTGGACGAAATCCTCAAAGTAAGTTCTCAGTGCTCTTGTTCATCATTTCTTTGTTGAAAATACAACCATTCCCAAGGAGGGGGAAGGGCTCTGCTGTTCTCAGAGCCTGTCCAAGTGCAGATGGTTGCAGGAGGGCTCTCCAGTGCTCCTCCAGCACTGGGACACTGGGCCAAACTGAGAGCAGAGCTGGGTGTTGCGGTGTGCACATCATCTCCTGGAGGTCCTCACTGCATTCCTCCTCCTGGGAACCAGATCCACCCATTTCTTCCACCAAAATACAGTTTTTAATTTTGATACTGTAGATTACAGTTAATGCTTTGCTGCCCCACAGCAGAACTTTCCCTCTCCCCTACCTGGGTTATTTTTCCAAGTCCTTTTACCCCTCCTGTGATCCCCGGTCCTTTTTCTGCTCTCACAAAAGGATTGTCAGGTCCCTCTGGAGCATTTCCATGGCTTATTATTTCCTCTGACCTTCAGTGCTTCACGGGCCTTGGAGATGCTCTGAGAGAATACCAGGCACTTTCATTCCAGCTGCAGGAATTTGATTTCCTCCTTTTCCTCAAACTCTACAGGCTTCCCTTTCCTAGGATTCTTCTTCCCACACACTCTGAAAGGATCAGACTCTGACTTGCACTGCAGTTTATCTTCAGGCCAACCAAGTTGATTGATTTATGCCTTGCTGCTTGTTATTATGTCATAACTCTCTCTTCTTGTGGGTAGCAATTTAACATTCAGGTTTACATGCAAAATCTTTATTGCACATTTGGGAAATTAAGATTTGAATATAAAGCTGAGTGAAGCAATGAACTGAAAATGGAGAGAATCCAGACTGCAAGGTGAAATCTGCTTTATTTTGTTAATAACTTTCCTTTTTTTTGTGTTTTAGGAGATGACCCACTCCTGGCCTCCTCCACTGACTGCCATCCACACCCCCTGCAAAACTGAACCCTCCAAATTCCCCTTTCCAACCAAGGTCAGTGCTGAATCAAACTGCTGTTGAAAAAGTAACGCCTCTTAAAGATCAGGATTTTGGAACTCTCACATTCAGTTCTGTATAATCTGCGTTTGTTTCAGTGCTTTGTCCCTCTTTATTTTTCTTCACCCCACCTGTCAGCAGTGGCCTTATGAAAAATGTCCTTGGTTTTCCTCTGCTTTGCACAGACAGTCTGCAGGGTTATCTGTCATACAACTTGCCTTTTAAATTTTTATGTGATAAATTCAAGCCTTCAAACTTTTGAAGCTTAAAAATGCCTTTGAGCCCTTTCCCTAACAGGGAAATGCTTTGCACCATTTTGTGTAGAGCCAAGTGAGTTTCCCCCGATGTAGCAAAACAGAGGCTGAATGGTAAATGCTGAGAAGTTTAAAAGGGCTTTTCTGCATAAACTGAATTTTCCTCTTAGTTTTGAAGTCCATTAATAGTGGTATGAGATCTTTTTACATTTTTAATTACAAAAAAGATTAAGACAGTTTAAGAATCACGTGTTTTGCTGAAGAAATCACTCGTTCCAAAAGATCCCCTTCCCAACCTCCTGTGTTCTTAAGAACTGCTGAAGGGTTTAAGCAATTAATTCCAGAGAGAAATCCACCTCTGCTGCTGCTGACAGCACAGGGCACGTGTCCAGGGGAGCTGCTGGAGCTGACACCTCTGAGGAAGGAATTCTCCTGCTGCCTCCCCTGAGGCTGGGCCTGGCAGCTCCAGGGTTCCAGGGCACTGGGAATTGTTTGCCTTGAAGAGCAGCTCTGCAGGATCCTGGAAATCCAGGATAGGCAGGGGAGGCAGCTGTGGGTAAAACCCAGTGTGGGGAGCTGACTCACCCAGGAATTCGTGGTCTGGTTCCTGGATCTGCTGATTACCAGTAGAAGATTTAACTCAACAACGTGATTTTTCTCCAGACTCAACATCTCTCTGGGGTGAATTGGGGTGCTCCACCCCTAACTTGGCAGAGCTTCAGAGTGAAGAAATTGCACTGTTTGTCTTTTAAAAGTTACCTTTGTAGTAACTCAGACCAAGCTCTCTCTGACCAGCTGCTGTTCTAGACACCACTTGCAGCTCTTAATTTCCTGTTTGATCCAAATTGCTCCCCAAAACAGGATATTTGACAGAATAATTTTAAGAAGACTTTCTCACTGAAGTCTCTACTGTCATCTCACTAATCCCATCATTTTAAGTGAATGCTTCGACATCACCTTCCCTCAGCCAAAGGTTCCAGTCCCTGTTGGAAGGGCACATCCACAGATTTCCCCCAGACTGGTCTGAGTGCAGGTTCTCTTCCTGGCTGGATATCCCAGAGCCAGGGGCAGCCCTGCTGTCACCACCTCTGTATCACCTGTCCCTGTCTCACTGCATTTTGCTTCTCTCCAGTATCAAAAAACACAGAATTTACCATTCAGTTCTGGGCTTTACTTTGGAAGGCATGCCTAGAAATAAATCCTGTTGTCTGTTTTGCTAGCATTAGATCAATATTAATCTTGCAAATACTACTTTTAGTCAGGGTTTATTTGTGTGTTACATAAAACTGTCAGCCTGGAAATAATTCGTACCTTTTCTTATAAGGAAAGAAATTCCACACCTTTCCTCATCAACAAAGGTCCTTATTCCGCTGCTTTGAGTACTCATTCCTGAACCTTTAGGGAGATATTTTCCCTTTGCATTTTGGGCACACATGGCTGTGGAGCTGCTTGGTTTTAGTTTACCTGGCACTTGACTGAGTTTGGGAAGAGGAAAGTGTGCAGAAATCCGTGTGGCTGTGACACTGTAACACTGCTCAGCTCTGGTGATGTTTGAACATAAAAAGTGGCTTGTGGAGCTTTTTGAGCCTCTCAACCTGGATTGTGTCTCTTCACCCAGTTTGCAAAAAATTCCATTTATGGCTGCTTTGAGTCTTTTGACTTTTTGCCAGCTTTTTTATTTTGTGGCTGCACATCTTAGCCATGGAACTCTGTCAAATTCTCTCTCTGCATCCAAAGCCTATAATTTCCTCTGCCTTCTCCCCTCTGTCATTCTTGGCAGCAGCAGCAGCTCTGCAGAATTCCAGGGAGTTAGTGAGCCATAGGCTTGTGCAGTCTGGGCCCAGAGCAGAATCCACCAAACAAAACACAACAGTGGTTTACTTTAATCAGCCAGTTCTGGTGGAGGAAAGCTCCTTCTCTTTAATACTGTGCTCCATTTATTGCCAGTCATCTGCCGAAGTGTTTCACAGCACTCCCCTTGTGGGCAGAGCTTGGTGTGTTTTTCCTGCTCACATAAAATGAAGCTGCCCTTGGTGAACCACTTGATTTTATTTGTCAGACTCCTGGGATGGGATCACTTTCCCTGTGTGTAGGGAGGGAGGGAGTAACTCGAAGGAACCCACACTCCTGACTGGGGCCTCTCTGATGACTATAAATATATCTAATAGTTCCCAGGAAGTCTTTGGATCAGAAGAGAAAGCTCCATGGAAATAGGTCAGGGAAAGTTTTATGGACGCTATGGAAAAATGCAGATTCCTGTGTCTTGATAAAAAATGTTATCCTGTGACCTAACACTCTGATTTTATCCGTGGGCTCACAGTCGGGCGCTCCAGAAGCACTGGCAGCGTTTATGAACGCTTTGAGCAGCGCAGCCGCTGTGGGGAGGGAAGGGTTGGGCTCCGGCGCCAGGGGAGGCCTGGCTGTGCCTGCACCTCTGCAGAGGTGGTTCTGTGCTGCAGAGCTGGGGCCAGCAGGATCCCCTCAGCCCTCCATTCCCTGCTGGAATACACAAACTTCCTGCTGGGAAGTAAAGATGAGCTCTGACCTGAGGTTTCAGGTGTTAACTGGGACTGGGCCCCGTTCCCCACAGCCAGGGCTGTGGGATGGGAGTCCCTGTCCTGTCCAGCTGGAGAATTCTTCTCTCCAGGTCTTTTGTCAGAGTTTTTGTTTCCTGCTCCAGTGTCTTCCCTGTGTAACCTCAGTCCATTAGACTTTGCTTTAAAGGGTTTCCTTCCTTTCAGTTGTTTGCAATTTCTTTCTGAAGCAGACCTTTAGAAGCTGCTGCTCTAAATAACCTGGGAGTTGAAAGTAGGGCTTTTTTTTTAAATCTCTGAGTTTCTTAAAGGAATACATATCCAGTAGATGGCAAGGGAGTTGGAAAAAGTTGCGCATCGGGCCATAACACCTCATTAAAGTGCACTTAGCTGAGAGCCAGTGCTCTGCCTCTGAAATGGGAAGTTGACTCAAGCGAGGAATTAGGCAGGTGTGTTCTGCAGAATTCCCAATCCGTGTGCTGCTGGAAGGGGTGCCAGTTCCCCATCCCATGCTCCCCCAGTGCTGTGGCTCTGGAAATGTGGAGTTTGTGGCCTTTGTTTCTTTTTTCACTCAGTTTGTTGATTTGGCTGAGCTGCCAGTGGCAAAAAGCAACCAGGGATTCACACCTGCCTCCTCCTACCTGTGTAAATGATAAAAAATGGATTTATTTTGAAGGAAGTGTGGCTGTTGCTTTCTGCTGAAGTCACAAGACTTCTCTCCATCTTTGCTTTGCTCTTTAATTTTTTTTAGATTATTTTTATTGTCCCTTCCTTTCAGTTAGTAAAGATCAGAGGTACTTGAAATACCTCCCAAGGAAATCTCCTTATGAAGTTCCCCATCCACAAAATTCTTGTTCAATGCATTGTTCCATTTTTGAAATACAATGCTGAGGGAAATTGAAAACATCTCAAGGGTGCTTTGCTGTGTAAAGCTTTCGTGTGTTTAAAAACTTCCTTCTGTAAATTGCCTCTGTAACCACTGCCTGGCACTGGCTTGGTGTGAGGGAAAACCAGGTCACAGGTGTACCAGGAAAAATGGAATTCATTGTTGAATTGTAGTTCTGGTTTGCCATTGCCAGAGCACGTAAGTAAAATGCATGTACAGAACTAGAAATTAAAAATATTGGACTCGATTTGTTTTTCTGGGGCCGTCATTGTCCTCATTTTGAAATGAGGTCAGGAAGGTCCTATTTTAAACAGGCACTCAAGCCTGGAAGGGGGTTTGCAGTGGCTCAGTAGCCTCTGTGTGTTTGTTAAAACAATGGTTTAGGATTTCAAACAAGTTCATAATCTGCTGTGTCTTGGGAGTCAGAATTGGGGTTTCTGGAATGGGAATACTGAGGATGATACAAGTGCTAAAATTTGCAAGGCTTTGTCTTTCCTGGCTGGTTTTATAGGAGACTGGGAAGGAATTGTTCCCTGGGAGGGTGGGCAGGCCCTGGCACAGGGTGCCCAGAGCAGCTGTGGCTGCCCCTGGATCCCTGGCAGTGCCCAAGGCCAGGCTGGACATTGGGGCTTGGAGCAGCCTGGGACAGTGGGAGGTGTCCCTGCCATGGCAGGGCTGGCACTGGGTGGGCTTTGAGGTCCCTTGCAGCCCATCCTGTAAATCTATAATGTCATCTTTTACTGGCTTTTGTCTGATCTCCTGGAGATTTGGCTGTTCCAGGCTGGAATGCTGTGCTGTCTGCCCAGGCTGGGGTTACCAGGGACCCACATGGAGCCTTTGGGGCAGAGTGTGCAGAGCTGGTCACAGTTTAAACCTTACCTTGTCCCCAAGGCTCCTTTGTGGCTGAGAGTATTTTTTGTTGAGAGGTTTTCCTTGTTCCCATTGCTGTGTGTGCCTGGAGAAGGGAAAGGACGAGAAAAGAGTTGGAAAGAAAACGCTTCAAACAGCAGCAGAGTTTGTGTGTGTATGAGGAGCATAAACAAACATCCTGAACAGTTCCTCTCCATCCTAAACACAGAGGAGGAGGGGGTTTAGGGAAGTCACACAGGGATTTGGGACTTTCAGCCCTGATGTGCCCTTGGGAACAGCAGGAAGTGGGTGAGGAAGAGGAGTGTGACGGTCTCCTCACCTGGGCTGCCCCTGGGCCCAGAGAAGAATCCCTTTTTTTGCTTGTTGCTATTTTTTCCCCTTTTCCAGAGATTAAGTGTCATCCATTAGGTAGAAGGAATACCTTCCTTACAGCCTGCTTTTTTGTACCTTAAAATTCTCACTGAAAAAAACCCACTTGTGATCTTTTATTCCCCCAGGAGTCCCAGCAGTCCACTTTTGGCACTGGAGAACAGAGTGAGTACATGAAACTTCCTGGAATGTGTTGAATGCTTTTGTTGCCATTCGGTGTTCTCAGCATCTCCTCAGATGTCAGGGGTTTTAGGAAATGAGGTTTTCCAGACTGGTCACAGGATGGAGTCTGACTTCAACTTTTCTCTGCTTTCTCAAGTTTTAAGCTGTTAAACAGTTGCTTGATTTTCTTTTGCATTTCTTGGTCAGATCTTGGAAGTTATCACTGAGTTGGAAGGGTGGTATGTTCTAGAAAAAAAAAAAGTGTTTTTAATTGCTCTAATTCTTCACAAAATGCCTCTATGGTTGACTGAATTGAAAATAACTGAGTATTAAGCCAAAACACTTTAGAAAACCCAACTCCCTGCTCAGGGACATATTAGAAACCAAAATAGTGCTTTTGCTTTTATTTCAGTAGAAGAAGCACATGGCAGTTTCACTGTTCATTTTCACTTTGACATTTTAAAATCAAGAGAGAGAACTGGTCAAGAACTTCTATCATGTGAATCCTTCTATCCTTGAATTTCTTGCACTTTTGGACTTTAGACAAAAGCATCTTTTATTTCTTAAAACTATGTCATTATTTTGAATGTTGCTGAAATGAACACAAAACTCGGGTAAATACCAGGTAAAATTGAATTAAATTTGTGCTGTTACCTTCCCAAAGTCCTTCCATTCCCTCTTGGAGTGATTAAACAGCTTAAATAGTAAAAGAAGAATGGTTTATTCTTAGATATTCACAAGCAGCTTAATCTGAACACCTGATACAGTGGGGAATTAAGGAAACAAATTGAAGCTTAATTCCATAATGCTAAACCATAGGCTCACGTTATAGGAGCAGCTGGACTTTGGGTGCGGAAAAGAAGAGCCAAGGTTAATTAAACACAGAGCCAGTTTCCTGTGTCTGTTTGGATTTTCTGGAGAGCTTTTAACAGCCTCAGTTCTTGCTTTTGTTGAGCTGCACTCAGTTGTTTACCAGAATTAAATAAAAGGGAAGGGAAAAAACCCCAGACTGAAAAGCAGACTTAATCAGGGTGTACTCCTGCTGTCAGAATTGGTGTGTGAGCTGGATTTTGGGATGTGGAGCTTCTCATCCATCGGAAGCTGTGTGGGGATCTGGAGCAGTCAGAGCTCAGCAGATGGATCTGTATCCCATATCCTGCATGTAAAAGGCAGTAGTTTCATCTTGGTAGGAGCAGAACAGTTTTTCACAGCATTAATAACAAATTATTGTTGTATTGGTTTAGACAGCAATGATTTAAATGATTTCTCTATTTTCTTGATTAAATTATTTGCTGTATTTGGTGTTTTGCCTCTGTATTCCCTCCCTCCCTCAGCCTGGGGGAGGTTGTACCTGGTGTCACCTGGGTGCTGCTCCCTCCTGTCCCCTCCCATGGCCTTGCTTTATCCATCCCTGCATCCTTGTGGCAGCTTTGGGGTGACTTCTCCTGTTGTGCCTGAGTTTTCAGCTGTGCTTTTTTTTCTTTTCTTCTCCTAGAACGATACAATCCCTCATCCAAAACATCCAATGGTCATCAATCCAAATCGTAAGTGGCTGCTGAGAAAACATTGCACAAACAATAGTGGGATTTTAAGAGATTTAGGAAATAGTGTTCACTAGAGTGTGGCAGTTCTTGCACAGGCACTCCAGCATCCTTCTCCTTGGCTGGCAGGAAAAGGGGATCATATCCCAGCAGGTTTTTTGGGACAATAAACCCAATACTGCTCACTGGAGTGAGTAAAAAATGGCCCAAGCTGCCTTTCTGCTCCTGTGTTTTCCTGTCAGCTGCCAGGAGAGGAGCAGGAGTTTGGACCTTGGAATTGGCCTGGGAACCAGAAAGGGATCAGCAGGACAGGATGGGATGGGACCTAACAGGCCTTGCAGAGCTGTCAGCTGGAGGTTGCACAAGTTCAGGATGAGGAAAGGTTTTGTATTGGAGGAGACAGAAAACTGGGTCTGGGATCTTGTGAGGTTTGTTCTGCTCAGTCTTTCACTCCCTGACAAACGTTTTGCGCACAGACCCAGCAGCACAGAAAAACCCAAAGGCAACTGGAATGTTCTGCATGGCTGCAGTCCATCTTCCAGACTTAAAAATCAATGATACGCAGTTAAAAGGTTGTTTCCAAATAAATATGCCCATAAAAATAAGTATTTACCAGCTGATTGTATGCTAATGAAGGTTGTAGACTCTGAAAACTGACTGGGTTAGTGACATTCCTCAGGTAACTTTTGTTGGGATGCACTCACAGGATTCAGCCTGCGGCTTCTGCCACAGAATTGGCAAGATGGAAAAGTACCTTACCTATGGGAAAGAAATAAAACAGAAGAAACCCGCTTTCATTCATACAAACTTACAGTCAGTGTCCCAAACCCGGGCAGTTTAGGGAGGTGCTGAGAGGGAACCGTGCTATTCCCAGGGCTGGGAATGGGAGAACCCCTGAGAACAAGAGGCAGCCCTGGACACCTGCTGAGCTGGGATGCAGGAGAAGGAAGTTTAAATGATGTTTACTGTGACAATACAACTTCAAATATATATATATTTTTTTTAAGTGATTATCATCTGGTAAAGAAAACCCTTAAAAGGAGATAAATGCATCCTTTGTAAAATGATAGCAGTGACCAATAGTTCAGGAATGAGCTCCTAGATTTTGATGTTCCTGTTCAGATCATTGGTAGAGCAGCTCACTGTGAAACTCAGGAGAGTCACACTTCTAATCCTTTCTCATTTTCTCTCTGCAGATGTGAATCGAACCAGACAGAGTAAGATGTTTTATTCTTATCATCAAATGTTTCCCAATAATCACAAAGGCCCTGTACCCTGCTGTGTGTTTTCACTGTGCTCGTGTATTCTCAGTCTTGTGAAACTGTGTGTGTGTGACTACCAGCAGTAATTATGGCTTTGAATAATAATAATTAATGATGGCTTAGGACAGTTGCACTGCTGCCATGAGACACCACGAGACAGGAAGCAGCCACTGGGGTTGGCTTTCTTTATTCCATTTCAAACACAATTCTTGGCCATGGTGTGTGCGAAGTTGAACATTTACCAGTTACCTCCTCCCACACCAGTAAATTGTGTCAAATTTCCTTTCTAAATTTAACAGAATGGACTCAGGAGCCAAAGTACCTGAATCCTCATTCTTCTCTGAAGAATGACTCAACTCACCATTCTTAACCATGAAACCTGTGAGTGGTGTCTGGTGGCTCTCACCCACGCAGCCTCTGCAGGATAAACAGTGCCATGTTGAAATCCAGCAGAATGCTTTGGAAGTAATTAAAGTACTTGGAAAAACTTGTCTCACTTTCTCCCTTTTCCCTTAGTATGTTGAAAGATGACTTAAAACTTAGCAGTAGTGAAGACAGCGATGGAGAGCAGGTATGTTCCTTGAATCACTTCCCAAAACACTGCACCCGTGCGTGGGCCAGCCCCAGGCAGGGATGAGTGGCCCAGCAGCAAACTGGGCAGCTTGGCAGATCTGTGATTAAGAAATTAAAATCTAATGGAATGTTTTTAGGCAAACCTCAGGTATTCCTAAATGTAATCTTGGTGGAAATTTTGTGCAAATAAATTGAAGTTTTGTGTTTTGTGGAAAGAGTTTGCTTTTACCTAGAAATTCTTATTAACTGATTTCACGTGGGCCTTCTCTGAACATCAAATGACAATAGTGCACTTAAAGCTTATATAATGGCTCCTTAATTAAAGATAAACCCCTCTGTGTTCTACCGTCCCACTACAGAGCTCATGGTGTGAGTGTCAGTGTGCGTTGGTGCCCTGGGACTGTTTGGGGTGACAAGGGGCTGTATCTGTCCCTGGGAGTACAGCTGCACCTTTTTTTTTTATCCAAAACTCTCTTTTTTACTCTTTTCAGGATTAACTTTGTGCAGCTTCTGCCAGACTGGCACATGCTAAATAAAAATAGAATGTTTGTGCTGCCCAGTAACCTCCACTGCTCTGGGGTTTCTTTTATTCCTGTTCCAAGTTCTGGTACTTGATTTTTTTTCTTCAGGTGGAAAACTTGGAGATAATACATTTAGTTGGTTAATTCCAAGTACCCTGGGCACCTCAGGAAAATCATTGTGAAATGCTGATTCAAAAAGGTGGAAACAGAATATTAATTAGTGGTAGAAATGGGAACTCTCAAAACTGTAGTCAAAATACAGAGATTTGTGCTGAAAACTTGGAGAAAATAACTCTGCTTTTCTTTCTGTGTAAGGAAAATGCAGA
Organism: Corvus brachyrhynchos; assembly: GCF_000691975.1. Taxonomy (NCBI): domain Eukaryota; kingdom Metazoa; phylum Chordata; class Aves; order Passeriformes; family Corvidae; genus Corvus; species Corvus brachyrhynchos. Next base: position 6,566,585 of record NW_008236924.1, on the reverse strand, counting down.
TAAATTTAAACTACTGCAAGTAACGAATTTTTAAAAAATCAAAGGCTCTAAATCGATGTTTTGCAACTTAATGGTATATACAAGCCTAAAATAGCTTCTAGAAGCTTCACACTCTTGTTTTTAATTGCAGGACTGCGATAAGACAGTGCCAAGGAGCACACCTGGAAGGTAGGAATTCCTGGGGGATTGCAGCATAGGCAGCATAGTGGGGATGTTCAGCCCAGTCAGCACTCCTGGCTTGGTCTCATTGCCAAAATTCATCTTTGTCCTTTGGCTTGTACTAAAGAAAAAGGTGATGAGAATTTAATCAATGATTAAATAATGTAAATACTAAATATATCCTGCAAACGAGACTGACCACTTTGGGAAGGGGCAGCACCCAGAGGCTGTTTGTTTCCAGGCTGAACCACGTTCACTTACACTGAATTTTCTCGTGAATGGTGATTAAAATGTTACATTTTGTTACTTCTAATGTAATTAATGTTACATTAATGTTACTTCTAAAGGATTTTAAGGATGTACTTGTGCCTCACGTAATGCTTGGTTTCCCTCCTTCTTGTTGCAGTAATTCTGAGCCTTCCCAGCACAACAGTGAAGGAGCAGATAACTCCAGGGATGACTCGAGCAGCCACAGCGGCTCCGAGAGCAGCTCTGGCTCCGACTCGGAGAGCGAGAGCAGCTCCAGTGACAGCGAGGCCAACGAGCCATCCCAGAGTGCATCCCCCGAGGTAGGGCTGCCAGGGCCTGCCCTTCAGCAGCTTGGCTCTCATCCTGACATTGACAGCACAAAAGTTCAATAAATTTTCTCACATTGTTGAGAGAAAATAGACCGACCAACATGGGCTCGCTCGCTGTCAGGCTGCGCCATTCTGCTGCAGTCCCTGTGGTGGATGTGACAATTCTCTAGATAAGCCCACACTGGATGTTTGATTTGAGGTGGTTTTTACCACCAGTTGTCTGTTGGAGAGCAGAGTTGGATATGGTATCAGAGCCCTAAAAATTGATGGCATCAAATATTGCCTGTTGATAGCAGCTGCTCTAGGCAGAGGGAAAATTTGTATTACTTGTGCCTGTATTTCATTTATTTGTCTCAGGTTTTGGGTGTACCTGGTGCTTTGGTGTGCAACATCCTACAGCTGCCACGGGGAAAAGATGGAAGAAATGGGAAATATTTTATCTAACTCTTGTTTTTCACTTTGTTTTTAGCCAGAGCCACCGCCCACAAACAAGTGGCAATTGGATAACTGGTTGAACAAAGTTAATTCCCATAAAGTGTCACCAGCTTCTTCTGTGGACAGCAATATCCCTTCTTCCCAAGGCTACAAGAAAGAGGGACGGGATCAGGGTACAGGGAGTGGGTACACTGATCAAGGTGGATCCAAGGATTCCATTTCTTCTACGCCAGGGAGAGATTCCAAACCCACCCAGAAGGGCTCGGAGAGCAGTCGTGGGAGGCAGAAATCACCTGCCCAGAGCGACAGCTCGACTCAGAGGAGGACTGTAGGCAAAAAACAGCCCAAGAAAGCAGAAAAGACATCTGTGGAAGAGCCCAGAGGAGGTCTTAAAATAGAAAGTGAAACCCCAGTAGACATGGCAACAAATATCCCTTCAAACAGGCACAAGGCAGCCACCAAAGGCTCCAGGAAACCCAATATAAAGAAGGAGCCCAAGTCTTCCCCTCGGCCTACAACAGAGAAAAAGAAATACAAGGCTTCAAGCAAATCTGCCCAGAAATCCAGGGAATTCATCGAAACAGATACCTCATCCTCTGATTCAGATGAAAATGAGAGTCTGCCTCCTTCCTCACAAACACCCAAATACTCTGAGAGCAATAGGACTCCTGTTAAATCTTCCATGGAGGAGGATGACAGCTTTTTTCGGCAAAGAATGTTCTCTCCTATGGAAGAGAAAGAGCTTCTGTCCCCACTGAGTGATCCTGATGAAAGGTACCCACTCATTGTGAAGATTGACCTGAGCCTCTTATCCAGGATACCAGGGAAGCCTTACAAGGACGCCGACGCTGCCAAGACAGAGAAGAAGAGCGCTCCGGAGAAACACGCCCGGGAATCCCAGAAACAGCCCTCAGACAAGAGCTCCACAAAAGGCAAAAGGAAACACAAGCAGGTGAGGACTCTGGAGACATTTCCCTGTTTTCTCAGCCCTCAGAGCATTGAGTACCCCAAAATCCAGGTCACGCCTCAGGGTAGGGACTGAGCCGTGCAGGAGTGGCTTTGCTGCCTTGTGTAGAGCAGCTGGATCATCCCCGTGCTTTTCCAGGAGAGACTGTTGGGATTTTCCTTTGGAAACACCTGTAGGAGTGTCAGCCCTGTAGCCAGAGCTCAGGGAGGTCACAGATCCTGTGCCCCTGAGCTCTGCATCCAGCCCTCTCCTGCCTCCCTGGAACCAGCCCCTGGTGCTCTGCAGGCCAACTCAGGCAGCTGATCCCGAAGGAAAATCCACCTGGAAAAAAACCCAAAAGTCAGTTTTCAGCTGGATCAGCTCCCTGAGCCATGGAATTGCCTGTTGCTAGGATAAGGGATGAGGCAGGACTGGCCTGGGGCATGGCAGCAGCAGAAAACATCTCAGGTGCTGCTTTACTGAGAGAGGGGATCTCTCCATAATAATAATTAGGTCTGAGACATTTGAAGTGTGTGAAATCCTCCTTTTCCCCCTCCCTCCACATGCCTTTTCCTCTTTTAGGCAGGAGGAGTCAGTGGGGGAACTGAATAGAGGGAATACTCATGGAGGGGGGAGTGTGAGAAGTCAATGCTGGTGTAATTTTAAACTGCTTTTTGAAAGCTCAGCAAGGGACACTCTGTATAAAGGGCAAACCTGGAGCTGTCAGATGGGCTCAGAGATCCAGGGAGTCTGGTTTCCATGAATTTAGGGCTGTGAGGCCCTGGGGCAGGGATTCAAAAATCCCTGTGCTGCTCTGGATGTCATTCTGAAAATTCCCCTTTGCCATGTCAAAGGGATCTGACAGCAGTTGGGAGACTCTGTTGATATCTGCAGTCCCAGGATTCTGGGAGATCATTCCCAGAGTCATTGGAGGAGGTGGGTCATTGCAGTTACACCAGTTTCCTACTGAGCAACCAAAGTAAACTTGATCACTTGCTGAAGTCAGTGTCATGCAGGAGCCCTGACATGTAACTGCAAACAGATTTATCCCGTGCTGTTCCTAAGATTCCTCTTTTGTCTGGGTAGGGAAATGAAGCGAGAGAATGAGCTGCTTTTGTCAAATGGGAATAACTGAGCAGTACAGTGAACAATTACCTTTTGGAGGTGTTACTGTGTAACTCCTGCTGTTCCTGGGAATGCACTCACATGTTCCAGTGGGCCTGAATTCCCGGACTTCTCTCTCTTTGGTCACTTTTGCCTTTCACCACACATTTGGAATTACAGCGTTAAAGATCTGTGCTCTCACATCCAAACCACAAAGCTTTGGTGAGACCAGTTAAATTTAGGCCTTATCCCAGGAAATGGTGGTGGTTGAATGCTGTGAAGCCTCAGGTCACTCTGATGCTTCCTGAGAGGATGGAAACCTGTGTGGGGCAAGGACAGGACCCCTTCCCAGCCCTGCAGTTTTAGGTTTGTGCTCCAAGCACAAGTGGCACCACTTGATTTTCTACATTTCCTGGGTTTCCTTGCTCACAATTCTCAGGTTTCAGCATCAGTAACAAATGAAAACCTTTGGGGTTTGTTACCAAATGTTTTATTCTGTGAGGCCCCATTTTCTCTCTTACTCACTGTATTGATCCCTCCAGTGCTTGATGAAGACAGCATAGAAATTTACCTTCAAGACCCTGTGACTTGAGGATTAAATTGATATAAATACCTACTCTTCAACATCTCTGAGCTGACTTAAATAGATTGATTAGATTTTTACCCTTTCCTGGCATTCATCAGACACCTCTGTAGACCCTAGACATCAAATCTGTCTCCTGATCCTGCCAAAGCCTTTGGCAGATTTTCCTGGGATTTCGTGCTGATAATTTATCTGTGCTGAAATGAACAACTTGGCTGTTGCTGATTTTATCAGGCTGCCATTTAGTAGCCAGACTGGGATTTTCATTTTGTTCCAATAGCAGGGTCTGGTAAGGGTTTGCTAAGGATGAGCTGCTGCAGACCATGGTTTTGGGGTCTGTATTTAACTGTGAAACACCTGCTGAATGATGTCTCTCAATGTGAAATATTACACATCAGGGACGTGTAAATGTGGATTTTTGCTGGATGTTTTTCTCATTTGCTTTGCTCAGAACGAGGATGAAAACAGAGCCAGTGAAAGCAAGAAAACGAAACTGGAAGAAAAAGCTCCCTCAGGACACAAGAATTCCAGCAGCAGGGAGTGAGTATCTGCTTTTCCCAGCACTGAGGGTCAGGGTGGCCATGGAGAGGATGGTGTTTGTCTTCCCCCTCTTCTGCTCTCTCCCACCCCAAGTTTTCCTCAAATAATTGGTAAAATTTCATTTTTTTCTTATCCTTCAAACAAATTTACTTCAGAGCTTCTACAAGCAATTGGTGGAAATGAATTTCCATCCCCAAAAACACTGGCCAAGGACAATTGTGCTCCTTAACAAAGTGAGGTGACCCCTCCTGTGAAGGGAATATTTCCTTCCTGGTTTTCTCTAATACACAGTGGGGCTTGGGTTTGGTCTAGAAATCAAAATCTCTGCTTTTAAATTAACCCCATCTGGTAATTCTCTATTTAGCAAGTTTTAAACTGGGAATAAATTCCTGAACTGGCTTTCTTTGGGAAGCTGATGGCACTGAGCTCTGGATCCATGGATTTAGCCTCCCATCTCCTTGGTTTATTAGTGCAAGAAAAGTGTGAGCAATACAGAATTAGCAGCTCAGTACCATTGTTTAGTATGTTATTTCTGCATTTGCCACGCTCTTTGCAACACCTATTGTGCCTTTATTTGATTGATTCCTTGGTCAGTGTTAATCCACAGGAAAGATTAAATTTTTTCCACTGCTTTTTAAAACTTCTGTTTCAGTTCAAGCAACTGAAAACTGGTGCAATTGTGTCATGGAAAATATTCCTGTCCAGTGAGCAAAGCTGTGAGAAGCTGCAGCACTTTGGGTGCTACAACTCTTGTTTGGCCCTTCTGAATTAAACAGTGTCTTACTGTTTGTTAGGAAACAGCTGTAGAATTAATGGATACATTCCTAGTTTGCTTTTTTACCTGATACTTGATTTTTTTCTGGTATTTGCTTGGTTGCCAGTGCAGTTCTCTGAAGGACATTTAATTAAATGAAACTGTGATTTTCTAGCCATAATGTGTAGAAATAATACTGATGGGAAGGCAGGAACAGCCAACAGCATCCCTCAGCAGCCAGGTGAGAGTGTCCTGAAAGGCTGTGCTGGGGAAGTTTCCCATTCCCTGGGTTCCAGAGGTTTATCTGGAGCATCTTTCCCTGGAGCTGTGGGCTGGCTGCTGTGCACAGACAGCCTGGCGCTGGCATTGGCTCCCACTGCTGAAATTGGGAGGGTTTGGGGTGGTTTTTCTACAGAACTGGTGCAGGGGTGTGGTTTTATGGTTAGAACTTGTCTGGTTTTGCCTGTGTTTTCAGGTCAGAACAAATAGAATGGGGAAAACAAGTTCAGTCTGGCTTTGGAGAAACCTATTCACTGAGAGGATTCTTCTGCTTTTCTCCAAAGCTGGGTCTGACAGTAAAAATCTTGGGGGGAGGAAAGGTGTTTAGTTTAAGATTTAAAAATCAAACTTCTGTTTATATTTTTTTGGGGGGTTGTTTTTGTTTGGTTTGGTTTTGGTTTTGGCTTTGTTTGTAAAGCCCAGAAACCCAAACCCTGAGTTTGTTCCTCTTTTCCAGGTCTTCTAAGCCAAGTGCTGTTAAAGAAAAGGATTTGCTGCCCTCCCCTGCTGCCCCAGCCCTGCAGAAGGATTCCAAGCAGGAACATGGCTCCAGGAAGAGAACAGTCAGTCAATCCTCATCCCTAAAATCCAGCAGCAACCCAGGCAAGGAGAGCAGCAGTGGCAGCAAGAGCAGCTCCTCTTCCAAGCAGAAGAAGACAGAGGGGAAGGGGTCCAGCAGTGCCAAGGAAGCCAAGGTAGAGGGCTGGTTCTGTCCTGATCTTGTCTTTGCTTTTTAGTTTGATCTAAACATCCATTTGCAGTTCAGTTTAAAATGCCATTAGTTTGAGATGCACATTGTTTCCTGTCACAGAGCTCAAGTGCCTTGGAAGGCCGTAAATGAGGAGACAACTTGGAGAGAGTGTGGAATAGGAATGCTTATCCTGCCAAATTCCTGTGTTAATGGAGGAATGGGTTTAGTCATCCCCTGGTGACTGGTGCTGCCTGTTTGTTGTTGCAGTGGTTCATAAGAACATCACTGGAAAGCTGTCTGCACACTGGAAATGGAGCTGTGAGGCTGCTCTTGGCTCCTCAGAGCAGATACACAACTTGGCCTGGTTTTTAAGGAGAGCAGGAGCTCAGTCTGTGCTCAGTGCTGGGATGGGAAGCTCTGGCTCTCATTTTATGACATTGTAGAGAGATTATTTCAGTTCCAGCTCAGCAATTTACAGAGCTCTCTGTGGCTGGAGAGGAGGAAACATGGATGGTTATGGGGGTGATGCAGAAAATGGTTGGTAAGAGATTTAGGTTGGGAAGATCAATGTGATGGAATTTTAAAATACAAATGTCCCTAAGCCAGCTGTTAATCTGTGATACCTTTGTTGTTTTATACTTCAGGTGTGCTTACTCATGCTTTTCTCAGAGGAGTAGCTGCTCCTGTGGGGTTTTTTCAAGGCAAAGGCATTCAGAGAGAGTGTTGTTGATCCTCCTCATCTCTGCTAGAGTAGAAAAACAGGATTTAGAATCAGTGCCAGGGGAGGTGGAGGGAGGCATTTCCTGGCCCTGGGTATGTCTGGAAAGCCTTGGCTGCATCCTCCCCCCTGCAGGGAGGAGCCCCAGCCCAGCCCTGTGGGAGCCTCCTGGGAGCCGAGTTCTTCCCGGTGCTCCAGGGCGGCTCCAGCACCTGCAGCCTGTCCTTCCTACACGGAAAGGGGGAAGCCACGGGGGAATTCATCCAACAAATGCTCTTCTTGTAATCATGGCATGGGTTTCCCTTTCAGGAAAAGATCCTGAACAATTCTTCCAGCTGCCCTCCTGCCTCTGCTCAGGCCACGGAAAGTGTGAAGTCGAGGAGAGCCAAGCTCGTTTTTGATGATAGGTGAGGACAGAAAATTCCCTTTCCATCTGGGGGGGCTCTGGATCTCGAGCACAGGCAGCTCCCCATGGAGGAGAGTTGGCATTTTGCTCCACAGAAAATGTTACACACGAGCTCATTGTCAAAGAAAATACCTTGAAAAGAAAATAAAACAAATATTTCACCATCTCGTGCAGACTTGAGGTTTCAGTTGGGCCAGTTCAGATCTCAGCTGGATCTGAAAGCACTTCTTTAAATCCCCTTTACAGACGAAATTCTGTTTGCACCAAATATGAAATAACTTTCTGCTTAAGAACTTACTTGAAATACTGTTTGAATTACCTGAAACTAGAGAACTAACTAGAAACTACTTTTAACAATTTTGTCATAGTAGTTAACTAATTTAACACATTCCTTTAAACAGGTTTATCAGAGTGTAGCTTGAGTTAGAACAGAAAAAGCCCTGAAATGTGGCAATGTTAAGAAGCTCCAGTCATAAAAGGCCGTGTAAGTGGGTGGCTCCAGTCCCTAAATCTGTGTCCTCTCTTGCAGGACTTACTCAGCTGATCATTATTTGCAGGAAGCAAAGAAGCTGAAGCATAATGCAGATGCTTTGGTGAGTGGATCTCCAGTGCCCACCCAGTGTGTGCCCCTGATCCAGGGGTTATTTGCTGCCTTTGCCATTCTCCTGCCCTTCTGTGCTGGAATTTCCTTGCACTTCTTTGCTTTCTGTTCCTGAGCTGTTCCTCCCTCCCCGCAGTCGGACAGGTTCGAGAAGGCCGTGTACTACCTGGATGCTGTCGTGTCCTTCATTGAGTGTGGGAATGCATTGGAGAAAAATGCTCAGGAATCCAAGTCCCCGTTCCCTATGTATTCAGAAACTGTGGAATTAATCAAGTAAGCTTTGCAGAGCTCCTGCAGGGGCGGGTGGGCGGGGGGAGCTCTGGGAATCAGAGCTTCGCGGTGTATGAAAGTTTTACCTCCAGCTTTTGGGATCTGTTGTCATTCCCAGTAGCACTGGAGCAGTGACCAGTTCATTCCAGTTGCTGGGGTTAAAGCATTTCCAGGAAGGTTGAGGTGGATTCTGCTGAGGCTCTTCAAGTCCCTCTGCAATGAGTAACCCACGAGGAGCAAAATTATTCTGGTTACTGCTGAGTCAATGTTTTATTCAGGGCTAAGAGATGTTCGTGAAACAGTGGAGACAGCTGAAACTGGAAATTCTGAGAACATGAGTGTTTTGTGAATGATAAATGAAAGTAGTTTTTGTTCGGGGGCTGATCTGCTGCCTTTCTCTGCAGATACACTATGAAACTGAAGAATTACCTGGCCCCGGATGCGACGGCTGCAGATAAAAGGCTGGCAGTGCTTTGGTGAGTGTGCTGGGGCTTCCTACAGTGCCCTCGTGCATTTCACACCTTTTATCTACACAAAATGCTATTTGACACTGAGCCCTTGGCTGTTCCTGAACCAAACACTGCAGATTCCCACTTGGCTGTACACAAAGGTGAAGCTGTGTCTGACTGCTGTGAGTGGGGATGTTGCCAGCAAAGGCCAAGGCTTTGAAACCTTGAAGAGTGACAGCAGAAGGTGCATCCTGAGCACTGAGCCTGGGATAAATCACACTGGGGCTGGCTGTGGGGACTGTCAGGAGCCCTGAGGCTGAGGGAGTGGCTGCAGAAGTTGGAGAGGACCAGAACCCTTTGGCTCAGGGGAAAGGAGAGGGAAGGCCCTGGGAGAGGCTCAGGGTGTCCTGGCACAGGTGAACAATAAATGAACCCCTCGTTCCTGGGTGGTGTCTCCCAAGCCCAGCAGCAGCAGCATCACTGAGAATTCCAGTTCCAGGTTGAGGCACACAGAGCTGTTCCAGTTCCCTTCAGAATTTCAAGGTGGTTGTGGATTTTTTGGTTGAGTTACAGCTTGAGAGATGAGTTGGCAGAGAGAACAACATTAAGAACACAGCTGTTGGATCTTTGAAACTCAGAGTTGAGATAAACCTGACATTGGTTTTTGTCCTGTCTTTGGGCAGCCTACGGTGCCAAGCTCTGCTGTACCTGAGGCTTTTCAAACTGAAAAAGGAAAGTGCATTGAAATACTCAAAAACTCTGACTGAACATCTGAAGGTAATTGCATCTGTATTTCCTTAGAACATTAAAGCCTAATGGTATGAAAGCTCTACATCACTTAAAGTTCCCAAATCCAATTTTCGGACTGCTGCATGTGAACACCTGTTTAGAACTGGACTTGCAGGTGTATTAAAGCTGGGCAGAGCTTTAATAACCATAACCCTGCTGGTCCTGGCATGACAACTCTTTATTAATTTGATCTTCTTTAGTAAATGCTATAGGCTTCAAGGAGAAGGTTGTTTGCAGTGGGATGTTGGCTGGGTTTAGGTAAATTCCTCATGAATTTATCTAAATTTCTGTGCAGCAGATTCTGAAGCTTCCAGCTCTCAATGCTGAGAGGAAACAGGCTCATCACATTCCCAGTCTCTCAGATTTGGGACATCTTTAATTGTTCAATGCCAGTGATAACAGATTCTTTCTATTAAAGGGCTGAAAAAACTGAAGTGTTCCCATAAGGGGCAATGGACTACTCCAATACTTGTTTGTTTTGCTAAAATAATCCCGTAGTTTTTGTCTTAGCCATCAGTAAAAAAGCATATTTCCCCAAATTTCAGTTTACTGTGATATTACTGAGAACATTACGTGAAAGTACAACTACAACAAATAATTTGGTCAAAAAGAACCAATTAAACAACCAGCTAAAATGTACCTCATGAAAGCATAAACACAAATCAGGTGAAATGTGTCTTTTTCCCCACACAGAATTGCTACAATAATTCTCAAGCACCATCACCTGGTATGGGAAGGTGAGTGGTAAAAGCTGTTTTCTGTATTTGTCAACTCAAATTTTTCCTGTGTGCCCAGGGAGCTCAGGGAGCAGCTTTTGGGGTAATTGGGTGTGGATTTTGATCCGTTTTTTGTGTAATTATCAGGAGGTGCTGCAGCTCTGCAGGGTTTGTCAGGCCAAAAAAGGGGCAGCGTGCCACTGACGCACAAGTCACCTATCCCAGGGGGTTTTGGTGTTTAATTTAATGCTTCTCCCCCCAAACAAGAGCGTTAGTAGTGCTGCAAGGCCAGAGGTTACCAGTATTTGCAGGGTTCTCTGTTCCATAGTTTAGCAGTTACTTCTGCTCTTTTAAACCCAATAATGTACCTCTGATAAATTATTCAATGAGTTTAAGGAGGGCACTTCAGATTTCCATTGTGTTAGCTGCAGTAATGTTATATAATGCAATATTCTGGCACTGGAGTTACCAGGTAGCTGTAATTTTTTTGTTCTTACTCTTTAAGGTTCATTTAAACAATGAATTTAAGATTTTATTGAACTAAGAGATGCTGAGGTTTGGTAATTAGGTTTTGCAAGCTATAAATAATTGTTGGAGGATCCTCAGCAGTTCCCAGCTTGAGATTTTCATTTGTTGTAGGGCAAATCCTGATTTTCGGTGTGTAAAGTGGGAGTGTTTTCCCATCCCACACGCTGAGTTGTGGGCAGAGGGATCTTAGGGGACATCTCAGAGCATGATGTGTCTAAAGCTGGTGCATTTCTGCCTTTCCAATTCCATCTTCCCCTCCGGGCAAGCAGCAAACCTGTCGGGATGCCATCTCCAGTCTCTCCAAAGCTGTCTCCAGGGAATTCAGGAAATTACTCTTCCGGGGCAGCCAACCCTTCAGGGAGCGGGTCCTCGGTGACGATCCCGCAGCGCATCCATCAGATGGCTGCCAGCTACGTCCAGGTCACCTCCAACTTCCTCTATGCCACTGAAATCTGGGAACAAGCAGAACAGCTCTCAAGAGAACAGAAAGGTAAGGGCTGCCTCAGGGGGATTGAAACCTCCAGAGAGGGCTGGAACACTCCCAGGCTTTGATTTTGTTGATGGTGCCCTGGGTGCTGAACCTGTGCAAAATCAGGGAGAAAGTGACACCTTGGATTGCAGGGATACCCCAGGCTGGGTGTTGTGGTTGTCAAGGTGGTGCTGGAGTTGTGACATAATCTTTGTTGTGTTTCCTGTAAAATGTTCAGAGGAGGAGGAACTTGGTGCATTTCCCTTTCTGAAATTCTTTCATGAAGACTTCTTAATGAAGTTTGGCCGTGCTTTATTTATTTTCAACTAGTGAAATAAGAGTTTTAGAGGAAAACCAAGAATTTTGGCAATGGTTTAATTGTTTCCAAGCAGTCTTGTGCAGAAGAGTAAAGAGATGGATTAGGAAGGACCTTTCTCCTTGACTCCCCCCATTGCGCCACCTCTCCTCACTCCCCTTTCTCTCCAGCCCAGCGACTCACGCTGGGAACTGGAGCTTGATGTGGTTACAAATGTGCTCCTTTAACTTGTGTTTGTGCTGTTTTAGAGTTCTTTGCTGAACTGGACAAGGTGATGGGGCCCCTGGTGTTTAACACGAGCATCATGACGGAGCTGGTGCGTTACACCCGGCAGGGCCTGCACTGGCTGCGCCTCGACGCCAAGTGAGGAACCCAACCCAGCCCATTCTTCAGCTGCCTCTGATTCCTCTCCACAACACTGTGTCATGTCAATAAGGAAGACTGCCATAACACATTGCTTAGTTGACACTAAGAGCAAGGAATGCTTTCCCATGTCTCCCATCCTCATCTGTGTTTGTGTTTAACCCCAAATCAGCTGGTTCATGGACTTCTTCAGTATTCCCGGTTTAAGTTATTTAAATATTTGAAAATTATGCTACATAAAAGTTGTAGTTTTGCTGATCTGTCATGGATAGATCATTGGAATTCCAGTCACAATACATGAATAGTCAGTTTAAATCCTATTTATTTTAATTTTTTTAATTTTAATTTTGAAAAGCCCCATTTGGGGCTGATTTTAGCTATTTCTTCTTCCCTAAATTTCCCCTTTTGAGTACTTAGAAATTAAACCTAGACACTTTATTTAAGTACTTCGTGAGCTTTGTTACTCTGTAATGTCTTGTGGTGGTAGAGCCTGTAAAAGGAACTAGGGTTGATAGGTTCTAACGAGTAGGGACACCATACTTCTCATGCCTAATGCCTATGAGTCGACTAATAAATGACAACTACAGATTTATTATTGCAGAATTTGTACTAAATAGAAAAGTTCCAGATATTCTTCTACGTATTGAGATACTTCATTTAAATGAATTATAAAGAAATTTATATGGAAAAATATTTAGCTGGATCTGCCTTGGATTGTTTCCAAGGCAGCTTCAAGCCATCGATTAACACTATAACAATCACAAAACATTACAGTAATTTGCATTTAATGTAACGTCCAGGTAATGGTGTAGGAATGACCTTCAGTCCGATGGGTGCGATGCAAACAGGAAAGGCTTTGGAAAAGGACAATCTCGTGCTTTTTTGCATCTCTTCATTTCAAATACCTTTTGTTTCCGTGCTTGTCGCTTTTTGACAGTTACGAAATCGGGGAACTTTGTGGTTCCAAACCCAAGAGTAGTTCAATTCCTACCAGAACCGTCATTTGCATCTTTTCCATTGACTGAGAAACCAGGAATCTTTAGTAGAACTCGAGGTCCATTTTGTCCTCTTAGGGTCTGCTGGGTGATGGACACTACAGGCTGGCAGTGCAGCAGCCACCGTGGGGTGGGAGCAGAGCTGCTCCTGCAGGAAGCACTGTTCTGTGCAGGATGGATGGCAAACTTGGCTTTACCCCGTGCTGATGAAGGTCCCGTTCGTGTCACATAATGTCCACTCCCAAGGGGCCACTGGGTGCCACAGAGGGCTGCTGGAGCTGCAGGTGGCCCCTCTCCGAGTGCAAACCAAAGTACCTTTCCACGTGAGGTGCTTGTCTGAGTTAAAGGTTTCAAATGCTACTGCTTTCAGTATTGCTTAGTGCCCCCAACATGTCTGGTGTGCCTTATGCCTTACTTTTAGATGAAGATTTTATGAACTGTTTACAAGATGTTTTACAGCAGGACCAGGTATACTGTATGCAGTGGTCTTCTGCAGTACTTGGGTAAAATTCCATTTCCTTTTTCAAAGTCTCGGTGTCTGTCACACAAACTGACTCATCGCGGTGGTCTCCTTCCCCAGAGTCCAACTCTGAATCCTTTGGAGTGAGATTGTGGAATGCTGCTTTGTTTTCTCTCCCATTGAACCCTTTATTCTGTACCAGATATGAACGTGCATGTTCAGGAAAATTATTGCACTAAATTTTTTGTGTAGGTGTAGTTAAGTGCCAAAATCACGGCAACCTCGAGAGAAGGAATAGAATTCTACGCTCCTTAGTACTGCAGTATGTCCTATGGGCTTTAAGAGTTTAGAAGTTTTGCAAATTAGTAACCTACTACAAGGTAGCTGCATCTTCGTAGAGCTTCCTTTGCGTCCCAGCGTGTTTTGTACTTCCAGAAAAGCTTTGCTACGTCCGGATTGATAAACGGGGAACAGACCTGGGGCTCTCCCTGACTCGACTCTTCAGGTCTGTTGGAGCATCCTTTCTATGGAATCACTGTGCAAGGTCACCTTTCTGTTAGTCTTTGCTGTTGGAGACAGAACTCTGTACCCTCGAACTCCCCGCCGTGGGCATGGGACACTGTCAGCCGTGTTTCCTTTCCTCCTCTGAAGTGCCTCGCACACCTCTGACGCTGAGAAATCCCTTGGTAGAAGTTGCATTCATGGGTGGGTTTGTGTGTAGTGCTGCACTAGCCAGCGGTCTCATCTCGGGGAATTTTTTTTCCTTAACTAGAGTCCCACAAATACCTTTTGGTGTCACGCGAAATTGGCCTCTTGAAATCGCATCGCTTATCCCTAGAGCAGTGGATCTTAGAAATTGGCTTCAAACAACCAGAAGGCTTTTTTTGCATTGTGTCAAAATGTGGACCTGAGCTGGTTGGAAGTGTCCCAGCTGAAGGGTGAACTCCATGGTGGAATATCCTCTGGAGTGCTGTCCCAGGTGTTGTGTCTGTGCGGGGCATCCGCAGGGGGCTTGGGGATGGATAGGAAATGCCTTGTGCAGCTGGGGCTGGTGCAAACAGATCAGTTCAAACCTCACAGTTGCAGGAGCATATCTTAATTTGGGATTGACCCTTGTTTCCAAGAGGAAAGTTCTGTACTTGATCAGATTTTATAGCCAAAACAAAAAAAGCAAGTACATCCTAGGCTTCCATCCCTCTGCCAAAGTAGGAGGGCTCTGTCCCTGTCCTTGGCAGCTCCCAGCACCACAGAGGGAGTGCAGGTCACAGGAGTGACTAAGGAGGGACTCCCCAATCTTGGCTTCCCAGATGATTCCCTGGATGGGGAATATGTATCAATACATATCAAGACTGTAATTTTAATTCCCTTGCTGATCATGGCCCCAGTTGGTGAATCTTAAAAATGGCTCAATCAGACTAGGCTTGCTCAGCTATCTGTGCTGTTTGACTTTGCTCTCAGACTTGCAGGTTCCAGGTGATAAAGGTGCAAACCATTTCTAATTCCAAACAAATCTTCAGGACACCAGAGTAAACCAGCCCAAGAGTTTTGTTTTGATTTGAATCTCAGCCATAAAGCAGAGCAGACGGACGGCTCTCCTTGGCTTCGATGGCAGTATGCAATTTGTATTGTATGTGTCTTTTAATATATATGTATATATATATGACTCAGTCTGTCCAAAGTATATGTTATACTTGTTTTTAGATTATGGTGCAACTGACTATATTGATATATTATTTATTGAGTGCTGAGTCACCATCTTATTGGTGATAAATATTGCATATTATCCAGGAGTGCAATGTATATTCCTTTAGATTGCTGAGGCTTGATTGCTGTGGTAACAAAAAATGCCCTGAAATGTATTTATGAATGGCCCCAACACACAGAGTCAGAATTTATGGGAATGATGTAGCACTTGCCTGGGGCAAGTAAAATAAAGCCGTAGGCAGAGAATTATGGAGTTTGCCCAAAAGGCAAACTGCTGGAAAGAGAGAGAAACTACCTTTGCTGTATTTAATGTCATTTTCTGAACAGATCTTTGCTGTCACTGCAGTGTTTCTATTGAGGCAGATCCACAAGGGCCTGAGCAAGTCAAGTTTGAATTACCCATTGGGGAGTAAACAACTTCCAAATTCTTACCTTCCCAACAAATCCTTGGGTCAGGGTTGAAATTTCTCCCTCTGATATGTCAGTGTTCTGGAAAACCCCTATTCCCGAGCAATGAGGTCAGTGCTGGGCATCCCGAAGGACAGGGAGGAGCCAGAGCTTTGCTCGCCAACTCACCCAGATCCAGAGCTGTTCCAGGAGGGGTTTCCCAGGCAGGAAGTGTCAGTGGGAATCGTGGTGTGTCCGAGTGTGTGAGGGTTGGTCTGTGGTGCCCTTGGGGAGGGAAGGGGCAGCGGTGCCCCCGGCGCCGCTCCGGCTCAGCCCCCGCATCCGTTGTGGGAGCAGTTCCAGCTGCTGTGGGAGCAGTTCCAGCTGCTGTGGGAGCAGTTCCAGCTGCTGTGGCAGCTCCAGGGAGCTGGGCTGGCGCTGTGGCCGTGCTTCCCCTGTTTTAATTCCACCTGGGAATTTAATTCCCCGTGGCAGTGTACCCATCCCTGGGGCAGTCTCTCTCCCTCTCCCGGGACACGGCTCCTGGCGCTGCCTTGGCATTCCACATCCCAAACTCTACTCCCAGGACCAGGCATGACTTTCCAAGCACAGTTCCTGACATTTGTATGTGGTCCCCCTTTTAAATTGTTTTAAAAAAATTTTGTATATGGAGGATAAAGTGCTTATATATTTATTAAAAATCCTTTATCTTATTTCAAATTATTATTTGGTGAAGAAGGGGTTTTTCTTTTGGGGGAGGGTTGGGGAGGGGAGGTAACTTTTAACCTGTCACTTATAAATGAAGCCCTGATTAATCCTACAGAAAGGTACTATTAGTAACTAATGGGATGTCTCTGTTTTATGCTTTGTACATGACAAATCCATGTGTTACATTTTGTTTTCTATCAAAAGATTTGGGCATCTGTCTTCAACCAAAACCAGAAAAAAAAAATAAACTGTGATTTTATTTGTTGCAATACATTTGAAATTTCAAAGGGTACTTTGGGGCTCAAAATTAGGATTTCTAAGTCAGTATGTGCATTTCACGTAATAAAGCTGTTAATGGTGAGCAAAGTATTATATACTAACTAGATTTTTTCCACATCTGTATAGTATATTCTATGTATTTTGTGGTATTGAGATTATAGAAAGTTTAGTGTCTGAAACATGCGTTTAATGTGTATTTTTAAACAAATTTATGGCAATTAAAATATTTGGAGAAAAGGGTATCACATTTCAATTTGTAAAGATCTTTTTAACTACTGTGTCATTAAAATGCTTTGTACAATGCAAAACTGTAACTGGAGAAACTAAGTTTAATAAATATCAAATAGATTTTCTGTATTAAACTTCCAACCCCCTGTGCTTTTATCTGTTTTGTGGGGCCTTCTCCTCCCTGGAAGGGCATTTTTAGGCAGAATTTTCTTTCCTTGATCCTATTGCTCTGTGAAACAAAAGAAAAGTAGCATTCAGTGTGTGTGTCCAGACTTGAATTTTTTTTTTTTTTTTGTCTTTCAGCCTCCAAGTCAACATCCAGCAGATCAAAACAGCATTTTGATCAATTTATTTTAAGACAGGAGATAAGGTCAGTGGCAAAAGTCAGTCTAGGACATGTATTTTCAGTAAATTTGATTAGAAGTAAATAGTTTTCCAGTTATCGCTGAATATATTGGGATATTGGAATTGCTATCAGTATTATCAGTTTGCCTCCCTCTTTCTAACAGGCCTTTATCTGAGGGCTGATAAGAGCTGGATTGGGAGGAGATTGGGAGGATCTACTTCATGCTCTTGCCAGGTGGAAGGATAAGTGTCCAAAGTCTGGCTGGAGCTGAGCCCCAGCTCTGTGCTCACCGTCCACTTTGCTCGAGATACAAGGAAAACCAAGCTGCTTTACTGAATATATATTTTAATTCACACCTTCAAATAAATAATAGGAAGCATTACAAAAAAACCAAACGAGCAGGAGATGCAGAGCCCTTTTATTGAGCTTGGCCAGAGGCCTCCTGAGGCGTGGCTGTGGGAGGAGATGCTCTCGAGCTCTTTGAAGTCCTTTTATCAGCACATGTGACAGAAATATTAAATACTCTGATTGCTCGAGGCCCTTCCAGCTCCTCAGCAGTCAATAAATACATCCCAAGTGCGTGGAGCATGGTCAGCAGTAACAGTGCAGCCTGTGCTTGGTGCCAGCTCACGCTGAGGCCGTGGAGAGGAGGCAGCGGTTTTTCCTGGGAAAAAAAACCATCATGAGGCACTGAGGGCTGGGGCTGCCCCTGCCAGGCTCAGCCCAGGGGCCCAGGTACCTCTCTGTGCCCCTGTGCCAGCAGTGCTGGTTTCAGGCACACTCTGTTCCCCTCAGCTATTCAGTCCTGATACAGTTTTGGTCTTTGCTGCTGCCCAGGGCTGTAGGCTCATTGCAGTGAAGGGATGGGGAACAGCTGCAGTGCTGTCCATGGGCTCCTTTCTGGCTGTACCTCCTGGAGCTGCTGTTCCAGCTCAGCTCTGGGTCAGCAGAACCCAGGGATGCGTTTCAAACACAGCATAACAGCCCAACTACCCTTTCCTATTTACTTACTTACCCTATTTATTTATAATATAAAATAAACTTATTTCGAATAATATTCATTAATAATAGGATATACTTACACATTACTGCTATTCACATATAGTAGAAAATGACTGTTTTCTATCCTGTCTCTGAGTGCTCGTGTATGTGTACAGCAGGTGCCACACAAAATCACCTTTCAGTAATTAAGTGATAATTTTAACTAATCAATTTAACTATATGTAGTTGGACAATTTGCTCATGTCTAGTGAGAGCTAAATAGCTTTTTATATTGTAGTTGTTTTTTAAACTATGAGCTTAAACAATCACGTTAAAGTGATTAATTTAGGGTAAGATATTAATACAGGCTTTTTCACTTTTCATTAGTACATGCTTTAAAAGGAAGGATTAATGGTAAGGTCTGTAAGTTGCCCAAAAGCTGTCTGGAGCCCTCTGTTCCCTTTGCCCAGCCAGGTTATTTGGGGTTGCAGTGAAAGGACTGGGGCTGGCACTCAGGAGACCTGGACTCTGCTCTGTTTGCTCTGCTTACTAAAGAGTCTGAGTCTGTTGCCCCATCCCTATTCCTGGTATCTTTTTTTATGCACAGAGTGACCTCTGGATCCCGTTTGGATGAGCCCAGGCGGGAAGTTCCTCTCCATCCCAGCACGCTGAGCGTGGTTACCTGCAGAGCATGGTGAGGCACTCGCTGTTGTCCCTGCACGAGGCTCCGATGGGTCTCAGGGACACCCCTCTCCAGAAGGGCGTCATCCGCCGCTGCCGGGGACTGCGGGGCTGGCTGTGGGGCTGGCTCAGGGACAGGGACACGCCGTGGGTCTGAAACAGAGCAGGGTGCCTGTTAGGATGTGTGGCAGCTGCAGCGCTTCTGTGTTCTGCTGCTGAGGTCAACAGACTTCATTTTAAGTGAAGCACTTGAAATCTCTCTGGTTTTCAGATCACAGCACCCTCTGGTAAAGCGTTGCTTGCAGCCCAACCCCAAAGAAGTATGGACCAAAATTAATGATGGTTTTAATCTTCTTGGGAGGGAAGGCAGAATCACTGGCTGAGCTATGGCTCAGAGTAGCCCAGTATTCACTAGGCAGTAACTCTACATTTTCATGATGCTGAATCCTCTAAAAAGCCCTGCTGTCACCTCTTAACTCCTGCCAGTTGTCCATCCAAATCATAACAGCTTTTATGGACTGCCTGTCCTTTGAATTAGCCCTTTAAATAGTTTATTTCAGTAGTATCTCAGTTTACCTGGCTGAGCAGCAGTGAGCAGAGCAGAAGGGCTGCCATCACTTTCCACCAGTGCATCTTCCCAGCGGGAGCTGTCACTTGGAGCAGCCGTGGGCGGAGGAGGCACGAAGAGCTCCAGTCAGGACTCCCCAGGCTTTCAGCTACATTTTTATAGACTTCATTCTCTTATCATTACATCAGGTGCCAGTTATTACAGGACCAAAGTTCGCTTTGGAGCAAGAGGGAATTGCTAAGTCTACATCTGCTGCAGTGATCTGGTTCAAGGCCTGGCTCAAGCTAATGATTTACTCCGCTTCCACTTGTACTTTGGTTAGTTGTGCTGACCCCTTGTGCCAACTGTTCCTTTTTTTAAAGCCCACCTAAGATGTTACCAGAACCCCATGGTCTATTTGTAAGCAAAGGGCGGGGGGGGGTGGCCCAAATTACTATGGTCAAGATCAAAATCCTTATTTAACTTCTGTAGCTCTGAGTTAGCCAACCAGGGGTAAGGATTGTCTTGCCAAGCTGATTTGGAACAGACAATTGTGCTTTTGATTTGTTTCTCACTCATGGTACGTGAAAGAACCACAAGGAAGTTGCTTAAGCTTTTATTTCCAGGCACACAGTGCTCAAAAAGCAGGTGTAACACTTTCCAGCTGGGTTTGGGAATGTAAATTGTGTGATAACTCAGAGAGCTCTCCTCCCAGGAATCCAAAGGTGTCAAAGATAATCATCTCTAGGTAGATAATGAAAGAGGCTGCTCAGGGCTTGTCTGGAGCTGAGGAGCTCTGGTGTGCAGACTGTGGTTTCCCTGGATGAGCCATCTCTGCCCCGAGCTGTGTCACTCACCATCAGGCTTCCAAAGGTGCCAGCAGCTCCCATAGAGATGGAGGGGCTCTTTGTCATTGAGAGGAAGCTTCAGTTTTTCCATTGTGGAGTGAGATTGCAGCAGCAGAGAAAAGTGTTTGAGCAGAGGTGATACCTCTCATCTCCTGTGCTTACACACTTGTGCTTGTCCCACTGTCTTGCTCCTCCTCACCTGTGGGATCTTGTGGATCTCGTTGGGTGGAGCTTGGAGCAACCTGGCCTGGTGAAGGTGGGGGGAACTGCAAGAGCTTTAAGGGCCTTTCCAACCCAAACCATGCTGTGGTTCTGTCTGGCTCCCACATCTGTCCCATGTGCCCCACATCTGTCAGGTCAAGATATCTGAGATTGCCAAGAGACAGAGAATTCCAACTTACTTGTGTCATTGTGTGCAGGTTTTGGAACACACTGTTTTAATTCAAGTAAATACTTTATAGATAAACTAATAAGTGTATAATGAACTGTGTTTTAGCTAAATTGTAAATACAGATTTGGATGTCACAGGCTCTATTTCTGTGATTGCTTAATATGAAGGCACAAGTGCCAGCGTGGAGGGCAAGTGACTTAGATTAAGATAATGCCGTGATGTCAGATGACTACTCCTTAGCCCAAATTTCACTGGGATTAAATTAAAAACCTTCCCAGCACAGTCTACAACCACTATTGGATTATTCCCTTCCTAGGTTGGTTCTTACACACCTTCCTCTGCCTTATTTGTTTTGCTTCTGTGGGAGGAGGAAGCAAAATTTTCATTATTTCACCTTCCTGGATGTTAAAAAGGGAAGGAAGTGGGACAGTAAATCATGTCAGACAATTAGCTGAACTTAAAAAGTTTATTTTATAATTGGCTGGGAATTTCTCAGTTGTTTTTCCCATGGAGTCCTTTCTTTTCATGCACCTGAGTTCTAATTTCTGCTGTTTCCACCAGGCACTAGTGTAGAACAGAAAGGAGGACAAGGCAGCAGCCGGAGCCCTGACTTCATCCCTGGAGCACAGGATTTGGAATAGCAGCAGAGCCTTCTGTAAGTCATCATCTCTCAGCTTTTTTGGCTGGGGAAGGCTGGTACTCTGTGATGATACATCAGAATTGCTGTGTCCTTCTGGGTCACTAATAGCATCAGACTGTCCCTGTCAGGCAACAAACTGCTCAGTGCAAGAAACTGGGGAAAAAAGTACAACTGAGCCAGTCCTGTCCATGCCCACAATTCCCGGAGGCCGGTAAGAGGCCATAGCAGAGATGTGAGAAGAGACACAAAATGTTGCTCTGTTGCCACTTCTAATAGTTACCCAAAAGAGAACAGAAATAAATAAAATGAGTGAAAACTTTTCAAGCACCTTGTTCAGATTCTGAAATGCCCATGGGCTGAACTCCCACTGCTGCAGGTCTGGCAGGAGCCATCCCAGCTGGGAATGGGGGCTGCATCCCAGGTAGAGGGTTGGGATGGCTGGGTAGGGTCAGGATGGGTGGGCACGATCACAGGACGGCGGGGCAGAGTCGGGATGGCTGGGAAGGTTTGGGATGGGGCAGGGGATGGCCAGGCAGGGTAGCAACAGACTGCTGATGTAGCAGCTCAGTGCTGACCCTGCCCATTGGCGCTGGGCCTGTCCCTCCATGCTGACCCTGCCATGGGACTGACCCTGCCATGGGACCGGCTCGCCGCCCC
>NW_008236924.1:6541964-6544716 GCF_000691975.1 Corvus brachyrhynchos | reverse complement strand
CTCCCCCTGCCATGGGCCCGGCTCGTGGCCGCAGTGCCGCTGCCCCTCTGTTTGCATTAGTCTGGCCCCTGGGCCAGGCACACTTCAGCTGTCTGGGAGCAGGAGCAGGGACCTCATGAGAGCCCCGGAGAGCTGCTGCCCTCCAGCAGAGCTGCTGGGACAACACAGTTGAGAACCGGGCAGTGACTGAGCTGCCAAGGCACAGCTTCACAGGGGCTGTCACTGAGGCCACCCAGCTCTGCAGCTCTCGGAGGCACAGTGAGCAGGACTCCAAGTTCTGAATGAAACATCTCAGGGAGAGGGACTTCTATACAGGCAGACAGTGACAGACAAGGGGGAATGGCTTCCCACTGCCAGAGGGCAGGGTTAGATGGGATATTGGGAAGGAATTGTTCCCTGTGAGGCCATGGCATACATTTCCCAGAGAGGCTGTGGCTGCCCCATCCCTGGAAGCGTCCAAGGCCAGGTTGGACAGGGCTTGGAGCAACCTGGGATAGTGGAAGGTTGGGTGCGCAGGGGGTGGGGCTGGGTGAGCTCTAAGGTCTCTTCTGGGATAAATCTGCCTCTATACATCCCTGCCAGCTCACAACCACAGCAGCCAGTTTTGCTCCCCACTTGCTTAAGCTGCCTAGAAAATACCAGTGACCCAAAATGCATTTAAGTACAGAATATTTTTGGCACAACTTGGGAGCACTGGCTGATTGATTTTATTGTTACTTATGCCAGCCTCGAGCTGTGCTTGGAGGAAACACAAGAGGCTGAGCTCAGTCTTGTGTGCTCTGAGCCCCAAAATACTCCAGCACAGAGCTGTAAAAATTGCATTGCCCCAGCTTCCTGAAGTGACAGCCTGAGCATCATTGTCTTCCTGACAGCCCAGCCCTGAGCACACGGGGAAACTCACACAGGGAAACGTCATTCCTGCCCTGCAGATAAGATAAACTCCCAGGACAGCTACAGGAATAGCACAGCAGGACTGCCAACGTGTTGCTCTGCATGGGGTGGGAGCTGGAGGCAGTCAGTGGAACACTGGGAGGAAAAAATTAGGATAAAGGAACCAGCCAGATGTTCTGAGCTTCCAACAGTGAAGGTGTTTCTGTATTCAGAGCCACTGGGTGAATTTGTCACATATTTAAGCGACTTTACTACCAGCAGCTACTTTTTAATCATCTTCAGGCATTAAGAAGTTGTTTCTCCGGGCAGCTTTCGAGAAGGTTCTAATGCAGCCTCTTACCACTGATCAGATATCAGAGTGTAGTTAATCACCCAATTAACATTAATATAACTAGGTAATTAGAATCACAGGATCAGAGAACAGCCCAGTTTGGAAGGGACCTTGACAGATCAACTGGTGCAGGCATTTGTGGGAAGGGAGCCCAGAGGAGGTTACCTGGCACCCCGTCCAGTCACCTCCTGAAGCCCCCAGGCTGTTCCAGGGACTGATTGTTCTCACTGCAAAAATTCCTTTGTTACACGGAGATGAAACCTCTCCTGGTGCAGCCTGTACCTGTTCCCACTCATCTTCTGCCCGGGGCTCCCGTGTAGAGCGAGCCTTCGGCCAGAGGTCAGGGTTCATCCCAAATCCCAAGCCACCAGCCAGCTCATCCAGCTTTAATCAATACCAAATCAGCGAGTGTTTGTTTTTCACAGATCTCAAGGCTGGAGGAAAAGCAGTGGCCAGTGATGGGAAAAATAAAGGGGACAAGGAACAATATCAAACCAGCCTTTGCTGCGCTTTATATTGAAGAATATTTCAAAGAAGTAAGAATTACGAAAGCTGGAAGTGCTCTGAGATAAAAACATCCGAGCACATGGAACTTCAGCCTGATTATCTGCCTGTACAGAGAGAACCAGACAAGGGATTTGATGCTCCTCACCTCAAACAGCTCAAGACACGGATTTCACACAGAGTCATGGGGCAAAGTTACAGTTTATTAGCCAAGGCTTATCTCCCTGTTAATCCCCTCCGGCCATGGGAACAAGCACAGCAGGTCCCCAAGGAGTTCCGGAGCCACGTGGTCACTGCTCGTGGTCACTGCTCGTGGTCACTGCTCGTGGTCACTGCTCGTGCTCATGGCCAGCCGCGTTCTTCCTCTTGAGCCGCTCGAACTCCTGCGTCCCCCAGGAATAAATGAGGTAACCAGTGGCCAGGGCTGTCAGGGACAGAGGACAGGCACGGTCAGGGGACACCAGAATGAGGGGACACTGCTAGAAAGGGACAGTGGAATGAGGGGATACTGCTCTAACGGGATAATGCAATGAGGGGACACTCACAATAGGGGGACTTTAACAGTGAGGGGACACTGCAGCAAGGGGACATTCACAATAAAGGAGCATTCGATACAATGAGGGGACACTTCTAGAAAGGGACGCTGGAATAAAGGGATTCCATAACATGGGGACACTGAGAAAAGGGGATATTCACAATACGGGGGCATTGGAATGACGGAATACTCACAATATGGGGACACCGCAGTGAGGAGACAACTGCACCGCGCACAGCACAAAACCACCAGCCACGACCTCCCCCTCAGCCCCGGCAGTCCCCCTCCCCAAATTTACACTGCGAAGGAGGCACAAAAAGGGGGGAATCCCCCCTGTACTCACGGGGCACCACCTTCAACACCTGGGAGGTGAAGCGGCGGCCCACGTTGGGGAGCCCGTGCGACAGGACATTGGGGAAGGCGCGCTGCTCGAAGGGCGACAGGCTGTAGGTGATGACATGCCGCACCCGCGCCAGGTTCCCGAAGTGCTT
>NW_008236924.1:6524083-6541697 GCF_000691975.1 Corvus brachyrhynchos | reverse complement strand
AGAAAATCCTGGAATCATGGAATAGTTTGCACTGGAAAAGGCTTTTAAAGGTTAAATATCTCGCCACACCCCCCCGCAATGAGCATCGTAAACAATGTTGGAATTGTTATTAGAATGCATGAGACATCTTCCAAATAATGGAAATTATTATGTATTAGCCATCTTCAATATTACTGGCATCATTAATAGATTATATTATAATTATTAGACTATATTAGATATATTCCATATTATTCGAATTACAGAATATATTCGACATCAAAATTATTTAAATTATTATTAGAATAGATAAGAATGGTTAGGATATTAGACATTTTTACCATTTGAATGATAGTAGAATTATTAGACTGTATTAAACACTTTCAGCTTTATTTGGATCATTACAATATATTAGACATATTTACCATTATTTGAACTAATATTAGAATATATTAGATTTGTTAGAATATGTTAAACTTCAGCATTGTTGGAATTATTATTACAATATATTAGATAGGTTCAACATTATTGGGATTATTACAATATATGACACATATTTAATATATTATTTGAATTATTAGACTATATTAAACATGATCCCCATTAATGGAACATTAGAATATGTTAGGATTATTGGACTACATTATGCATTTCACAATAATTAGAAGGATTTGTGTCAGGAAATGATGCCATTTATTTTCTTCTCTGGCAGATGAGCAAAGCCAAATCCCCAGAGTTTGAAGGGATGAGCAGGAGTGACACAATCCAAACTCACCCACCTGCCCACGGTGCTGGGACCAGGAAGGTTTTATGTGACACCAGGATACCATTTTGAGCTTTTGGTGTCAACCACTTTGATTTCAGCAGTCAGAGACTGAAACCTGGAGCAGGATCCCCACTTTTAAGGCAGGTTTGTGCCTGTTGCACCTCCAGGAGCTCTCCAGACTCACCCCAACATGAGTGGGTTCAGTGACCAGGTGAACCATCAAAGTGACACCACACAGCAGCCTCTCAGGCCTGCCCTGCCAGGCTGAATTCCCTGCCTCTGGAATTGCTCAGGATATAAGGTAGGGGCTGGTTGGGTGGTTGAGTGTAGAAAGTTACAGCATTTATTTATTAATCCATTAGCAAGTCAATGTTAGAGGCTGTTCTAAACAAGTTTTACAAGACAGTGCTGCTGCACAGCCTTTAATAAACAAACAAACAAGAAAAATCCCCACTAAAGCTGAGAGGTTTTGTGTGTGAGCCCCAGGTCTAGGAGGAGACAATAAATCATAATAAATCAATTGCAGTAAGAATTCGGTGTGAAAGCACCTAGAGTTGAGGCACTTGTTACCTACAGTTTCATTGTGAGAGGAAACAAGGCTGTGGCCCCATGTTTCAGAATATTAAACTCATTGAACAGCATTTACATCAACTCATTTAAAGCTTTTAGAAGCCATTTTTGGGGATTAAGCTTTTTAAACATTTCTTCCTAGTTCAGAAGCCAGTGGCAGTGTGGCTCCAATGGGCAATCCTCTGCCCTCACACCATGGACAGCTGCCCCTTGTTCTTGAACCAAATGAAGCCTCAGGTGGTGCAAATTCTTACCAAAATAGTGCCTTAATTTAAATGTTCACAAATTACCCACAGCTGCCCTTAAATTCTTACCCTCCTTTTAGGTGAGAAAGCCCAAAGAGTGCAAGAGAAGAAAAGCAAAAAACAACGTGGTAACTCTTTACAGAACTGTGTGAGGAAGGGTTGTGTCATCCTGCTTGGAAGAGAATGAAAGACCAAGGAAACAATTCTAACATTAAAGGCTTTCTTCTCTTCCCAGTCATTACTGGAGATGTCACACACAAGGTTTCTGCAGAGGCAGAGTAGCAGGCACTGTATGTCAGGGTATGTGTGATAGCCATTTCTTTCTTTTTTTTTTTTAATCTGTAATAAAGCAGCTTAAAATAGACATTTAGTAGTTGAAACCTTTCCCCCATTTTAAATGCAAAATTCTCCCGATAAAAAGACACTATTTACATTTAATTGCACATTCTAGAAAGGCTGAGTGAGTACAAAAAAATCAGTGCTCTGATGTGAACCCCTTCTGCTAACTCCTTGCTAAATCCCAGCTCCCGGAGTTACAGCAACACTTCTCAGTCAACTGTAGCTACAGATCTTGAGAATGCAAAGATAAAACCTGTGCTTGAGAGCGCAAACCCACCCCAAAGTGGAGTGCAGCAGAGTCCCCACTACCGGCAGGTGCACTTGGTGGCGATCATGTCCTCGTACTCCTTGTAGGCGATGGAGCCGTCAGGCTCGATGGTCAGCACGCTGAGCGGGCTGTAGGCGGCCGGCACGCACGAGGGCCTGGGCACAGAGGGGTCCAGGCGCTCATAGATGAGGGTCTGCACCATGGCGTGCACCGGGGAGCCGTAGCGGTGGCCCAGGGCGCGGGGACAGTCCCCCCGGCAGAACTGGGGGCTGTACCTGTGCGGGGCGATGATCCAGCGGTCCCACCGCAGCTGGCTGAAGCTCAGGCGGAAGTTGTGCAGCTCACACTCGTGCTGAGGGAACACAAATTGCTTCAGATACTCGCTCAGATTGTGAGGTGAAGTGGCTGGTGCTGCTTTTGGATTCTCATTCCTTCGCTGGCGAGAGGCCCTTTTACCCTGGGGATTGCCTTGTCCTTTGTCACCCTTTGGAGGATCCACGAGCGGGCTGCTGCTCTGCCTGGCCCACGCTGGGCTTTTCCTCCTGTGCCTGAGCAAGCTCCCACGGTGATAAGCTTGCTCACTGGTGTCATTCAGATACAGCAGAAGGGAAGGGGGAACCAGTGTCACATTAACAGCATTTTGCAGTTTCGTGCTCTGTTGTGGGTCACCCATCAGACAAGTGAAGTTCAGAGCCATATGAACATTCCTCCTGTTCGTAGCAATCAGAGGCTGGAGGAAAGAAGTCACATCCATCTCCACCCATTTGCGTTTTCTAACATCAAAGTGCAGGCTCAAAGCTAGAGAGTGGGAAATGCTGGGGCAAACTTGGCTGGAAGAATCATGTTCCTTAAGGGATAAATGGCATATGCAGGTAATGGAAGAGGAAATGGGAACAGATGTGTCAAAGGAATAGAGCAAGACAGACTTGAGTAAGTGCTCCAGAGCAGTAACACGATCCAAGTTGAAGAGTAAATCCACTGAGTGAACATCTCCTGTGAAGGGAAACAGATTCCTGTAGTGTTATTGCATCTTATTTTTCCACCTAGACATGAACACTGTTGTAGTTGATAAGTAAAAATGATTCAGCAGCAGAAGAAAACAATTCAGATGCCCTTACATTTATTGCATGAAATTTCTACTTTGGTCAGGGACATAAGAGTTAAAAATTAAGAAAATAAACACAAGAAAACCCCTGATTATAAGAGCTATTAGGATTCATTTCATTAAAAGAACCAGCACAGGAGGAAGTCAGCTGTTGTCTCTTTAGTGCTGGTGTGGGGGTAACAGGAACTAAACACTCCAGATGATAATAACCATGAACTCCACCTCAGAGTGCTGTTCCTGTGCAGCAGTACAATGCTTGTGTTTATCTTTCTATGTTTATCTGTCTTTCTAGTGAAAAATCCGAGTCAGGAGAACTCAGGTCACCTCAGTAGGTTTATCAGCCAAGGATTTCTAGGTGCTGTTGTTGTGACCAGCCCACATTTAAGAAAACCATGGAAGCATCTTAAGTTACAGGGTGCCCAGCCATCCCAGTCCTGAGCCCAATTTGTGAGTAATTCTTCTCTTCCCTTCAGGTTTTGATCATGATTCTTCTCTAGCAAATGTACCAGACAAGGAGAGGATTCTCTAGCACAGGTGCTGGCAGTTTGGTACAAATTTTTTTACCAGTGCTGCAGTTTTTAGAAAAAAGCAAAACCAAAACGGGCTGTAGAAGGAAATGTGCTGCCTATTATGCCTAAACATTTTTTCCACTTCTCTTACTTTACTTAGATCTGCTTATAGCTTTTTCTGACTCATGAACAGATGAGTCAGCCCGGAACACCAGCCTGTCTTGTACATACTACTTGTGGGGTGTTCCCCAGCCTGTGAAGCCTGTGCCTAATGCCATTCAAGGAGAAGTAGGTTATGAAAAACTCCTACAGTTTAGGAGAAGAGGCTCCAGGACTAAAATAGCAACAGCGCTGAAGAAAGGAGGTATTTTTATCTCCTGCTGCCAGCACAGAACACACAGAAACCCCGTGTAACCTCTCCAGCCCAGGCACTGCACACCTACCTTTCCCCAGGCCCCCGAGGCGGTGCTGGCATTCCCAGCACGGGGTGAAGAGCCGCACCGTGTTATAGAAGCGGCCTCGGTGCGCCTTAGGGATGCCCTCCCTGGTGGCAGACATCCTGTACAGCCTCTTCATGTACCGGAGAGCCCTGGAGTCTGGCTGCAGCCGCGGGGCCTCGCTGTGCCAGCCCCGGGGGCCGCGGCCGTGCAGCACCTTGAGCAGCGGGGGCAGGAGGGTAGGGGCCGGTCCCCCGCCTTGGGGCAGCTGCAGCACCGCGCTGAGCTCCCTGGCAGCATCCTCAGGAGCTGCCGAAAACCCAGGGGCCTTCTCAGAGCCCCCCCGGCCCCTGGAGCGGGGCGAGTACTGGGTGCCAGAAGAGAGCCAGGGCAGGCAGCAGTACAAACACACGCAAATCCTCCAAGTGCTCTCCATGCTCTTGAGGGCTGCAGGTGAAAAAAAGAAAAAAATAACTCCCCTCAAACATTCAAGGAAAAACGAGAGTGCTTCAGCCCCATCCCTTATATAGGTTGCAGCTGTGAAGTGTGAGGGAGGTTTCTTTCTAATTAGAAAGCAAAGAGAAAGATCTGCAGCTGGCCCCTGAAGCCACAGCTTCATTGCAGTTGGGCTAAGCCTTGGCCCGGGAAGCTTATTATAAACGAGATCCTAATTCTGAGTTAACCTTTTTCACATGGGAAATTACAGGCTGGGAGCCGAGTGCCAGCCCGCAGAGGGAGCTGGGGAGGCGTTAGTGTTGCCTGGTCTAATTAATCCTGGTTTATTTGCAGAAATATATAAAGCTAAATATTACTGCTCTTAGCCTTTGGCCTCTCTCCATGTGCTGGTGGAGTCGTTTTCACCAGCTCTGAGCTGAACAACCCAGCCCCCAGCTGCTCACTGGGTATAAAGTTGTGGGTTTTTTAGGGAGAAGTATAGAGGCTGCTTTGAGAGCATCTTACAGGTAGATTAATTTGGGGTCTAGATTGGATGTTCTCCCTCTTGCCTTGGCGTGCTGCAGTGGAAAGCTGAGTTTGCCAAGCTCGTTACTATCTCTTTCAGCTTCCCTAGTGTATTTTCCTGCCTGACAAGTTCTTGCTTACAAACTGGAGAGCAAAGAAAGCCCCGAAGAATCAAAATTGTGAAAAATTGAAAGCCTGCTGCTGCTACCTGCCCTGTTTGCTGCCTGAGGTGAGGTTTGAGGTAACTTGCTGTACACCAGCTGTGAGTTATTTTTCAGAATTTTTTTATTGCTTCTAAATAAAATAACAGTTCTGGTTCTTTTTGCAGCATCTTCACCATGGGGTTCCGTTGTGGCTTTAAGGTAGGAGTAGGGAAATGATTTATCATTTTGTTGGTGTCTTGTTTATTTTACATTATTATTGGATATGGCTAAGGTGCAGGTCTGGTGCTACAGACTCCAGAGCAGGGGGGCTGGAGGTTTTTTGTAATTGGGAAATACAAGTCATTTTCAGAAATCCTTTCTTGTCTAACTATGTTACTTGGCATCAAGGCAGGGACCAATTGTGGTGAGTCAAAAAGGTTGTTGAATTTACTTTGAATTAGAAGGTACATGGAACAAAGAGAAAAATCCCAACCTTTACACAGCATCTGCTCAGTGTTGGCAGTGGCTCACTGGTGATTGGGCTGGTTCCCACTTCCGTCTTCCTAAAATAAGCTCTATTTATTTTTATCTTAATGGGTCAGGGCTGCAGCTCCTAGGCAGAGCTAATGGTCTCAAGGGCATCCTTTAAGTTTAAACAGGGTTTTGACTCATTTTTATGGGGTTTTTTGGAGAGGGACAATCACTCTCTGTAGACTGCTTACAGATTTTCAAGCTGCTTTTAGGGAGGGCAATAAAAATTACTCAAATCACCATCCCACACTAAGTCTGGAGGCCTGTTGGGTGGAAAAATGCTTCTTCCTTCCCCTTAGTATCTCCCAAAACCCCCAAAGCACTGACACTTATCTTTGGTGAGAGGCACACTCCCATTGTTATTGCTGGATTTTTAGGCTCCCTCCAACCTCTGGGTGAATTTCAACTTTTCTGGCATTTGCTGAATGATGTCATTTGGTTAAATTGTCGTGGCTGCAAGGTCAGTACCTAGCAATGAAACCAGTGAGTGCTCAGAGGTAAACAAGGGGAAATCCTTCCAGGCTGGGGCACAGCCCTGTCCTGGGCTGGGAACTGATGGTCACCCACATTTCAGCACTCCCAGTTCTCCCCCTCAGCACATGCACAGAAGCAGTGATTGAACCTTTAGGTGACTTTGTCCTGCAGGATTAAGAATGGCAAACCAGTTATATTTATATAGAAATAAATGATTTATCATGCCAATGATAAGGCTAAAAAAACATTAAACAGAATTATTTGCTACCTAGTATGGGTAGCTAGAACTATTAGTATAGTACAGTGCACTATTTTTGAAACAAAATTGAAACATTTATATTAAAGCAGTTATATTGAGGCAATTATACTAAAGATAACAAAAAAAATTAACTGGAGAATGGTATTACTCACCCAGACCAACGACTGTGAGCAAATCTCTTTGGCTCAGTCCTGAGGAGTGGCCTTGAGGGATGTCCCCACTGCAGGGAGGAATCGCCACACACAGTCCCAGAAGGGTGTGTAGGAAAACCCTCTGTTAAAAAGTGGGCCTGGGCTGTCAGTCAGATGTGTCTGGGCCAGCTGTGCCAGCTCAGCACCTCTGGGTAAGGTGTCAGTAGCATCACTTGTTTGTTCCTTTATCAGGCACTTCATCATCTGCCACATCTTCACCTCACTCTCAGGGTATTTAACTTTGGGATCAATGAGTCAGGCTGATTTTAGCATTATTCACCCCAAAAGCAGTATGAACCCCTTCTCCACTCACTGACAGCTTTTCAAGCAGGGCATTGTTTGAGTTGTTCCACCTCCACACCAGGCAGAGCATCCTGAGCAGGGACTGCACCCCCAGCCCACACCTGTCCCTGAGCAAGTCCCCTTCCCCGGGACCCTGGGGACACCACGGGGGTCACAGCACAGAGGCTTCTGCTAAAAAGCAGCACGGAGGGGACAAGATCTGCTGGAATGTCCCCTGCGATGTCTCACTGACACAGAAAGCACTGAGCACGAGTCTCAGGCTGCTCTGCTTCTCTGTGCACAGGCAGTTTGTTTATTTAACAAACTGTGCTGCCAAGTGTTCTCAGCAGAGCTGTCTGGGGCCCTGGTGGAGCCTGGCCTGGCCCTGCAGCACAGACAGGTTTTCCATCTGCCTGGCAGGAGCTTCCCAGCAGTTTCTCCCCATGCTGCTGAACTAGGTCAGGCTCTCGCTGCCTTCCCCATGCTGCAGACCTGGGCACAAAATCACCCCAAACTGTGAATTCCCTGCTCCTGCCTGAGGCTGCCTGGCAGGATTGCTGTGTGTCCAAGCATCCTCTCATCCCTGGCCCGTGTCAGGCCCATCTCAAAGCACAGCTGCCATGGGGCAGGAGCAGGATCAGCAGAAGAGCTTTTCCTTTTCCACACCATCAGCGTCTGAGGAAGGCACTGTGGCTTCCCAGGCCCATCCGACTGGCGCTGTGGCAAAGCCCCCGGGAAGCTTTCACCTGGTTGCCTATTTCACATGCAGTGCCTTGAGCCTTTTGGCCCACACCCAGGCACAGCGGCCCAGCACGAGTTCTGCATTCCTACAAACTTCATGGAAACAGGCGAAAAGTGAGAATTCCCGTCTGCCCAATGTCCAGAGCAGTGTCTGGGTCTGTCCCAGCTGTGCTCACCCCAGTGCTAGAGGGGAGTGGGCTGCGGCAGCCAGAGCTCTGCAGCCACATGGCAGCTTTTCTAAACCAGCCCTTTTCCCAGGGAAATGCAAAGCTGATGATTGTTTGGGAAGGGGGGTTGTTCTCCAGGAGGTTGTTCAGTGTCAGGGAGCTGGGGCCGGGGCGCTGGCTCTGCAGGAGCTCTGTGGGACTGTGAGCACAGCACGAAAACAGCCCTGTGCTTCCTCAGCCAAATGTTCCCAGTCCTCCCAGGAGCATCTAAAGCAGCCCCAGCTCACAAAGCCAACTGTGTACAGGCTTCATTTTTATGTTATATCCGTTCCCACCAAGTGCCAAAAGCAAGCACAGGGGAAAGCTTAAAAATAAACCACAACAGCTCTGGGAAGGATGAATTTGGGCAGAGCAAGGAATGACAATTCCAGCATTCTCCCAGTCAGCTGATGTTCTGCACTGAGCAGAAAGGATTTTCTGGCTGCAGAGCTGCAGGGCAGGGTTTGGAGCCCTGCCACCAGGCACATGCCTGTCCCACGCCCCGTGCAGGATCCTGGTGGGGCCAGAGCAGGAACCCACAACCAAAGATGAGTCTGGTCCATACCAACCCTGGCAGCATCCCAGAGCATCCTGCTCCAGCTTCAGCCGCTGCTCCTGCTGTTCCTGCCTTACCTGAAGCAATTGCTGGGGGGTTGTAATTACTTTCCAAGCTTAAAACTAAATCCCAACCCTTTTCCAAGACAGAAGGATTCCTGCCCTGCCATCCCCATGACAAAGTTGTATTTCGTAGTGCACATCATCCTGAAGAAGTGCTGAGGTACAAATTTGCATTTGCAGAGCTGCTGCTTCATGACTTTGTCCTTAAATTCAAGCCTGGAGTGATTCGAAATGAGTTTCCACCCCCAGGACAAGATTTTCTTCCCTTTAATACTCCAGGATAAAGTGTCAAAGTTGTTCCCCAGTTGGATCAGCGTTACCCATTCCCTGCTTGTGTGAGTGACTACAGCAGGGAGGGGCAGCATCAACCAGAAATGATCCAGGCAACCCCTGAGCTTTCCTCCAGGACTGCAAGGGAGAGGGAGAAAGGGAAAAGCTCCCCAAGCATCAAGAGCTTTCCAGCCACATGTGCATAAAAATCTCTTCCCGTGCCACGTGACCGAGGCAGAGGCTCAGATCCATTACACAATAATAAAAATATGCCTTTGGCAACGTGGAGCCAAAGTGGAGCTGCTGCAGGGAGCTCAAACTGCGCACAAAACGAAGTAAAACGGGAGTAAAAAGGACCAAAATCAATCCTGCACAGCCCTCCCAGGACCTGCTGTGGCAGGACGGGGCTGGGGATCTGCAGCAAAACATCTGCCTGAAGTGCTGGGGGCTGCCAGCGCCTGTCAGGATCTCACTGAGGAGATTAGGCTGGTGAGTAGATCCACTTTTCCTTTTTCTGCCTCTCCCTCCTCTTAACTTTGAAAACTTCCCAAATAAGGTCTAAGTCACTGAGCACTCAGGTTGTTCCAAAGCCTGCACAGGAATC
The DNA here is from genome assembly GCF_000691975.1 of Corvus brachyrhynchos. Classification (NCBI taxonomy): domain Eukaryota; kingdom Metazoa; phylum Chordata; class Aves; order Passeriformes; family Corvidae; genus Corvus; species Corvus brachyrhynchos. The sequence goes on along the minus strand of NW_008236924.1, from coordinate 6,532,200 downwards.
CGTGAAGGCAACAGTTGCCAGTTAAAGAAATAACACCATGAGGGAAACATTCCTCAGCCTTTGCTGGGAGCTCCCACCTCCTTCAGCCTGTCCCTGCACTGGGCAGCTGCCCAGACGGGTTTGAGCTCGGGGCTGGGAAAGGTTTGGCACAGGAATTCCCGGTACTTTTGCTCCAGGCGAGGAAGGGTTTGGCACGGGAATTCCCGGCGCTTTTGCTCCAGGAGAGGAAAGGTTTGGCACGGGAATTCCCGGTGTCTGAAGCCAAGCGAGTGCTGCAGGTTGAGGACAGAAGGTGCACCCTCTGCTTTCCCTCCTTTGCCATTGTTTTGTGCAGCAGCAGGGAACAGATCAAACCCCTGTTGGTGTAGGTGCTTCCCTGGCTCATATCAGTTAAATCCACCCATTTCAGCTGCTCTCTGTCACTGCTGTCACACCTGATTTTGCCTAGATCAGCCTTGCACCAAAGGCTCCTGCTTCCACCCCAGGGATGCTGCAGGGCAACCTCCAGAGCTGAGAATTAGGCTCATGGGGATAATGATTATCTTGAAGAGTAATTATGACACCTTGAAGTACACTAGTGAGGCAGAAAGATGGATGTCTTGTTTGAGAAAGCCTCGAATATTACAAGGAAGTAGAGAAGAAAGTCACGGTGTTCACTCACTGCTGGGTCCCCTCATCCTGCTCCTGCCTCCCTGCAAGCAGCAATTCCCCCAGGGTGTCCTATTCCCACCGCCACATGGCACAGGGTGACTTTGCTGGCCAAAAAATCACCATCCAGCCACTGCATGTGCCACCAAACCCCGCATCTGGCAACCCTCAGGGATTTTCCTCTGGGATTTCAGCCCAGCTGCCCTGGAAGCAGCAGAAAGTACAGCTGGTGCTGACTCTTCCAGGCAGGATCTTTTCTTACGGAAACACCTCTTTAATGCACAACAGGCATTGGGCATGGCCCAAAGGTCTCTAACCCTGGTGACAAAGCCATTGGTTAAAATGTCGTTGGAAAATCAGCCCTGCTGCTGCACAGCCTCCTGTGCCGGGCTGGCTGCCCACACTGCAGAGAGGGGAGATGCTGATCTGCTTCCAATTTGCTTTTTGGAGCTCATCGGACCTTCTACATCGAGGAACAGTTTTCCTTTTAAGGTGGAACAGCATGAGGTTTGTTCTCTTTCAAAAAGATTTCTCCAAGAGGTTATTTAGAGATCCTCTTGTGGACGTGGTGCTGCTTTGCATCCCACACACGTTGCTGGGATATGGGATGAAGCGTTCTTGTGGAGCTGTTAATTAACACCAGCTCGGGAGCTGTGCCAGAGCACAGCTCCAGGTACGTGGATACTCCCCACTTATCCAAGTGCTGCTCCCACTGACCTCCCAGCCTCGGGGAATTTTGTTTGCCACTTTTTATCCCATCAGGTCAACGAGCTGGGTCTCAAGGGAACAGAAGTGATTATGGTAAGAAACTTTCAGAGGAGGAGCTGCCCTTCCACCCTCTGCTCCTTCTCCAAGGTTTCTTCTCCACGTGAGGCATTCCCAGCTTTTTTCCAGGTTAAGCTCCACAATGACATTTTTCCCTGCCACAGCTTGTGAGTGTCATCCACCTCCAGATGCCTCTCACTTCTCTGCCCCGCTGGAGGGGTTCCTGGGAAGCAGGGATGCAGCTTTCCTTGTGATCTCCCACTCCACAGGCATTTGAACATTTTGTTTCCCTTTTCATGAACTCAGAAGCCTTCATTCAACTTCCCACATGAACACTGGATGGTGTTTTCCATCTCACAAGTGCATTAACCCAACGCCTTTCAGCAGCAGCAAATCAGAGCTGAAGAACCAAAGGCCTCAGCAGCCAAATCCAGCCCTGGATCTGGTTTGCATTTCCCTCTCCTCTGCATGTTCTTAATTATAATATCACAGAACTGGGGGCTCCCACTGAGCATAAATATGTAGGATCAGCTGGCTGGATTTGGAGCATCTAAATATGCATTTCCACCCCTCAGGAGCTGAGAACAGGATGAGAGCTAAGGCCAACATGGAATTTAGCCAGTGCTTTAAGCATCTTATTTCCAGTGCAGGAGTTGCACAAAACAGTACTGAGGAGCTGCTAAATCTGAGCTGCAGTGGAGAAGGGGATGAGGCTCAGCTCGTAGGCAAAAGGCCTGGCCCAAATCCTGCCCAGCCTGTCTGAGTCCTGCTCTGCATCACACGATGGGCTTTGTGCTTTGAAGAAACCCCAGCGACCCAACCATGGGCAGGTCGTGCTGGGGACGCTCACACCAAACCCCTTCCCCTTCGTCCACTCCCCTGGTCCCAAGCAGCTGCTTTCTGCACCCCTTTGCCATTGCTCCTGGTGCTTTGGGGGAAGAGAGGCTCAAGGAGCAAAACAAAATGAGGGACGGACACAGATACAGGCTTGGAGAAGAGTAAGTTTGATAAAAATATTGGTCTGACCTAGAAAACTCCATGAGCCAAGTCCTTGGAATCACATCACACCAAAGCAAACAGCTCCCCCACCCTGCCAAGAAAAGCCAAATTATCTCCCATTTTCATGCAGATTTCTTCACCAGCCCATGCCAGTGGTGCCCACACGCTGCTCCCACGTCCGTCTCCTCCCCACAGGCCGTGCCATGATCTCTGCTGTGCTGCTCCTCTGGACTGTGCCCTGCGTGGCAAACCACATCCTGGGGGGCTTTGCCAGGCGGGAGCTGCAGGAGGGTGCCCAGCTGGCCTGCAGCCTGCCAGGGCCCCCCGGGCCCCCCGGGCCCCCCGGCGTGCCAGGGACCCCAGGGACCGTGGGCAGGATGGGCTTCCCCGGCAAGGACGGCAAGGACGGCCAGGATGGGGAGAAAGGCGAGCACGGCGATAAAGGTAAGAGAGAAGTGCTCAACACAGCAATGGAAAGGTGGAAGCTGTGGTGCAACAGCCCCTTCACAGCAACACCTCATGGGAAACTCCGCCAGAATTCCCTCTGTCCCCCCTCCAAATGGTCCCACTCGTCAGAGGGGCTCCAGACTCACACCATGTCCTGACAGCTGTGTGCAGCTTCTGTTGGCTTCATTTTGTGACACGGTGAGGTTCACCCTGTGCTGGTCAAGGCTCTCCAGAGGAGATAAGGAGCTGGCCTCTGGTTCCCGCTCCCAGGAAAACCAGAGCCACGTGAGAAAAGGAAGGACCGGCTGCCCAGAGCACTGTAACAGGACAGGCACTGGCCATGCCGGACCTAATCCAAAGCAACACAAAACAACAGCTCGTCTTCAGTCCTGAGGCGGGGCTGAGCTCTGGATGCTCCCGGAGCCAGGAGGCAGCAGGAGCAGCCCTGTGAGGAGCAGTGATTTCCCTCTGCCACACTAGAGAGCACTCCTGCCTCAGCAACGCCAGCGAGCCCAGCCTGCGGCTGCCTCCCTTCTCCCACCCCCAAACCAGGAATCTGGAGAGCAGATTTCCAGCCACAGCTGCGTTTCGATCTGCTCTTGCTACAGCAGGTCAAGAGACGCCGCATAAATCCTCACGATTTTGCTCATATCAGATGATACCACCGAGCAAGAATCACTGCCAGCCCAACTCCCTTCTCATCTCAAGGCAGCCCCTGCCCCCTGTGTTCGCTGGTTCATCCCCCAGCTAGGCTGGGCTTTTTACCACATCTAGGCTAACTTTTGCCTTGTTTTTAAACAGTTTCATGATAAATGTAAAAAAAAAAAAGCAAAGTAAAAGAAGAGACATGAGATCAAAAGTACTGACCTGCTCAAAGCGAAGCTCTGAAAGCTTCACAAACCTGCCCCACTCTGTAAAACCCAAACATTTAATGCTTGTTCTTTAATTCCTCCTTCTTCTCAAGCGAGCCAGATAATGGAACCAGAGCTCCCCTGTTACCACACCAATTCCCTGCCTACCCCGGGTGGTCAGTCCAGACAGACGTCCAGCCCCAGGTGGGATTGCATTGGGATTCTCACACCAGCAATGGCTCCCTCCTAAATTAAATCCCTGCTGCAATGCTCTAACCCCCTTCCACCTGCTGTATCATTTTTCTTTCCCTCAAAACTGATAAGGAAAATTGATAAGGTCATTTGTCTTCCAGGTCCCCAGGGCAGAACAGGAAACCCGGGCAAGCCAGGCCCGAAGGGGAAAACAGGAGCCATTGGCAAGGCAGGGCCCCGGGGGCCCAAGGGTTTAAAGGGCAGTCCTGGGAAAAACGGGGCCCCGGGGAAGAAAGGGCCCAAAGGGAGCCAGGGTGACCCTGGGCTGCCGGGGGCCTGCAGCTGCAGTGGCAGCAAAGCCAAGTCTGCCTTCTCCGTGGCAGTGTCCAAGAGCTACCCCAGGGAGCGGCTGCCCATCAAGTTTGACAGGATCCTGATGAACGAGGGAGGACATTACAACGCTTCCAGTGGGAAGTTCATCTGCAGCATCCCCGGGATTTACTACTTCACCTACGACATCACTTTGGCCAACAAGCACTTGGCCATTGGCCTGGTCCACAACGGCCAGTACCGGATCAAGACTTTTGATGCCAACACTGGGAACCACGACGTGGCCTCTGGATCGACCATCCTGGCGCTGAAGCAGGAGGATGAGGTGTGGCTGCAGATCTTTTACTCAGAGCAAAATGGGCTCTTTTATGATCCCTACTGGACAGACAGCTTATTTACTGGATTCTTGATTTATCCTGACCAAGATTATCTCAATGAGGTATAGGATGAGGAACTATGGGGAAAAAATAGGAAATGGGCCTTGGTCCAAACAAAGCGTGGCCTTGCATGGGACGTGTCTGGGATTATCAGATGATTCCACATTTGCCTGTGGGATTATCAGGTGATTGCACCCTGTATTGGCTATTCAGAATTTACCTGATGTCATCAAGCCCACTGGGTGCCAGATTTCAGCAGCCTCATGAATGTCTCCATCCCAAAGCCACCCATTATGTATTCCATGATCATTCCAACATGCCATTGACATGTAACTCAAATGCTGGTGCAGAATACTTTGGTTATTACATGGTTATAATAAAGCATGAAACCAACAGTGATTTCCTACAGCTGAGCTGGGCAGTGCCACTGATGCTGGAGATTGTGTCACTGGGCCTCCTCCCCTGCAGCCCAGCACGATCCTTGATAATGGAATTAGGCTTTGCCAGCCAGTTCAGAGTCAGGAATTTGTCAGATGGAATTCTAAAGGTCCATCCCAGCCCCATCAAGGCAGTTCTAGCAGCAAAGGCATCTGGTGTGCACAGGAAGTGATTAAAAGGTCTCATTTTTAAGGTCCAGGGCTCCTCTCGGGGCACAGACTGAGCACCACTGGTGTCCCTCAGAGCAGAGAATCAGAGTCACAGAGGGGTTTGGGTTGGAAGGACCTTAAATGTCATCTTGTTCCACCCCTGCCATGGGCAGGGACACGTTCCCTGGATTTCAGCCTCATCTCCCAGTGCTGGGGTCCTTCACAAGTAACACTCAAGAGTCAAAGCATGAACCTTCCCTGCAGAAACAGCAGGACTGCAATGAGGAAATAGGGCTGTATTTACAGCTGTAAAACCTTAAATGTCTTCTAAGGTTAAGATCAGGTGTTGGCAGAAAGAGAAAACCCTGCTGGCAGTGCGAGACACTTCTAATGAATCGTAAACTGACTTTCTCTTGCTTTCAAGCCCCTCCTTTTCTGCCCTCCAAGCAGCAATGGGGTAAAAGACTTTCACCAGGTCTTGCATTTTGATGTAGGTGTTGGGCAGAGAATTGTCCTTCTCCAGGCAGAAGCTGAATGGAGCTTCTGTTCCGTAGGTGGGAGGTAGGAAACACTGGAATATGCCAGGTGTGCATCACCCCCTGAAACACCTGCACAACATCCTTTAGTGCTTTGCTGCATCTTCTGGCTTTTGCACTCTGATTTTCTGAGTGCCTGTCAGACATTTAGGACTGGGGTAAGCATTATAATGAGGATGCTTGTAATACCAATAAAGAGACAAAGACAGGACTTTAATTAATTTATTTTATTGTTGGCTTTCAGAGCAGTGGAAGAGAGTGGCCTTGCTGCCTTAGGCAATCTTTTTGCTGGTCCTTTTGTAGACTACACCAGAAGAAGTAGAAATCTGGAACAAAGAACAAACCAAAACTTTGGTTGAACAGTGTAATCAGAGCTCAGGGGTCCAGGGGAGCAGCCCTGGGCATGGCTCAGAGCCTGTCCTTAAGACTTTTATCTAAACTTCACATTTTAAGCCTGCTGCTCTTGAGGTTTTTCTTTGTTTTTTAGGAACTGCCCTGGGTCTGTGAGCACTCACCTCTACCAGCTTCCCCCCAGAGATCTCTGCAGTGTGGCGGTAGTTGGGGAAATCAGCTACGAGTTTCCCATCTTCCATTTTGACAGTTGCCTGTAAGAGAGAAAGGGTTCATGTTGCTGGGATTGCTGGAATTTCTGTTGCTGGATATTCTGTAAACACCTGCACACTTGGAAGTTTATGGGACAGAGGTTGTGTGTTGCACCTGTGGCTTCTTGCACAGGGCTAAAATCCGTGGGCTTTAGTTCTTGAATGTTCGCAATTTAAATAGAAATTTAAATAGAAAAATGTTCACGTACCAACACCTGCAGGGTCCAGATCTCCACATCACTCATTAACAGCTCTGAAGAGGGTCCTGGCAGGTAGCCCAGGAATCAGGGATGATAGAATCAGGGATGATGGAATCAGGGAATCCCAGGATGGTTTGGGTTGGAAAGGCCTTAGAGCCCCTCTCATTCCACCCCCTTCACTACTCCACACCTTCACTAGGCCTGGCACTGCTCTGCTTTTCACCCTAAATCCAAATCCACCTGAGGCTGTGGAGCTGAAGAGCTCAGGGAATTTACCTTGAACTTCTTGCCCCCCATGGTCTCCATGTCTGCCTCCTTGCCCACGGTGAAGCTGTTGGTGGTGGTGTGGCCTCCTGGGAAGTGCTGTGTCCAGGTGAAGTCATTCCCGTTCTGCACCACCTCAGTCACGATTTTGCAGTTCCTTCCCATTTCAACCTTGTCACTGGGGAGACCTTAATCAACAAAAACAGAGAATTTATCAAATCTAAGCTGAATTTGAACTGAAGGATGGCAGTGGTGTGTTTGTTCTCAAAGCATCTGATTTGTGGCTCATTTATTATTTTTAATTTTTTTACAATATCAAAGCTCTGAGTTGAAATTACTGGTGTAAAGAAAGATATTGGTACATTAATGCATTTGCTAAAATAATAATCTTGATCTCTTTTCCCTGAGAAAAAATACACAGGAAAAATATATAGATACAAAGGACATAAAATATTCCCTTCTCCTTCACCTACGCATGCAATGCTTGGAATTTAATGCTCGGGCCTTTGTATTTAGCTGCACATACCTATTTTTATATTTGCTCTTGCTCTTTAAATAGATGCACATGGAATCATGGAATCATGGAACAGCTTGGGTTGGAAGGGACCTTAAGGATCATCCAAGCCCCTGCCATGGGCAGGGACACCTTCCACTATCCCAGGCTGCTCCAAGCCCCAATGTCCAGCCTGGCCTTGGGCACTGCCAGGGATCCAGGGGCAGCCCCAGCTGCTCTGGGCACCCTGTGCCAGGGCCTGCCCACCCTCACAGGGAAGAATTTCTTCCTAATATTCCCTCTAAACCTGCTCCCTGCAAGTTTGGATCCATTCCCCCTTGTCCTGTTCCTCCATCCCTTCTAAAGAGTCTCTCTCCATCTTTCCTGTAGCCCCTTCAGACCCTGGAAGGCCACAATGAGGTCACCCCAAAGCTTTTCCTCTCCAGGCTGAGCAATCCCAGCTCTCCCAGCCTTTTCCCAGTATTTTATCCAGTCCATGCCCTGTGCCCATCCCAGCCAGACTCACCAATCTTCTGCACAAAGGCATCGTAGTTCTCGTCACCCTCGAACTCGTATTTGCCTGCGAATGCCATTGTTCCCTTGGGATGTGCCTGGGAAGGTGGAACAGCAGCTGGATCAGAGCAGAATGGATCAGATGGGCTGAGCCCTGGCTTTATAGAGCAGCCCAAGCTCTCAGCCCACCTGGCCCACACCCCTTGGAAATAGAGGTTTATGGCCCCTGTGAGTCACTCATCGATGCCATTGACCTGTGTGAGAACCACGGTTATCAGGCAGTTGTACATCCTTGCCAATAACCTGGCGAACA
>NW_008236924.1:6519021-6524068 GCF_000691975.1 Corvus brachyrhynchos | reverse complement strand
AGCAGGAATCAAAGCCAAAAGATCAGTTTTCATTTTAGTGCAGATTTAAACAAAATGATGTATTTTTACTTTTAAGATTTCACTGGTTTTGCATTCAGGATGGAATAAAGATAAAATAAAAATGGACCATGCACCAGTTCTCAGCTCTGCAGAGAAGGACCTGGGGAAACTTCTGGCACCACCAGGGTTTTCTTTGCACTTTTGATTTAAAAGTGGCTGTAAAATGACTCTGACTGTCCAGAAAACATATTTGACACTGAGTTTGTTAATTAAAACTCCTTCAGCTTAATCCCAAGATTGCTGAACTCAGTGAAAGGAAACTTCCTTTCCCAGCTGGACCTCGCTGCTGAGGCCCCACCTGTAAAGAGCAAAGCAGCACTAGCACAGGAAGCAGGGCAGGGGTGGCACATCCACAGGAGCCTCAGTCCTCACTGCTGTGCTCCAGAGGGACCTGCACAGCCTTGGGAAGGAGGTCCATGAACTCAAGCCATAAACTCTACCAGTCACAAAAAACTTGCAGGGGACAATTCCACTGGCAGAGTAACAGCCCAGGGACCTTGGGAGAGCGATCAAACTGGATAGGGAGAGCAGCCCAGTCCTGTGTAAAGGGAAGGGGATAATCAGATTATATGAACAGTACTTGAGCTTTTATGCTCCCTGTCCATAAAATCGGATTATATTGATAACTGTTCTATGATGAGATATAAAAATGCTGACAGCTCCTCAAGTCTCCAGCACTCAGACAGGGGGGATGTGGTGGGCACAGAGCCGGGGTGAATCTGTAGCTCAGGAAATTCCCAAGGAGTAACTGTTTGACTGGGTGGGTCACCCTTGCACACACTGAGCAGAAGTTTATTCACCTCAGAGGAGCTGGGCACCACCCTGTGCTTGGGAGAGCAGGTGACAAACACCCATCCACACCATAAAGTGTTAATAAATGATAAAAGTGCTGCTCTGCCTGGTGCTGGGGGTCAACATCACTCAGAACAGGGCCTGAGCACAGATCAGGCCTGGGCCTGTCTGTGCAGTTTTTAGCAGGCACTGAGGATTTGCACCCCTGGTTCTGCTCTCTTACCCTGAAACAAATCCATGTTTCCGTTCCTCTCTTTTCTGTTATAAAATGAAATGAAATTCAATGGAGTCTTGGAGAATGCAGAATGTCACTAAGCAATCCTCCAAACGTGGAGTCAGGACAAAGTTTATTCCAAGAATAAAGGAATTGAGTCTCTCTGACTTTACTAAAGTGACTTGCACAATCCACCAGGTCAGGCATCCAAGCCCCTGTGTCTTTATTTCCAACTAAAACCAGCTGGAGCTGGGCCAGGGGTGGGTTAGGCTGGAGATCAGGAAAGGCTCTTCCCCCAGAGGGTGCTGGGCACTGCCCAGGCTCCCCAGGGAATGGGCACGGCCCCGAGGCTGCCAGAGCTCCAGGAGCGTTTGGACAGCGCTGCCAGGGATGCCCAGGGTGGGGTTGTTGGGGGGTCTGGGCAGGGACAGGGGTGGGACTGGATGATCCCTTCCAGCTCAGGATGTTCCATGATCCCATGATACAATCCTGCTGGCTACAAGGAGCAGTTATGCAGAAAAGCTCAGCGCTGTATTTGAATGTACCAGGATGATGTAAATTCCAAGTGTGCAGCATTTGGAGACAGTGAACAGGAATGAGTTGTCAGAGAAGTAAAACTCTTGTGGAAACTCATCCCCAAAGGAAAAGGTCATCCGAAGTGAGCAGTGAATTCCCTCTGCCTCCGGAGTCAGCTGCCTCTGATATGCAAAACAGCTGAGTCTTCAAATGCTGCTGGGAACAGAGGGAACTTTAAGGAGCCAAATCAAAGCCTTGGATATCTTTACTTTGAGAATTTACTTGCACGAAATCATAAATACCAGGTTTTTGCATTCCTTTTGTCTGTGGAGTCCCTCTGCCCTTGGGTGGCTCCCAGCAGCCTCCCAGGTTTATTAACCTTTCAGGAGAGTTGCAGAAAGCCGGGGAGATTCACTCGGAGACAAAACGGGGATGAGGGAGGTAATTCCAGCAGTGACTGAAGCAGGCAGTGCTGGGCTTTGAAGTGCTTTTAGAGCTGGATTGCAACTGAACTGGGAGTACGGACTCAAAAAATCAGCGGGAACTCTCCAGTGACCACAAAGTTCCCTTTAATGACTCCCTCCGAATGGAACCTGCTGGGGAAAGCCTGCGAAACCCTGAACCAGCCGTGTCTGGCAGTTCTCCGGCAGCCCTCCCTAGGAAATGCTAATGATTATTAATTCCTCTGGTACTCAGAGTAATCATTGCTAATGAATTCAGGACGAGCTCATTTGGCCTTAATGTGCTGGGTAATTCCAGGGGAGTCCTGTTACGCTCGGCCTTGTTAAGTGCCCGTTTAGTCTGGTCCGAGGTGTTGCCGCTCTCCGGCCCTGAACAGCAGAGAATTCATCACCGGGATGGGGCTGAATTATTGAACAGCTTGGACAGAGCTCAAATACTGCTCAGAAACGCCCTGCCAGACTCCACAGGTGACACAGCACAGAGCCTGTCCCTGCCCCAGGCGGGACACGGATCTGCCTAACAAAACCAGGAAAAACAGGAGCTCACCAAACATTCAGAGACACCTGCAGGGGAGGAAGGCACAGGACTTCCAAAAACCCCGTATTTTTGGAGACTCCCTAAAAGAAAATTCAATTATTTCATGTGACAATACTCTATCAGGAGACCCTTCAGTCTGTCTGGATCTCCAGAAAGGAAATTTCCAGGAAACAAGACAAAGGATTCATTCAGGCTGCACAAGCTGGCAGAGTGTCTGTAGGAAGGGCTTGGATCCCCCCGGTGTTCCTGATCTCCAAGTGGAACCTCAGGGAGACTGCTGAGGTCTGGGCTGGGAATGACAGAGACAGAAAACTAAACCTGGGGGAAATGTACCTGATACCACAACTTCTTGGGAATTCAACTCCCTCCTTTCTCCAGGATTCTTCCCTTTAGTAAGTTATCCTGTAATAAGTGTTGTCAGTGGTATCCAGTTAAATGGGATGGGGGTGGACAGCAGAAATGGGAATTATCTTGATTTTTAACAACTACAACAGAAGACTTGAATTTTGTTAAGCCAGTTTGGATTTGTGTATCCTGAAAAGGCACAGGAGGACTAATTTTGGCTGCTCTCAATTTGGGTCCCACAAAACTGCTCAGATTCCTCTGAAGTATCATTGGATTAAGAGCCACTGTGGAATAGTTTGAACTCCAATGGTTTTAGTGTAATATAGACAATATTTCAAAGGTTGCTAAAAAGGAAGATAAAATTCAACTTTATCTGCAGAGTCTTCTGGTCAAAAAACTGAGTTAAAATCCTCCCTCTCTGGATTTCTTATCTAGAAATATATAAAGTTCTAATAAAGTTAATAATTGACAGCCCTAAAGACAGGAATCATTGCAACTCTTCTGGACTTTTCTGAGCAAACCCCAAAGCCACCCCCTTTATCTATACAGTTCATGGGCTATGCTGTAAAGATTTTATTACTTGACAATATCTGTCCTTGCTGACATATCAGATAACACAGCTCCAAAGGGAGCTTATCCTCCAGGGAATCTAACTGGGATTTCCTCACCTGCCTGTGGCTTCCAAACCCCCTTCCAGAGGAATCCTGCTGTTCCAGAGCATTCCCTCAGCTGTGCTTCCTGGAGCTCTGGCAAAGGGAACATTCCATTTAAACACTGCTCTTTTCTTTCTCTGAAGGCACCTCTGGTTTGCAGTTGACCTTCTGGCATTTCCAAGTCCCCTCCTCTCCGTGTCACCCTCTGAAGCCTTTCCTGCTCCCCTTCCCCTGCAGCTCACCTGGGAGAAGGCTCAGGCGGGGCAGCACCTGCCTGGAGCTGGGGAGAAACCATTTGAAGAAGGATTTGATCTGAAAGAATCTCAAAGGCAGACAGGAGAAACCAATATTTGAGTGAATTTTTCTTATGCCAGTGCAGCGTTTAGCAAGCGCCCCACTGAAAATACTGATCCAAGTCAAGTGTGCAGGGACAGAGAGAGTTTGAGCAGCAGAGGATTCCTTTCCCTGAAATACAAGAAAAGCCAGTTTTCTTTGCACAGAAAGCCTCTTCTGGGCCTCAGCTCTGCTTTGATGTGTGTGGTTCACAGCAACATCTCACTGCATACTTTCAGCTCTTTGGAATTGTTTATATTGCCTTAGATACATCTATCAGGAGAAGAAAATACACTTCTGTGGCAGAGAAAATACACACATTGCACGTGCCATTCCTTCCCCACCTCCACACCAAGCAGATCTTTGCATCTCCTTGTTCCAGGAACTGCTTTTGTTACATCTGGTGTCCCTCTTCTACAGTTTGATTTATTCCTGAGTCGCTCAGCACTGAGTTGGCTCTTATTAATCAAACAACATTGATGGAAAAGTGGGAAAATGGACTGGGTTGGTAACAGCTGTCATTTTCTCAAACCCTGGAATAACCCACATTTCTCTTAAAGATTCCTTCCAGAATCAGAAGAAAAATCTGGAAAACACTTCAAAATCTGAACTTCTACTTAAGAGTTTCTTTACTCCAGAGTACCAAAGAACAGCTGTTTCCCTCCTAAACCCCTAAGAAGTGCCAGATTGGCTCAGTTGGTCAGAGCAGGCTGCTGAGAGCACCAAGTTTGTGGGTTCAATGCCTGTATGGGCCATTCACTTAAGAGCTGAACTCGATGATCCTTGTGGGTCCCTTCCAAATTGGAATACTCTGTGATCTAGAAATTTGTGTATCTTTTAAAACTTGATTTTTAATCTGAACTTGCCTTTTTCAATGGCTCAGACTGGTAACACACAGATCATTCACAGGGTGTTTAAAAGTCTGGATGCTCAGCTCAGTGACTGGACAGGAGCCAACTTCACAAAATTCTGCTTTCTTGGGCACAAAATGCTCTTGCAAAATCTGCTTTTGAAAAGAATTTGCATCCAGGAGTAATGCAGGATCCTGGCTGTCCCTGTGGCTCCCTGGTGGTTCCATAGCAGCAGGATTTGTCATAGCAGCTGCATTTGACACCCAGGTGAGCTCACCTGTGCT
>NW_008236924.1:6508047-6518988 GCF_000691975.1 Corvus brachyrhynchos | reverse complement strand
CTCCCCAGGCAATTCCAGGGGCAAAGCTGCAGCTTGTGTCCTAAAAGGCAGGAGAGGTAAAGGAACCAAAATACCTCAGCTGTCCCTGCATCAGAACTGGGGTTTGTGTCCCATTCACAAAATTCAGGATCACAGGATCACAGACTGATTTGGGTTGGAAGGACCCTGAAGATGCTCCATTTCCAACCCCCTGATGCACAGGTCTGGTTGTACAATGTGGATTTTGAAGCCAAAGGGGAAGCTGTTGGTTTTTTGTTGATCTCAAACCCATCAATCTGCATTTCTACAGAGCTCTTCTACCAGTGATCTGTACTCGGGGTCTGTTTATATCCTGTTTTGGGGGGATTCTTATCTGCCGTGTTGCCACCCAGCACTGTTTGCAAGCCAGCCCTCACTAAGACTCTTTGGCCAGGGCATTGGGATCTCCTGAGCCCCAACCTTTGGCTGCCTCCCCCTCCTCTCCCAAATAAAACCTTGCAGGTTGTTGGTACTCCCGGCTGTTCTCTGCTGGCACAGGGCTGAGCCAGGGCCAAACCCAGGATCTCTTTTCCCTCCCCTCCCAAAGCTGGGAAGCAGCTCAGGGATGTTTGGGCTGCGTGCCCCTGCATGAAGGAGGAATTCCCACAGGGAAGCAGGGAATGAATCCCTGCAGTGGCTGTTGGCCATGGAGTGATGCTCACAGGGGTGGGAGCAGCAGGAGAGGTTTGTCCAGCCCCTGTGGTTAAGGACTGGGAAAAGCAGGAACACACATGGATGGGAGCTGCAGGGAGAGGCTTCCCATCCCTCCTCTGCTCCTGAGGAAGGGGGACCCCGCCAGGATTGACTCCAAGGGGTCAGCACAGCACACGGGGGCAGGAAGCAGCTCCGTGTCCCTCCTGCCCTTCCAGCAGGAGCCAGCCCAGCAGAGCCCGGAGGCTGCAGCTCCGCCCACCCTGGGAACAGGAACGCCAACAGAGCGAGACACAGGGAATGCTGCAATCCTTCAGCACTAATTTGGGGTCTTGTTTGAGAAAAAATCCTCCTCCTGCAACAATGGCTTTGTTCTGAGAGGTTTGGTTTTGTCTGGTCAGTGCCTGCTCTTTTAAGTCATTGTGACCTACATACAGAGAGGATCCAAATAAAAAATTAAAGAGAAAGAGCTCTCTGTGACACTGCCTGGCTGAGGCAGCCCTGCAGTTCCATGGCCTCTGGATATAACTCAGATATGATAATATGATAACTCAGATATGAGTTGATATAAATTTTGTATGGTTGGAGTTTTTTCTTCATTATCATATGAATGTTTAAATGTCCCTCTTCAAGGAAGAGTTTGCCCACTGAAGTGGAGGGGTGGACACACCCTCACTAGTGCTGTTATCCTGATAATATAAAAAAACCAAGCCTGGAGCTGTGCCTCTGAATCGAACCCAGGACTGAGCACAGGGTGACGTTCTGGGAGCTGACACCTCAGTTACCCTGAGGCCCAGGTTCCTGTGCCAACACACAGCACAACAGCTTGGTTAAAATAATTTTCCCCAGGACACTGATGAGGTTTGGATGGCACAAGAAATTACTCTGGAGGTGTGGAATCCAAGCCCTGCTCTAACTCACATTTAAATCAGGATTAGTGGGACCATGGCTCCTGCTGACTGCTCATTAAGCTGGGTGAGATCAGTTTGGGATCAGCTCAACTCCCAGGAGCTGCAAACTGATTTCATAGCCCAGAGGTCTGTTCCACCTGGAATAAGCCAGGCTCTGGGCTGAAGCAGAGCTGTGCTGCTGCTCCAGCCCATGCAATCCCTGCCACAGCTGGCACCAGTTGAGAAACAAGAAAATACCCAGGGACTGAGGTGCCCTGCAGGATTCTGTGCTCGGTGCCCTGTCCTGCAGGGCAGGGCTGTGTCAGGCTGATGCTCCTGCAGCAGGGACTGCACAAAGCAGGGCAGCTCCTCCAGCCTGGCACCTTTCCCTGCCCCCAGAGAACAACAGGCATTTCAGCCCAGCCAGGGGAAGCAGCTGGCTGGGGGTGAAGGCAGAAGCAATTAGAGTTTAAGGGGATCAAACAAGCCCTCATCACTCCTTGTGCTTGGGGCTGCAAGGCCAGCTCGAAGCCACCTCGGCTGCTGATTGTTTTTCTGACAGGAATTGCTCCCTAAACAGTCATGTTCAGTGATTATTTGTCTCCTCCCCTCTTCCCCTGATTACAGCCAGACTGGGACATCCCTGATCCGCATAGAAATGAATATTTGAAAAGCCAGGGCTGTCCTCCAAGGACCCTGTGCACCATTAGGCCTCCAGATTTACTGCCCCACCAAAGGCCAGGGGGGTAATGAGGCAGCAGCAATGGGCTACGAATCAGGAGAAAGGAGCTCAAAGAAAGGGATTTGCCTTGGTACATTCCTGACTGTAAATTAAAATTATCACTGAGGTCCTGCCTTTATATGAGGAATTTTCACCTGATTTTGTAGCCCCACTCCCAGAGCCTGCTCGGAACTGTAGCAGCTCCTCTTGACTCAGCAATGCCCTGTTTTGCCTATGCTGATGAAAGGAAGCATCACCATCCAAAACCACATTTACACAGGGCTTTTGCTGTGTCACTGTGGTGGATGAAGTTCTGCTGTTTCCTGGCTCTCTGCAGGAGAGGTTTTCCCTCGGTGCTGAGCAGTGTCTGCTCCTTGTGGGCCCTGCCAGGAGCACAGATTTGCCCAGGACTCTGGGGGAAGCACTGGCAGTAATTGCAATCTGTGCACCCAGGCTGATCCAGCTGCAGCAGGGATGCTAATGAATGCCCGTTGTGTGTTCCCTGTGGAAAACATGCCCCAGCCTCAGCACCTCCACAGCTCTCTCCTGCTGACAGCAGAGCCCTGCAATCCAATCTCTCCAGCCTGGGCCCACTGGGGCACCTTCTCTCCCACTGAACCGTGGAGAGATCTGTGGTGCTTTGTGTCTCCGTGTGCTTAACCCTCGGAACTGACTCATGTTTTCCCTCATTTGGGAATGATTCAAGAACTTCCTTTGGCCTGACCACATCTGACTCACCCTGGGTGACTTCAGAAATTCGAATCAAATTGAGATTGCTGGAGAAAAAGCAAAACTAAAGTCAAATTGTAACTACTGATGTGACAAAGTATTCCTGCCTTCAGTCTGCAGGCAGAGGAGGATTTGTCTGGTCTGTCACTGGTCCAAGCTGCATCCACCAGCCAATTTGATTTGATTCTGAGGGAAAAATATAATGAGTAGCATGAATCCCTTTTATATTAAATTTATCCCCTAGAGCAAAACCCTTTGCAATGACAAAAAATTCCCTCTACCACAGAGATAAAGATTTCCAAACGCCGCTCACACGTGGATATGAACCCACGGTGAAAACCCAGAGAAACAGTTTCACATTTCCCAGATACAATGTCCCAGAGAACAGTGTCTTGAACTGCAAAGTGCTATTTTGTTTGAAAAGCTTACACAAGCATTTAAACCTTTCCTATTTCATGCAGGAGACAGTTGCCAAGTCTGTTCTGTGCCTGCAAGCACAGAGGAGTACAGAGGATGCTTTGTGAGCACTGATTATATTCCATTTACCAAATTTTAAACAGCACTGATTTTTACATCTTTCATTCTTCATCTCAGAGAGGACAGGAGATTTTCTCCTTCCTCCTCTGTTCCTTCCTCCTCTGTTCCTTCCTACACAGAGGAGGTGTTTGGCTGCTTCTATGCAGAATCCTGACAGAGACTTCTCCATTCTCATTAAGGGATAACTTGATTCATTCCTGGTCATTCTTTTGGGATCCAGTCCCTCACCTTGCATTGTGTGATTCACCAAGGGAATTTCCTACAGAAATGTGTCCCTTGACAGGTGCAGCATGAAATTCCAGATTTCAGAACATTTTTGTCATTCCAGTGGATGCTACAGCAGAACAAACAGAGCACCCCAGATATGTGCTAGACTGAGGTACAAGAGGTGGAGAAGGAACACTCAGTAAACACCCAACTGCCACTGCCATCAAAGCAATCCCATGTGCCAGAGGGGCTTTGATATGAATTATCCAGAGTGCAAACCTCCAAAACACAGGGGGTGAGCCCTGTGTGAGGGGCAGATTGCTTGCAAACAGTTGTAATTCTCAACCTTTTCCTCAGAACAACTACAATTACATGGTACCGTTCATTTGTTTCCCTTACAGTTTTCCATCCATTTTTATTCCAAAAGTTAGGCTGAGCCTAAACAGAGCAACCCTACAATCTTGCAGCAGAGCAGTCATTACTGGGTGCTTCCTTTTCAGCATCAAGTACCTCTGTTGTGGTTTCACTTCTGTATTTTCTAAACTGGTATGAAGTGTGCCTGGAAAATGCATTTTTAAAGAGCATTTCTCAATGTTTTGGAAGTCTAACCTTGCCTATTACCAAGAGAAACAACCACTCACTTCCAACCAATTGTTCCAGCGAACAGATATAAATTTAGGCTGGCAGAGGTCTCTTTTCCCAGCAGAGTTAGCCGCAGCAGCACATCCTGGCACTGCAGCTTGGGCCCTGCTCTGTGATAAGCCCCACATGGGGGATTAGATTAGGGCAATACAGAGAAATGCAGCGCAGCTACACCAACACATTTCCTCACAAGGGTGGTGACACAATCATTAAAGGCTTGCATTTTTCTTTTTATTATTTGCTGAGGGGTGAGTGGGGAGAGTTTCACTGGGTCAGCTCTAGAAAGAAGGTCAAAGGCAAGATCCAGCCCCTGATCCCAGGGAATGCAGTTAGAAGCACAAACAATGCTTCTCATCAAGATTGGTTCTAATTACATTAATCCTCTGCCTTTGGAGCTGCTAACAGGCAGATGTGCAGGAGTCACAGCTGAATGACCCCTGACAGAGATGTTCTCATTCCTGGCTTTTGTCACTTTGTGGACTTGTCTGTGACAGGACCAAAGAAAAGGATTTTTTGGAGTTCCCATTCTGACTGCATCACCCCAACTCTACATTCCCCAAAACTCTTGGACAAGCAACACTTACTGTCTTTTTGCACAGATCACCACCTCTCCTTATCAAATCTCTCCTGTCAATCATCTCTGCCGTGGGTTTCTGGAGCAGCTGCCAATCACTGACCCTGCCATCACAAATCCCAGTGGTTTATTGATTCCACTATCAGAGCCACAGCCTGTTTTGTTCTGGAGATGATGGGATGTTTTCTCCATGGCCTGAGTTAAAGAGAGTCTCTGAATGAGGGCAACACAATTTCCCAACCGTTGACAACCCTGGAAATGTAACAGAGCAAGCTCTTGGTGTGAAGGATTTGTTCTCTTGATGTGCAAGCCCCTTGCAAATGCTGTTTATCAGAGCCAGAAGCTACAAGATTACTTCAGAAGACAAACTAAAAACTGACCTGACTTTACCAAAGGAAGTGACTTGCAAAGGACCATGCTGGGATTTGCTGCTGAGCTCTGACAGGAATTCAGACTGAGCTTGCTGACTCCATAAATTGATCCTACTTGGAATTAGATTAGGAAAGGGTAAGAGAAGATGCCTACCAGATATCCATAAAATACAGGGATACACTTCTTGTTTGCAATACACTTGGCATAAGAGGTTCCACAACTGAAACTCTACAAGAAACCAGAACATGAGACAATGACAAGAACAAAGGTCTGTGAGAGAATACAAGGCAAAATATTGACTGAGAGCAATCTGGGAGTGTATTTCCTTATATATTCCCCCTCAGTCCCTGTGATATTTTACAGTAATAACAAACTTGTCCTTTTTATTCATCACTAGGGTCCCTTCAATATTTTTATCCAGAATGCAAAGATACAGAAAGCAGACAGGGACACACACAGTCCAAGGTCTACTTTCAAAATCAGAAGAGCTGAAAATACTTGCCTGTGATGACAGCACTTCTTGACTTGGTAAACTGAGCACGTCAGATGAGGCCTGAGGAAGTAACAGGGTGGATAAAAGGGAACTCTGTGGAAAGACAGAGAGAAAAATGAAATAGAGAGACAAAGAAGGGATGAGAACCAATCATCCAGCAAAAGGTTACCCCCAAAAAGTCAAGGAAAAAGAAAGTCTGGCATTGAAAATTGCCAACTGCAAGTTTTTATTCTAATTTTAGGCAGAGAATAGAGTATCTGATAAAGAGATGCAATGTACAGGTCAGGCTCGGGGACATTTGCATACACAAATGGGCCATGACCTCTGCAACTGCTTTTGGTGCTTTTGTGTGTGAGTGTTTGCAGCCAGCACGAGGGACAGACTCATCCTTGGTGGGCCTGGATTAAAACATCAGTGGGATTACACCAGAAATGAACATTACCCTGAATATCCTTACAGTGATGTGATCACATGGCATGGAAAGCTCCCAGCTCAGAGTGGCTTTGCTCCCACCCCTCCCAGGAGAGCTGCAGACCTCAGGAAGGCCTGGGACTTATTTTTTGGGTTGGGTCAGTTGGGTTTGACTGAAAGCCAAACTGCATGGCAAGGCTGAGCTTTCAGTACTTTTGCTTTTTAAGCACGATTTAAAAGTTGATGGCATTGTCACCTGCCTTTGGAACAGCTTCAAAAGTATCACAAGAGAGCAGAGGGACCCACGGGAGTGTGGAGTCCCAGGCTCTGCAGTGTCTCCACCACAGACTGTGAGCTCCCAGGAAGATCCAGGTACAAAACCTACAAGTTGTGAGTGACACGGAAGAGCAGACAAGGACGTGAGACAAGAGTTACTTGGTTTTACTCAGGTAAACCATGAAGGCAAGCTGGCTTCAGGAGGGACAGCCTGTTGGAGGCCCTTTTGAAGTCTCCCTGGAAAATCCCACCATAAATTTGTGCTCTTTTGGTGACCACCTGCAGTGCTGGGCTCTGCTCTGCAGCCAGTCCATACCTAACTGTTGCATGTCAGACAGTGTTGAGCTGGAAACACATTTGTCTCCACCAGTCAATTTACTGAAATCCATCCAATTGGTTAAGTCAAACAATTAGCAAGAAAGCTGAATGACTAAGTAACTCTTCATTTAAGGAGAGAAACTAATTTTTAATTTATGGAATAACCAGATGCCTCTGAAAGCCCAGTTTTCTTGTCCTTGTGTCATTGTCAAGGATAACATTTAGCACTTACACAACACTTCATCCTCAAGTTGTTTTTAAACCTTCACTATAATTAAACCACATCACTCTCATGTGAATGAAATGTTATTGTCCATTTTTCACAGCCAGCAGAGCTGAGGCTCCACATAAGTGCCAAGGAGAAGGACACAGTGTCACAGGCAGTTGGCAGCTGCTCCTTCAGCTCGGGAAGCACAAAGGATCCAAATGATTACCAGTCAATTCCATTTCCTTTATTGTCCTGTCTCCTTGAGCTCTGTCAGCACCAAACCCCGATGAGAACAGACTGTGTGGGATTCCCACTTCTCTAACTAGGGTGTTTTACCCTTCCTGTTATTCCTATTTGAAATAGGATTCATCTCCAGGGATCACGGGTGAGGAAAAGCCACACCTCACCAGCTGGACACTCTTTATGTGAACAGAGCTTGGCTGCAGATGTAGAATAACCTCAAAAACACCACAAGGAACAAAAAAGTTGCTCTAATATTTATGGCTAAAGAGACTTCTGTAATTTCTCAGAAGACTTCTGTGAGAAATTCTCTATTAATTACCAAGCTGCCTTACCTACAGCTGAGTTTGGCCTCCCAGCCTGTCCTGGCTCCAGTGGCGATGCCCATTTTATCTGAATGGAGAAGCCCACGGAGACACAGTGTGGATGCCACAGCACCTGCAGCTGCACAGGCTGCAGAAGGCACAAACCAGTCAGATCACAAGACAGGAAGTACCTTCAGCCTCCATTTCCTTACAATTACGAAGTGTGAGATGCCAGCAGTGAGACAGTGCCAGTCCTTCACCCCAAGGGCTCACAATTACCATTTTTTAAAGCAACCCCAACTATGGAAATCCATTTCAATCAATTCTCCATATGGACATTAGGTAAAGCCCCACTCATTGACTTCATCTCTTGTTCACAAGAAATGTAGCAGATAATTGACTTTTCAGATTGCAGGGCAGAATTCTGGGGCACGTGTGCCTGCAGTGAGGTTTCCCAAATCCTTTAATGCTCATTCCTAATCCCAACAAAATGAGCTCCGTGTTCGTATGGCCACAGAAATCAGTTACCAACATTACAGGAAGGACTGATGATGTTCTCACCCCAAACCAATTTTCTGTAGTAATTCACTAACAAATTTCAATCCAGCTTAAATATAATTAACAATTGTTGTAAGAGCATTACTTTCCTAACCTGTTAGAGGAGCTGTGAGTTTGCAGCACACAACCAAGACCCAGTTTTACTTTCAGTTCATTTGCCTGTATCCCTCTGCATTGCTCACATACAGTGGTTTTCACCGGTTACACTTTT
Organism: Corvus brachyrhynchos; assembly: GCF_000691975.1. Taxonomy (NCBI): domain Eukaryota; kingdom Metazoa; phylum Chordata; class Aves; order Passeriformes; family Corvidae; genus Corvus; species Corvus brachyrhynchos. The sequence goes on along the minus strand of NW_008236924.1, from coordinate 6,510,627 downwards.
TCTTTTTAACTTGGAAAGCCTTGAACATTCCCCACCGGCAGACCATGCCTTGAAAACGCTGACTGGTGGATTTATCAGCATTGTGTAAAGCTGTGAACACTAAACCTGCCTCGGAGAGGGTTTGGTGGCCTTGCCCGGGGTCACAGGAAGCCGCTGTCACTGTGGCAGCCTCAGGAAGCTGCTGTCGCTGCAGCTCGGATGGAGCAGGGCAGCAGAGCTCTGTGTTCGTGCAGCACAGAGCCTGCAAAGGCTGCAGTGAGGACATAAACCACATCTTGGAATGTGGGGAGTCCCAAAGCCTCAGAGGGGCTGTTGGAACCTCCTCTCCCAAGTTCCTCCACCCCAGTGCAGGTATTAGCAGAGGGATCTGCTGTCCCACCAGGACACTACGAAGTGTCCCTATAAACTCACACACCCCTTCAGAGCTCTGTATGCCCACACTGAGACAGATCAGACGCAGCAGGGACAGCACAGGGAACTTGGACATCTCCAGCTCCCTTGGACACCAGCAGCACCACAAAGTGCAGCCACTGGGCAATTCCCAGGGCAGCTCCTTGTGGAGCCTGCTAACACAGCCTCACTCCGAGGAAGCTGAGGGAAGCTGCAATCATGCATTTGGCTTCACTGGAACCCTGATTAGTCTCCATTTATGAATGTTGCTCCTTAAAGCTTTGCACTGGTGGTGGTTCTTTCATGGCAGTGCAGTTCCAGTGAACTTGATGCCCGGAGAGTGATGTTCCCACCATCCAGCACCTAAAAACTCCACACCCCCTACCCCTGCAGTTACTACCTGAAGCACTCCGATGTGCTGGGACTGTTCACACTTCCAGAGTGGAGTTTCATGACAGAACAAATCAACACCACTAATGCTGAGTTTAAAGGTTCCTGTGTCCCAGATCCCTCTCACGTCCCAGCTTGCCCAGGCAAACAATTCCTTCCCCGTGGGTGCCATGCACACAGCTCCAGTCAGATCTGCTGCTTCCCCACATTCTCTCACTCTCTCCACCCAAACTCAAAGCTTCCTCAGCTGCCCATCCCCACAATTTACTGCAACACATCTTTATGGAGCTCGACATTTTTCCTGCCTTCATTTTAATTGTTCTATTCCCTCTGATTGTCTCTGTTCCTCTCTGTAATTTATAGTTTCTTCTCCCCACTTCTGTTCTTCCTGCCACTTGCTGAACACAGAGAGACTTCTTTTAATTTACAGGGAGTGTGCTAGTGCAATCTATTTCATAAACTTAATTCGTTTTATTTTGGCAGTTTCTAAAGGTTCCAGGATAGAAAAAAGATTCCAACTATGCCGACCACTATGCAGACCAGCCACTGTAAGGCAAATCCTGTCTTAAGGAGATTACAGGTTAGATTTGAAATAAATAGAAATTAAATGGTGATCAAAGGTATTTGGGATGGAAAAAAATTATATAGGGAGGGCATTTTGTTAAATTTACAAGTTCCATCCTGCATCCACACGCCTGTGTCAGTGTGGCTGAATGTAAGGGTTACCAATGGTATGATATTTCTGTGGGGCATTATTCTGGGATACAAATGTCCTTATTTACCTCTTTTTAAAAGCACACACAGCACCTTTCAACAGTCAAAGGAGCCGTGTATGTTTTATTTTGATCCCTCAGTAGGGTCAAGCACATAATCTGCTGTTGCTGCAGTGAAGCAGAGAGCAAGCCATACACCCACTCTGTTCCCTATGGAGCACAGGAACTGCTGGCAACTGCAGGGGATGTAAAACTCAACATTTGGCATTTAAATGGCCACTGTCTTCCACAAGCAACACCTGCTGAAAAGGTGCGTTCCAGCAGAAGACTTGCAAGAGGAAATCTTCCATTTTATGCCCATCCTTCACATAAGACCGAGCTTAACATAACGAAGAACCTGCTGGGCTGAGCTGTTGGATCTGAGCGTCCTATCAGCTCCAGGGCTGAGTAGTTTTAGTTTCTTTCTGTGTTAGTCGGGAATTTCTTGCAGGCTCAGGGTTTACAGCCTAGTTCTTCTACTCAGCAATCACAGGGAAGGGAACCAGGGCTGAGTGTCCTGAGCACAAACAGAGCACTATGGAAATACCCTCACAAGATAAAACCACAACCTAAAACCAGCAAGGGCCACGACCCTTCTGGCCTCCCTGCCTGAAAGGTGGCTGGAACTCGGCTTTTGCAAACTTCTGGGTGCAAGTGTCTGTGAAGCTTTTGAGGTGCAGAATCACAGAGTGGCTGCTCCATCCCTGAGAGTGTCCAAGGCCCGCCTGGATGGGGCTTGGAGCAACCCGGTGTAGTAGAAGGAAAATAGTAACTCCTTTTTTCCCCTTTCGACGCTGCGTTTTCCACCTTTACTTGATGTGCCTAATTCACGTTGTTTAACACTTTAAAGTGCCGTTTTAACTCACAAAAGGCATCAGTCCCTCTGCCTTCCCCACATATGGTGAGGGCAACAGGAGGGTCAGACAGCGATCTGTGGTGACCAGGGACAGGACCCAGGGAATGGCTGGAGCTGGGCCAGGGAGGTTTAGGTTGGATATCAGGAAAGGCTCTTCCCCCAGAGGGTGCTGGGCACTGCCCAGGCTCCCCA
>NW_008236924.1:6487095-6506706 GCF_000691975.1 Corvus brachyrhynchos | reverse complement strand
GCGGGATGGGGGCGGCCCCGCCGGGACCCTCGTGGTCTCTACAGCTTCCCTTCCCTCCCATCCCATCGGTTCCCATACCCATCCCAGCCCTTCTTGGTCCCGGTCCCCCCCGGGGGGGGGGACCCCGCCGGGACCCTCGTGGTCTCTACAGCTTCCCTTCCCTCCCATCCCATCGGTTCCCATACCCATCCCAGCCCTTCTTGGTCCCGGTCCCCCCCGGGGACCCGCGTCCTCCCCGGGGAGTGGAGCAGTAGCTCCCGGGCATCCTTCTCCTCTTCCTCCTTCTCGACCCTTTCAGCCGGGGGTGCGCGGGGCCCCCTCCAGCCCGGGGAATGGGAAAACGGGAGAGCCGGGAGAGGGGCGAGCACATGGGCACAGCCTTTGGGCTTGGCCGGGATTCCCAGGGGCCTGCAGCAGCATCCCTGTGTGCCGGGAGAAGCACCCCAGCACAGAGCTTGGCGTTTATTCCGTCTTTGTACAGAACAGCCCCAGAGATCTGATTGCCCTGTTCGTTCGGGCTTACATTGCCTAGGTAACCCTCTTTTTCAGTACGTACTATTTTCCAGAATAATGGTTTTCCAGCTAGGCTGTTGCAGTTATTAATTAGTACTGATTGCTCCTTGTATGCGATGAACGGGGTGAAGTTCCATGGTTCTTAAATATCCTTGTGGATGGGGGGATTTTTATGTGTCACTGAATAACTTATCAGACAGCAGGGTTTGGGGTTTGCCTTTTTTCACTGCTTTTCAATAGTGAGAAGCTCTTTGGAGACCAGAAATCGTGGTATCTTACAAACAATCTAGGTTCTGTCAGCAGGTGAAAATACTTCTTCATCTTAGTGGTTATTTCCTAGACATGTAAGGACTCTGCAAGTTTATGAGAGGAAAGTGAAATTTAAGCAAGGTTATGATTTAAAATAATCATTATGCAAAGTATGCAGCACTTTCCCTGTCCCCCCCCCGCCCCCAAATTTAAGCTGTGTGTGGACATAAGTCTTTTATCACTTTTTATGTTGTTAGTAGCTGTTCAGCAACTTCCTGGAATATTAATATTGTCAGTGCTTCCTAAAAGGAAAATTGTGGGAATTGTGGGGACCAGCACTTCTGGCTTGGGCCTCACGTGTGGTTGGGGTTTGACACAAAAGGCCTTGTCTGAACCCCAGGTTTTGGATAATGTCATGGAATGAAGTTTTCAGTCTGTCAGTTGACGAGGTGTGAAATACTAAGTAAAATTGCATCACTTGGAGGGTGAAACAGTGTGTCAGAGCAGGGCAGGAGGTGACACAAATGAAGTGTAATCCTGGGTAACACCAATTCTTTTGTAGGTTTGAAGTTGTCAGCAGAATACCATGGTTGCCCTGGGCAGGAGGGTAACAAAGTTTCAGCTTCCAGGAGTGCAGGAAAACACCAGCTTCTCCTTTCTCCGGAAAGGGATCCTGTCCTCCTAAACACACCCGTGTTTTCCCAGGTTCTTGTGCACTGAGGAGCCTCTGGCACGCAGCAGATCTGCAGCCCTTTGCAGCAAAATTCAGTTTGCAGGCTGCCTGCTGCTCCTGTGCCTTGGGGGAAGCATCCCCAGCCTCCCTGGGTCCAGGCACAGCTCCTGGGACAAACCTTTGCAGTGGCAACTGTGGAAAAGCCGTACAGGAAGGCTGGGGCTGTCCCTCCCAGGTTCTCTTTGCAGTGGAGCCATTTATTCCTTCAGAGGTGCTTTTACATGGGAATCAAGAAGGAGAAATTTAAATTTGCAAGACCAAGCTCTACAGAGGGCCTGGACAAAACCTTATGTTTTGAGACATAAGGTCTGTAGTATTTGGCTGGTGACAACAAAATGTTGGTAGATAACAAGAGTCTCTTACCAGATGTCTCAGACAGGAAATGCAGTGGAAAACAAGCTCTAGAAATAATCCAAGAACGTCCTAACTCTAAGAAATGGAAGCATTATCAAAAATAAGTGTTACTTGTATGTCCAGCAATTCAATTTTGCCACTTCTGTGGTGGCTGACAGGTGGTATTGCTTAGGTGTCAGCTTTTCCTTTTATCTGTTTATTTTTGTTGGTGGTAGCACCACCTGGACTTGCAGAACATGAATATTTTTCATGAACTTCCTTCTGTATCTGTGGCAGGCCCCGGAATTCTTGTAACAAGTTTTTCCACTGGACCAAAAAGAAAAAAGAAGGGCAGGGTTAAATGAAAACCACTTAAATTCCATGCATTTACATGACAACACTGGGATCTCCAGCATGGGAGATGAGTGGTTGCTGAAATCTGTCTCATTCAAATGCATGGGAATAATCTCACAAACTTTCCTAATGCCAGAGGGATCAATATTTTAAGACTGACAGTTCTTACTAAGTAAAAGTGACAATTTGTGTTAGAATTTACTCATTGAGTAGCTTCCAAAAGTGGCTGTGTTCAGCACATGCTAATGCTGTGTTCACTGTACGCTCAGAAGGAAATAATTCCTATTCTTTTTTGGATCTTATTTTCTCTTTCTCCTCTGCACCCTCCAGAGCACTGGAGGTGCTACTTCCATACAGCACTAACGAGAGCAAGTGACTGTTTTAAAAACCTGTTCACTGGACTGTTTTTAGTTTTCTCAAGTCATGTTCTGAATTACTTGAACTTCACAGTGAAAGAAAAGCAAAAATATCCCCATACATTTATGATTTTAAAGAGTTTTTTGGCTATTTTTTAATCTCTTTTTCTGTTGTTGAGATGATGCCCTGGCTTTGCATTTTATTCTCGGTGACTTTGATATGAAGTCAGTGATATTTGTATGAAGGGCCTGATTCCCTCTCCCACGCCTGTAAACGGGATGTCCATTTAGAAGTTTATGCCACAAGCTCCTGAGTGTTCAGTGGACTTTATTCCTACATTTATTTGAGGTAAGGAAGCATTTCCCTGCCTGTACCAATGGCAGTCTCCTGTACCTGCTGCTCAGGAAGTTTGGAAAATCAGCAGAAAACAGGAGCCCACCTGTCCCGAGTGCCAGATCCATTTGTTACGCAGTAAATCCTCATTTGGAGAGGAGCACGTCCCCACCTCGGTTAGTCTGAGGGCTCAGTGCACACATTAAGAATGTGTTCCTACTGTTAAACTTGGTTAGTGCTGCTGCCAGTACCTGTTAAGTGCTTTACTGATGCAGGGGTGAGATTCTGCTGGGGGCTCCTGGGGTGGATGTGCCTGATGGAGTCCTGATGGGAGAGACAGGGAATGCAGCAGCCCTCACAGCAGGGAGAAATGCTTGGGCAAGAACTCAGCATATCCAGGGCTGATCCCACGGTGTGGGCAGCAGGAAAGGGGGGGATCCTGCCCCTCAGGTGAGAGCCCACCTGCAGAGCTGCTCCAGTCCTGGGGCCCAGCACAGGAAGGAGCTGGAGCTGCTGGAGCCAGGTCAGAGGAGACACCAAGTTGTTGAGGGTACTGGAGCACCCTCCCTATGGAGATGGGCTGGGAGAGCTGGGAATGTTCATCCTGGAGAGGAGAAGGTTATGTGGAGACCTCACAGCCCCTGCCAGGATCTGAAGGTGCAGGGAGGCTGGAGAGGGAACTTCGTCAGGACCTGGAGTGCCAGGACAAGGGGAATGGTTTCCCAGTGTTAGAGGGCAGGGATAAATGGGATATTGGGAAGGAATTGTTCCCTGTGAGGGTGGGCAGGCCCTGGCACAGGGTGCCCAGAGCAGCTGTGGCTGCCCCTGGATCCCTGGCAGTGCCCAAGGCCAGGTTGGACATTGGGGCTTGGAGCAGCCTGGGACAGTGGGAGGTGTCCCTGCCCATGGCAGAGGTGGGACTGGGTGGGATTTAAGATCCTTTCCAGCCCAGCCCATCCTGGTTCTGTGGGATTTGAAATCCCTGTGAGCTCCTGTACCCAGCATTGCTCACTCCCTGTTTGCTGAGGGGCAGGAGATGTCCATTGCACCTGCTGGTTCAGTGTAAATCCTGCTCTGCACCTGGAGGAAGTAGGTGGGAAGGAAACACCTGAGAAGTATAGCATTTGTAAATCTTAAAATACAGGATTAAGAAGTTATGGTTTTAGTTTGTTCTTCTGGAGAAAGGATAATTATTTCTTTTTTTTTTTCCCCTTCCCAAAGCTTAGGGAAGGAGGGGGATTAAATTTATGTTCTGTTGTTTTGCCAACAGTCAGGACTTGGCCTTTTTATTGCTTTTTCATTTAACTAAAATTTTCCTTCTAAACCTGCAGATGGGAAGGACGTGTCTTGTCTTCTTCTCTAAACTAGTTCCCTTCTGACTTGTGTGTGTTCATAATAGTTCTTGAGGGAGCAAGAGAGAGCAAAAAGTTGTTTTGTGACCTAAAAGCCTTAGTTAGATATCCAAAAGATATGCAGTGTGTTCCTAGTTGACATATGTTTGAAATTATGTCTTTATTGGGCTTTGTTTATGGAAGATAAGGAAGGACTTCCTGCACCAAGGTGTGCATGAGCTGTATGATGAAAATGGACTTTTATAGGCGGTTTGCAATCCTTACAATCCCAGAAGCAGTTTTCAGGTACAGCACTGACTCTTGAATCCTGTGCTTTCCCCAGTTTGTTAATTCAGCTTCTGCTGCAAAAGAATGATGTGAAAGGAATCAGCAGAGGCCTCACTTGATAAAACATTGCACATTTCTCCCTGCTTTCATTTAGTAACCAGGGACAGCATGTGCTCATCCTTGTCTGGGGAGGGACTGCTTTTTGTAGGAGGCCTGATGTTCTGTGATGCACATTCTCAGCAGTAAAGAAGTGTCTGTGACTCAGGGTTGTGTTTTGGTTTATTTTATAACTTGCTCTCAGTTCCCAAGGTGTGCCACACCTCGTCACCTGCCCTCTTTGGGAGTTTCTCAGGAGCCCAGAGGAGCTTGGTGAAATTCTGGCCTTTGAGGAACAGCCCCAACACTTCTTTGACATTTGTTTTATTACCCCCAGAACATGGGAAGCTCTGGTGTGATGGGAGTGTGGTTAAGAGAGTAATTCAGGTGTCTTTTGCTTGTGACTGACAGAGGTTTTATTGAAGGTGTCAAATGGAGCCTCACTTAGAGGGTAAGGTTAGAATTGGGGTCTGGATTGGGCCTCAGACTCTCCTTTCCTGTAGAGATCTGTGGTCTTCAGCTGTTCTTTGTTGGTCTGGGATGTGGCAGATGATGGTTGATCTGTCTGTCCTTGTGGAATTCTCTGTATTCCAGCAGCATGGCTTGTCCTGGCTTTCTAAGGGTTGCTTGACCTGGTCCAAGGTGTTGAGGCAGGGCAGGGGTGAAATTTTCAGTCTGCTTTCATTTTATTTTGTGTTATGGGACTGATGAATCTTTGCCATCTTAAATTCGTCCATTATTTAATGGTATCATTCTCTTCCATGTGTCCTGGGTCTGGCATATGGATGATCTTTAGGAGTATATTTAAGGTATTTTATCTTAATAATAAAGTTTTGCAAGTGTAATACTTCAAAATAGATCACAGCAAATGTATCAGTGAAGTGTCTACTTCAGAATGCAACTGACAGCTAATAATGGCAACAGATGTAAAAATTAAGAGATATTTCATTTTAAGCAGACCTTCAGCTTTATGGATATGCCAGTAAAGTTGTGGTAGTTAATGGAAAGCCTCAACTCAAAGCATCTTGTCTTTTCTTTATGTTGTGCTGTTCCAAAGAGTCACTCTTGCTGCAGTCCTTTGCCATGTGTTCAGAGCTCTCAGTGAAATGTGCATTTTCTAGTCTATTTAGCCTGGTGTTACATTGCTCAGGAGGTGAATAAACCCTGGAGTTGATTGTCTGGCTTCTGGGAGTGCTTTTTTCAGGAAGGTGCCCGCATTTAAAGCAATATATTCCATCTTGTGTTTTATCACACCAAGTAAATCCTTCATTAAAAATAGGTTGTTGCATAATGTGTGTTTTCAATCCAGGTTATTTTGAGGAGTTCTGCAAAACTTTGTGTTCAAATGGCTACGATCTAAGTGTGTATTACATGGAATGTTATAATTTAAACCCTCAGTTTAGACGCATGAGATACATATCCATAGCTCTTTCAGTGTATTATTATACTCCTGGAACTTCCATCCATGCAGTAAAAACGGCTTCAGCTGTTGCTGGTCCTGGCTTTTGCAGAGCCCCAAGGATGATCTTCGGTACAAGAGCGATGCAGAAAAGGCAACAGGAGATTTCTGCACTGCCTTGGTGGTGAAGACGAGTTTTGATCAGTCATTTACAAGAGACTTGATTTAACACTTTGAAGTCACTGTGATTTGCTGACATTTGTTCAGTGTGTCCACAGACAAATGGGAAACAGTTCTGAACCTTCTCAGTGGCTTCTCTCCTTTGGCAGAACAAGGGGCTTTTCATTTCTCTTCCTTTTAATAGAGAAGTCAGACATTGGAGGCTAAAGATGAGAACTTAAAAGTTTAGGTGCTAATGTAAAACCCTTTGCCCCAGGGTGTGTTGTTTATGTACTTTGTTTATGTACATACAGTCATGAGTTAAAATGGGATTTGTTCCTTATCTCTCATGGTTGTTTCTTAAGAAATACTCTTTGACTGTTCTGTTTTGCATACAAATGGAACAGTAATATGCGTTCATTGGAGTAATTCTGCTCCAGGATTTAGAGAAAAAAGTGGCTTTACTTTCCTTAAAGTACTTAAGTTTTTTTGTCTGTAATACAAAACTCTGGCTTTAAAATGACCCGAGTTCTGGGTTTGGTACCCAGACTGGTTTTTGGATGCCACAGCTGCCTATTCATTAACCTGCAGCTGGCAAACTGGAAGTGAAGCTTCCCTGTTTTTACCCTGTTTCTGTCTCTGCATACCCTGGTCAATTGAAAGCTCCTCTCAGTGTGAATATCGTTGCACTGCCAGAATTGACCAGGCTCTTAGTTCAGTCTAGGTCCTGATACCCTGTTGCTGTTTATGTCTCCAATGAAAATGTGCATTGCAGTGGTGTCTACAGCAGAAGTGTGATCAATCCTGCTGAGTGCCCTGGTTACTTGAAAAACCTCTGAGAGATGAGTTTGATACAACAGATGTCACCCATCCTCTCTCAGAGGTGCATTTTCAAGGCAGGTGAGAGCTGGGACACCTTTGCAGGAGAGGAACTGGCACCATGGAAAACTGGCTCTGGTTCCATAGGTAGGAAGCAGCAGTGCACTGCTTCCCAGAGCTTGGATTGACAGTGAAGTACCTATTTCTGAGTTTTCTAGCGCTTCAGTTTTAGATCCCCATCCCCTGTCAATGAATCCTCCCATTCCTTGGAGTGTGATGGTCTGAGGCAGAAGCGTTACACGAGTCAGGAGTGGGCTGGGCAGGCAGCAGCTGGAACTTGGGCACCAGGGAATTTTTATTTTAAGCAAACAGTAATTGCAGTATATCTTTAGTTTGATCCAGAACAGCCTGTTCTTGAAATCTTGTGGGGTCAGGTGATGCTTGGGACCAAGATATTTAAAAAAATATTTTATTGTTGGAATAAAGACAAGGCAATTCCTTGTAGAACTTAAACCTGCAACATGTGACAAAAGGAATGTGTTGGGAGTCTCACTGTGGGGTAACTGAAATGGTTTCTCTTCAGAGCTGATCTGGTGCCAGCCATTGACTGATGGGAGAATCAGTGAATGTCATGATACAACTGAGCTGTGTGCCTTGGATTTTTTAAATTTTGTTTTATGTAGATGCCTTTTAGTCCTTCATCTCTGTGGCAGGTGAACCAAATGCTTTTGCAGCTTTTCTGTCTAACTACTAACGCAAGTAACTAGTTCAGCCTTGCAGCTGGTGTGACAAAAATTACTGTGGTTGTATGAGAAGTATTGATCTTCAAGGTCCACCAACCAGGTGTGTGAAAATAGGGCTTGAAATTCTGCTACATGCAATAAATACTTGTGCTTGCTGCAGAACTAATTGCATGCTGTGTCATGCCTTGTCCTGAAGAGGTTTAAGATCATGTCTTAATTCTGCTGCTTCTCTTAGGAAAAACAAATCCCTCTTTTCTTACCTTGTTCTTTGTGCTTTTTCTCTCCTGTATCTTTTACTGTTTCACTTGCAAGTTTTTCTGCCATTGTTTTCTCTTCTTCATTTTCATGTCATTCTTCCAAGTTGCTGGAGAATGTGATTAGCCAGGGAGGAAACAGAGATAATCAAAAACTGGTTGTAGACACAGTCTGCTGTTGGGTGAGGCCAAGAGAAGGTGTAATACACTGAGCTGTTGGAAATAATGTTCAGTCTCTTGGCTTCCCAAATATATTTTGTCCTGCAGGTGGATTGTCTTGACTGATTGTATGTTTTGTATTAACACATCATTTACAGCAATAGTGCTGTACAGAACTGGCACAATAGCCATGACTGCTCTCTGCTTCCCCAGTTCATTAATTTGTAGGTGGACAGGGGTGGGAGATTCTGGTTCATTTTTAGAACAATACCTTTTGTGAGGGATTCTCTGGCTTCAAGGATTCACTCTGGATTGGTTTTGTGTCTTATTGAAGCAGGTTTGCATCTTGGGTAGAAATTCCCCTTTGTGGCTTCCTGTTCTTCAGTTCTGGCCTGTGTTTTGTGTTTGAAGGAAAGGAGAGTGGAAGGTGCAGAATGAATCTTTGATTTCCTGGTATCAGGCACGTGCTGAGCTTTCCATCAGCTTCTTTGTGCCTTTGGAGTGCAAATCGTGTGCTCTTTGCTGGTGAGGCAATAGAACGAAAACCTGGGAAAAGAGAGATGAAATGCTTCAATGGGATTCTTCTGGAAGCCCTTGCAGTCCTCTTCATCCACCTCTTCCTAGTGACAGCTAATTGTGCTTCATTTCCTGACACAGCATCACATAAATGCTCTCTGGGAGAAGGGCTTGGCTCTGGGCTCTGGGAATGGCCTGTGAGGGACTGGAAATGCAATTCCTGGGGCGCTGGGAGCAGCTGTGAGGGATGTTTGGGGGGGGGGGGGGGGGGGGGGCCGCTTTGCACCCCCCTCCTGGGGCGCTGGGAGCAGCTGTGAGGGATGTTTGTGGGGGGGGGGGTTTGCCCATTTGATATCCCACTCCTGTCTAGTTCTGCTGTTGTGCTCTTTGGGATTGGAATTTGCACAGCAGAGATCTTGCCCTGTCTTGTTTTCAGCTCTTACCACAAATTAACTTTTTCCCAAATTCTCTAATCTTAATCAGGTGGTGAATGATAGGATCTGGATCTTGTTTTCTTCTAGAAGCTGAAGGATTTGATGCAAATAACACTGAAAATATTGCTAATTTAATTACTGTCAGCTGATAGTTCCTTTTAAAGCCCTACTTGGAATTGAGTGACTTGCTCACAGTCCTTTGTGGAAGGAAAAGTATTTGTGGAAAAGCAACTTCTTTACCCTTGATGGACTTGTGGGAATTTAGAACTTAGTTATGAGCGAGTCCCTTGTGGTTTAATACCAGACTATAGGCTGGAAAAATGTCTGTATGAGCTGCTGAAGTGCAAACTGGGTGGATAATTTAATCATGGGTGGGTTGATTGCTTCAATTACAACTTTAGATGTAGAAAGAGGCTTGTGATAAGCAAAAGGACAAACAAGTGATGGCTTTTGTTGGTGACACTAAAGAACTGTCTAACATATGATGTCTTTTTTCCAAATCCAATTTTGAGGAAACAAAGGCAACATGTAGGCAGCTGTACAAAAAACCAGTAAATAAACTTCAGTTCAATCAGCTGGGGGGTTGTTGCTGTTGAGCAGCCACAGTGCAACACAAACCTGTGGACAGATTTTGGGGAGTTACTTCCTTGTCCTCATCTAGAGCAATTCCAGTCTGGAGAAAAGGAGTGAAGGGTTTAAAATCTTGTTTGCTCGTGGAACAGTGAGGAATGGTTTGTACTAAGGGGGGTTTTGCTGGGAGAAATTCAAACTGGGCTGGGGAGTTTTGGGCTGTAATGCATCAGATGCTGAGCTTTCGTGGCTGGAGAGTGGTGGCACTCCCTGTTCACTGCAAGGATTTAGGCAGCCCAGATTTGTCTCTGTTAAATCTGGAACATTCATCCTTTTTTGCTGTGCTAAAAATGGAAAAAAAGTTCTGAAGATGCCTTCGCATAAAGTTGACTTAGTATGGAAAATGAGCTTGGGTAGACTGGGAGTTGTTGGGGTGAGTTTGTATATTTATAAGCATTTTCTAGAAGCGTAAAGTTAATTCTTTTGCTGCTGCCCGGGGGATATTTTTGTTACATTTTCAGGGCATCCTGTTGATACGAGAGAAACTGAAGCTGTGCATTTTTTAGTCTCTACCATCTTCATTTTGGTGTCTTGCATTTTCAAAGCTTCCCATAAGGCTGGATATGAAGCTTTCATTTCCCTGGGATTCATGGTTTTCAAATGTTGCCTACCTAATGCAGACAGGTTTTCAAATGCTTTGTGATAAATGCAGCAAAAATTCCCTCAAAACATTGATTTTTTTTTTTTTTTTTTTTTCCTCTCTCTTTAAGGTTTGGCCCCCATGGAATCCCTGTGACCATATTTCCTAAAAGGGAGTACAAGGACAAACCTGAAGCCATGCAGCTCCAAAGCAAACCATTCCAAGAGGAGGCGCAGGTGAAGTGTGAGGCCAATGCTGCAGTCCCTGATGACTCCTCCCTCACGCAGCCATCAGAGCCCAGCATAGCTAAAAGCCTTTGGACTTCTAAACCACCTCCTCTCTTTCACGAGGGAGCGCCATACCCTCCTCCTTTGTTTATCAGGGACACCTATAACCAGTCAATACCTCAGCCTCCACCCCGGAAAATCAAGCGGCCCAAGCGGAAAATGTACAGGGAGGAACCCACTTCGATCATGAACGCCATCAAACTACGGCCCCGGCAGGTCCTGTGTGACAAGTGCAAAAACAGCGTGGTGGCAGAGAAAAAGGAGATCAAAAAAGGTGGCAATGCAAGTGACTCTTCCAAATACGAGGATAGTAAAAAGCGAAGAAACGAGAGCGTGACTACTGTGAATAAAAAACTTAAGACTGACCATAAGGTGGATGGAAAAAGCCAAAACGAAAGCCAGAAAAGGAACGCTGTGGTCAAGGTTTCAAATATTGCCCACAGCAGAAGCAGAGTAGTTAAAGTTTCCGCACAAGCAAATACTTCAAAAGCGCAGTTAAACACAAAAAAAGTTCTCCAGAGCAAAAACATGGATCATGCAAAAGCTCGGGAAGTCTTGAAAATGGCCAAAGAAAAGGCACAAAAGAAGCAGAGTGCAACCTCCTCCTCCAAAAATGCACATTCAAAGGTCCACTTCACGCGGCGTCTTCAGAACACCAGCTCAGGGTCCCTCCCGCCCCGATTGCGTCTAAAGCCCCAGCGGTACCGCAACGAAGAAAATGACTCTTCCCTCAAGACAGGACTTGAGAAAATACGGAGTGGCAAGATGGCAACTAAGCCCCAGTCTCGCTGCTCCTCCACCCGCTCAGCAGGTGAGGCCCCTTCAGAAACCCAGAGCCCCTCAGAAGGCCCCGAAGAGGCCAGCAGTGAGGTTCAGGACACGAGTGAAGTGCATGTAACTGTTGATCAGGATGAACAGCAGACACTGGGCAAGAGAGGCAGCAAAAGCAATATAACGGTTTACATGACCCTTAATCAAAAGAAATCTGACTCTTCCAGTGCATCAGTTTGTAGTAGTGATAGCACAGATGATTTGAAATCCACCAACTCTGAGTGTAGCTCTACTGAAAGCTTTGATTTTCCTCCAGGCAGCATGCATGCACCTTCCTCCTCCTCCTCCTCCTCCTCCTCCTCTTCGAAGGAAGAGAAAAAGCTCAGTAATTCCTTGAAAACAGAAGTCTTTTCCAAAAACGTCTCTAAATGTGTCACACCAGATGGCAGGACCGTATGTGTAGGGGACATTGTTTGGGCCAAGATTTATGGCTTCCCTTGGTGGCCGGCCCGTATCCTTACCATAACTGTGAGCCGCAAGGATACCGGGCTGCTGGTGCGCCAGGAGGCTCGTATCTCATGGTTTGGCTCCACCACCACGTCTTTCCTTGCTCTTGCACAGCTCTCCCCCTTTTTAGAAAGCTTCCAGTTGCGCTTTAATAAGAAGAGAAAGGGTCTGTACCGCAAGGCCGTCACTGAGGCAGCCAAGGCTGCCAAGCAGCTCACGCCCGAGGTGCGGGCCCTGCTGACGCAGTTTGAGACGTGAACGTGGAGAGTAAGGTAGGCAAGAAACCTGGAGGCTCCACCAAATCCATAGCCAGGTTAGAGAGAACTCCCAGGAAGGACGTGGCAAAGTCAGAAGTTGCACTCGGTTGACTGCTCTTTTTATACGAGACTCGTGCCGTGCGTAGCGGTTCTTGACGGTTAAATCCAGTTGAACATGCAATCAAAATTAGCCTAAAAGTGAGGACTGCGGTATTTTTCAAGTGAGAGTTTTTTTAAAAGAGAAAGATAAAAAAAAAACAAAACAAACCAAACCTCCTCAACCACCCGATGCATAGGAGCCATAGCCTCAGCTGGAAGGCAGCTGATTTGCAGGGAATTTTTTAGTAGTTTCTGCCCAGTATATAACTAGTTCTGTGTGGCCAAGGGTTGACACGAGGGATGAAAGTAGTAGCTGTGACTTTTTTGTTTTATTAGGTGGCCCATCAGGGAAGTGTAGAAATGTAAGCCTTGTCTAAATGGTCTTTAAAGATTATTTTTAACCAGTCTCTAATGGATTTAGTCTGGCCAGGCCCAGTGGGTTCAAACTCCCCTCTCCGGGCGGCGCGTCCCGAGCGGGCCGGTTTAAATGGCATTGGAGACGTGCTCAGAGTTGTAAGGAAGAAGAATTTTAGTGACTTAAAGACCAGATTAAATGGGGTTTTATCGTAGTGACCACTTAAACACTCAACCTTTCTATGCACATGGGGGCACAACTAAATCACTTCAGGGTCGGAGAAGTCGAGGGATGCCTGTAGCTCTAAGACAAAGCTGAGGAGGCCTCAGTGTTTGGGATCAAGGGCTGTTAATGCTGCATAGGTGTGAATCATTCTGGTCTTTCTTCCTGAAGAAATCTTTCAGGCCATTTGCCTGGAGGTTTAGCTTAAGAGAGGCTTTGTTTTGAATGTGTAAATAATCAATTGCTGAAATTGGTCAGATTTTCTCCTGACTGGTTGTTCCTAAATTCTTAGGATACGTCCTAGTAAATTACACTTTGTGAATTGTCAGATGTGTAATTGTTGCATTTTGGATGTATCTAACTTCCTTTTTTTTTTTTCCTTTTTTTTTTTTTTTTTAATATTTCCGTTTAAGGTATCTGTTTGCAGGTCAGAAAAATGAGAATATGTAATTGTGTAATGCTCTGAAATGTAAAAAAAGCAAACTGTAAATAAAATTGACTAAATCTGAATTATTTGTGTGTGTTTCTCAAAAAGCTTTGAAACAAATCCAGGATGTCAGAGTATTTTATCTGTATGCCGGATTTAGAGGACACCCTTAAAAAGTAAATTGTCCTTTTTCATGCATTCTTAAAGATTAAGTGCTTGATGTAAATGCTATTGGTATACTTCAGTCTTAATTTGGAGATTATTAATTACTTGTCCCTTTTGTTTCAGAACCAGCTCTGTAGAGGGCTTTCTGGAAAGTTGATTAAATTTCTCCCTTAATTAGCTTTTGGGCCATATATCTGAGTAGAGACTGTGGATAATGTCACTTGTACAGTGGGGAATGTTTTCAGTTTCCATCTCAGAGCCAGTCAGAGCCACTCTCCACTGCCACTCCAGCTTTTCTTGCATGGTTTTTGCTCAGTATTGGGGCATTTTCATGCAATGCACTTGACTTTTTTTTTCTGTGAGTTTTGGTCCTTACTTGACCATGTGAATTCCTGTGTCCTCCAACCCATTCCAGCTTCAGCCTTGCAATGCCTTGTGAAGAGTCTCCTGGTGCTCATCCCAAAGCAGTTCTCATCCTGGTTTTTCCAGAATTGTGACAGGTGTAAAAATTTAAGCTCAGACTGAAATTAAACAGACAAGAAAATGGGGGCAAGGATTTAATCATCAAACCCTGAAAATATTTTTATTTAAAGATTTAATTTCATATGTTCATGATACTGTCTGGTCTTACCAAAGCATTCAGTTTCTTTTTACCTTTTTAAAATTATTCTGTCGTGCCCACAGAACTATTGGAAGTCTAAAATGTCAAACACATGGCTGTTCAAATTTTCCTCAAACTGACGGTCATTAATGGCTAATTAAGCTTCCAAATATACCACCTTTACCTTGGCATTCTAACAGTTCCCAAAAAGCCCCACTGGTCAATGCTTTTTGAATGTGATAAACACACAATATATTTCATTTAAGAAAAAAGAAAAAATTGGAAAAAAAAATCTGTTTCACTTCTCTGTATTCTCTCCTGCAAACAGAAACAGTTTCTTTAAGTAAATAAGCTGTGTTTTGTTATTAAAGCAAACTGCTTTTTGGAGTCACGAACCCACGTGAGGTGAGTCAGATGTCTACACCACTTCCTTGAGGTCTAGAAGCTCAAGTGAACTGGTTTTAAGTTAGTTGTTCTAAGCCAAGTAGTGGCAAAGTCAATATTGACATTGTTTTTTTTTTTTCTTTAGAAGACCTGGAAGCTTTGTTCTCTTAATTTATATAAAATTAGAATAGCACTGCAGCTTACATAGGCAGAGTTTGCTCAGATGTTCACTTGGGGGAGCAGCAGGTATGGGAGGGCTTTCTTTAGGTGGTTTTATGTTCAAAGAACTGTTTATGGAAGGCATTTAAAGTCAGTTTTGATTTGTAGCTGATGGGTTTTAAGTTTTTCCTCAGTTCCATAGTGAATGTGCTGTATCTCTGCAGACTGAACAGGGCTCCAAACAAATAATTAGTTTTGTTAAATTATTTTTTTACAACACCATGTTACAGCAAGTTGGAAATCTCCTTTCCATACTCGTCCCTGATTTTCCTTTAACTGCAAAGGAGCTGCTCCTGTGGATGCAGCAGAGTTTCCAGGGGCTGGGCTGGGCTGATGGAGAGCCTGGCTCAGGCAGGCACAGGGGGAGAAGAGCCTTGGAGGCTGGGACAAGGCTTGGGGCTGCTTTAGCTGGACTGCAAACCCCCCTTTGATGTGCCTGTGGTCCCCAGCAGTGCCTGGTGCTGCAGCTGGGACACAGCCCCGAGGCAGAGGCACTTTCCATGGCTTATCCATGATTTATCCATTGCTCCCACCAGGAGTAGCCCTGTGCTGGTGATCCATCCCTCAGGCTGGGCCAGGGCAGGCTCAGGGTGGACAGCAGATGCACTGGACACCAGGAATTTCCCCATGGAAAGGGTGCTCAGGCCTTGGCAGGGGCTGCGCAGGGAGGTTTGGAGTGCCCATCCCTGAAGGTGCCCAAGGAAGGGCTGGAGGTGGCACTCAGAGCTCTGGGCTGGGGACAAGGTGGGCATCGGGCACAGGCTGGACTTGGTGGGCTTGGAGGTTTTTTCCACCCTCAGTCCTTCTGTGACTCTGTCTTCAGAAGGCAAACAGCAGTAGAGAGTGACTGTTATTTTTCCATCAGTTTCATGGGATAAATTGCAAATGATGCTTTTTTGACTTGATGAAATTCCTCGGTGTGGTTGTTGGATATTTATTGCCTGTTGGTTTAGGGGAGAATGGGACAGGGCATGATGAGTTTCTAGTATAGGTGTTCTGTTCCTCTGAAGATCTTCAGCTGCAGTTAAAATGCCTTGGGAGAGAGGGCAGTTATTTCAAAACTTAGCTTTCTTTTCCCAGAGGTATTTGAAGGTGTGAGGCTTCAGGAGTGAAGCTGGAAGCAATGGGAAATGCTTGTGTGTCTCTGAAGTGGAGCCATGCAGGACATTGAACAAGTATTTGTTACCTGTCTAATTAGAGTTGTAACTTTGTGTCAACCCTTCAGCCAGATGATCATCTCTGATGATTTGATATCCCTTTCAGATACTGTTTTCTGTTTGGTCCCTACTGAACTACCCTGGCGTGGGGTTTGTGGGGGAGATTTAGGTCTGTGCAAGGCCAAAATACTATTTTTTTGGGCATGTTGTAAAATACCTTTGGGTTCTTTAACATAGTTTCTAACTGTGATTAGGATTAAGAGTAGCGCAAGTGAGGAAGGGTAAGAATTGCTTTTTGCATTGCTAGCCCTAGACCTGGTTCTGTTTAACTCTCCTAAGTCCTGATAGTGATTTTCTTTCATGTCTGCTAAAAATGTCAGAGTAGAATAGGAATGTGAATTTTGGGAAATAAATGTTAGTAGCTCATTCTCAGCATCATCATCTGTCCTTCTGCCTGTTTTGTGCAGTCCAGTGAGAAAACAGAGCTGCTTTCTTGGCTGAGGAGCAGTGGAAAGGAGCAGACTGATAATCAGGGAAAGGCTGTTTCGGCCCATCTTTTGCTTTCTAATTGTGTTCCAATAAATGCCTGCAGGAATAGCAAATTCAGGCAGTGCAGGGAGGTCCCTCGCTGATCTGTGGATAAAGACTGAGCTCGGAGGGACGTGCACTGAGCTCGAGCCTAAAGGGCTGGATGGCAGTGTGTGGTGGCACAATCCCTTGGGTACAATGACTAGGACTGTTTAAAAAGGCAATTTTTTCATAACTAACAAAACTTTTGACCATGGAGTGACCAGGGATCACCCACATTTAACACTGAAAGCTTGTGTAGCTGCCAGCTGACTGAAGATCCATTAGATCGGGCTTGAGAGATGGGGATGGGAGTATCCAGCTTCAAATTATCCTTAATCCCTAATGGAAAGAACCTCTGTTGTGATCCTGGTCCTGACTGACGATGGCAGTTCCCAGGCAACATTTAACCCCCTGCAGCTGCTGCTCTCTGTGACACATTTGGATTTTAGTTTAAAGAGTTCCCTCTCCCCCTGGCAGTGTGTCCATAGTGTGGCTATCTAGGTAGTTTACATCCCCTGGTATGGTGGCTTTTCCCTTCTCTTCCCTGCTCACCATCCTGGCATTTTCAGGCACCTGGTCTAGTCTGACCTCAGTGGTAAGAAGTGTTTGTGGTCATTTGGATGGGCTTTACCAAACAGCATCAATTCCTTCCCGAGTCAGAAATATGTGATTATTGGGGTTTAATTGTTGGATCCTAGTAGCAGGTTACAATTCCCTATGATTTACTCGTACGTTTCAATCTGTATTACCTGGGATGTGGATACAATCCAGACTGCCATTTAATTTAATTTATGATTTTTCTTCTCAAATTTAACAGTGACACAAGTGCCCTTGTATAAGCACAAGGCAGAGCAGCAGTTCCCAGGCAGGGCTCTGGTGCCAGGGAGTTGGTGACTGGTTTGCCATCCTGCTTTTTCCCTGCATGGCTTTGCTGTTGCTCCCAGATGGGGCAGTTTGGGAGAACTTAGTGCCAGGCACCAACCACTGAGGGGAACTCGGATCCACAGCTCCGTGTTTCCCCCAGGAAAAAGCAATTGGTGTTCCTGGCTGGAGGTGGGAACAGCAGGAGCTGGAAAGGGGGTGTTGTTGAGAGACCAGGGCTTTCAGACTTTAGAAAACCTGAGTCACCTTGCACATCCAATAGGGAGAGACATGGGAGCAAAAGGGAAAAAAAAAGTGTGGAATAACCTGGAAAAGGTGACTCCCTGTGCTTGTGCCTTGGGATGTGGCATCTTTGATCTCCTCTTCCTGCCTGCCTGTGGCCTGAGGGGAGAATTTAACAGCAGCCTGCAGGTAGGAGCTGGCTCAGGGAACAAATCAGGATCCCCTGGAGCAAGTTTGAATCTGGGCTTTGCTCTTCAGTGTGTGAAGAAATGCATCTGGGGGGTTTATTTGGGCTGTGTTTGACAAGTTACTTCCCAAATCAGGACCAGGCACATTTTGAACAGCTGTAATTCAGTTTCTATGCCAGTGATTCCGTTCCTGAGTGCAGAGGAGGAAGAGAGGACTGTGGGAACTGAGGATATTCCAGGTGTGTCAATCCCTGTGGGACAGGGACAGAGGCACAGGGGAAGCACGGCTCTGTTGAGTTGCAGCTAGGACAGGAAATAATACTGAAAATGAGGCAGGGAGTTGAAATGAAGCACTGGAATATTGATTGCATTTGTGACAGTGAAACTCTGCGTGCTGTTTGTGTAACTGCAGCCTTTGAAAAACAATGGATCAGGCTGAGCTCTGCCAGGAATGGGCTCAGTGCAGCCGGGAATGGGAGAGAGCAGATGATGGATCTGTCCTGTCACTTTGTCATTAGCAAGGCTGATTTTGGAAAAACAAAATCTGTGTAGAAATATGTCTCTAACGGAGGATTCTGCCCTCTGTGTCCTGGTCACATCCTGCAGGAATCACACTTGGAGCAATGCAAGTTTGATCTGAGGGGACCTGCACTGCCCCTCCTGCCAGGGGCCTCTGTGCAGCCTCCTGCTTGGCCGATGCAATTTATGTAACAGCAACTTGAAATCAGGTTGTTCTTCAGAGAAAAACAGATCTAGGTCAGTTTTCATGTTTGTTTACAGATGTTTTGGGTGTCAAATATGCAATATGAATAAGGAATAGTCTCCTACATGCCAGGCATGTGCTGGGAATCTCTGCTTTGGGAGGCAAGTGCTCGTTCCAGCCCTGAGATTCTATAACAGAATCACAGCAAATTCAGGTGGCAGAACTGTCCTTGCCTCCTTTTAACAGGTGCACAAAGGGGGAGATGGGACTGGCTTTGTCAGTAAAATAAAAGCAGATACAATTCCAAGCAAATATTTGCTTAAATGCTAATTTAGCATCATTTTTTATTTAGTAACATGTAGGATTTTTGTTTGGCTTTAGGAAACGCTGGGGTTTAATTGCACCTCTGCAGTGCTTCAGGATTTTAAAGCACGTGGTGCCAGTGTGGGTAATTAGTGGCTCTGGTGAAAAGGAACTAAAGCCACAAAACCTAGATTTTTCAAAGACTTTTAGTTAGTTTAGTTAGAAGTTTAGTTAATGAAAAAAAAGTCTTTTCTTAAGGTATTTCAAGTGTTGAGGGATTTAGGAATAATCTCTTCTGATACATTTATATGAAAAAACTGGGTTTGGCCATGTTTTAGGAATTCTTGATACTGTGTCATGTATTTCAGGGAATTAGGCACATAAAGGGAAGAATGTGTTGCTGCTCTTTGTGTTCCTGGTGGCTGAGGCCCTGCTGCTGGAGGGCTGTCTGGGGCTGGAAAAGAAGAAAAGAGTTCTTGCTTTTAGTAGTTCATCATCTGGAAGAGCAGCCTGGTTTCCCTCTTCTCCACTGGCTACAAATGGAATCTGTAGCAGGAAAATGGGAGTTTTGTGCCTTCTGTTCCATAGTTTTGCACAGACACAGCATTATCCCCCAGGAAGGTGCATAAATGTTACTGTAACTACTTAAATTTGGGCTCATGGCCTTGAGGTTTAGTCCCTGATGAGATGTGCTGCTATTTTTGCTTCCCTTGTCCTTCTGGGATGCCTTTTCTCCCCCTCCATGGCTGCCTGGTGTCCTTCTGCTTTTCCTTTGGAGATAAAAGCCAGGACTTTCAAAGGCAGTGCTTCTCTGTGGACAGCAGTGAATACAGGGATTGAGAACACATTCACATGGAAAAATCAGAATCCCCATGGCAGTGCTGGCTGCCAGGAAAAGGCCGTCTGAGCTGAGTTCAGTGGGACAGGAAGGGAAAGGCCTGAGTTGTGTCAGTGCCTGTCCTGACACACATTTTTACCTTGTTCTGGGGTAGTCCTTAGGATGGCTCTGTAG
>NW_008236924.1:6460509-6486931 GCF_000691975.1 Corvus brachyrhynchos | reverse complement strand
CTGCCCAGGGAGGTTTGGAGTGCCCATCCCTGGAGGTGCCCAAGGAAGGGCTGGAGGTGGCACTCAGAGCTCTGGGCTGGGGACAAGGTGGGCATCGGGCACAGCTTGGACTCAGTGGTGTGGGAGGGCTTTCCCAGTCTGGGATCTGTGTGATCCTGGGATTCTGGGTGATTCTGCCTCCAGCAGCTGAATGAACCTGCTTCACAGCAGAGTCCAGCCTGCTGTGAGCTCACTGGGGATCCCGGGAGAGCTGTGCCCTCAGCCAGGCTGAGCTGTCACTTCCCCACAAACCACGGATCCTGCAGGGAGTGAATGACCCCGTGGCATGACTGATAAACAGGCAATGGGCTGCACTCAGGAAGGTCAGGGAATTCAGTGCCACAGACACTGAGCTGACACAGGCAGTCGGGTTTTCAGTCACTGTACCTGGGGAGCACAAGTTCCATAGAATCCCAGGCTGGTTTGGGTTGGGAGGGACCTTAAAGCTCATCTATTCTACCCCCTGCCATGTCAGGGACACCTTCCACTATCCCACGTTGCTGCAAGCCCCATCCAGCCTGGCCTGGGACACTTCCAGGGATCCAGGGGCAGCCACGGCTTCTCTGGACAACCTTTCTCTACCCTCCCAGTAAGAACTGGTGGCTGACTGGTGATGGTTCATGCAGGGCTCGAACTTGGGCTGTTCCTGTCCGCTTTATAATAATTTATTCCCGTTCTCTGAAGTAAGTGGGAAACACAAGCAGCCATAGGAAAGAAACACCATTAGCAGGTTTATAGCTCAGTGCTCCCTCAGGCACTCGGCTCTCGTGTGTGGAAGGGCACTGCAGGGTCAGATTTAGCTTTGTGTTGTGAGCTGCCATCAATGTATGGATTTTGTGAATTAATCTCCCTGCTTCCTGAGCTGTCTTTAAATGTCTTTACAATTGGAGTTCTCTCTGGATGCTGAAACGGGGTGAGATGTAACAGATTGGTTCGGTGGCTCCTCCTCAAAGCCCAGCCCCCAGAGGAGTTTGCTCACTTGTGTCTGTCTTGTGATAATGTCAATCTATTTTTTGTCTTCTGCACACAATGCACAAAGCAGGTGAGCCAGTAACTTTTCTGGCCACCTCAGCTTTTGCTTTACCTACTTTTGCAATATGTTCTGGAAGACATTTAACCATGTTCCCTTTCTCTCCCCTTTTCAGCTCAGAGACACTAATGACCCGCTGTTTTTATGGAACCTCACTACACTGCCACGAAGAGCACCAGCTCATCAGGACTGAGAGAAATCTGAGACTGACTTGTCCTATTTTTCCTCTGAAATCTTCACCAAGTAGTAAACATTTTTTTGAAGGGGAAAGGGGGTAAAAGATGTTAAAGCTCCCCCTCGCACCATTAGGGCACCTGTACCTAATGTACATTTTCCTTAAAATTTAAAAAGATGTTAGGAAATATTTTATAAAACTTTTTTGCAATAAATGACGCATGAAATTCTGAAAGACTCTATGACACTTACATGCAAGGAACCACTTGAATTGTTAGGATGAAGACTCACTGCAGATAACTGGGGTTTTTGTAATGTGACAGTCACGTTCGTATGTTTTGAGAGGTGCCAGTGACAGAGCCAATTTGCCTGGGAAGTTGACTGTAACTTTTGAACTTTTCTTTTAATTCTTGACTTTAGCATTGCAATTTTCCATTCTCTGAGGCTTAGTTAGTATTTAGTGCAGGTGTTAGCAGAGCTGTGATCTGTGATCAAAGCATGTCCGAACCCAGTTGTATTGTGAAATATGAACAGTCCTGCTATTTGAGACCAACATTTCCCATAGAGGTGATGGAAAGGACAGTGACCACAAACTCCATGGATCTCTGTTTTATGGGAAAGCTCCTTCTGTGTGAATATGGTTGCATTTTATTTATGCTGTTGTAACACTTAGGGAATTGAGGGTTGTGGAATAGCCTTGAGAGGGGCTACGAGGCAGAGAGCAGCATTTTGCTTATAATCCTACAACAGGATGGGAATCATGAATGGAGAGTGATTCAATGGGATGGCATTTCTATTTCAAATCATGGGTTATTTTTTCTTTTTGACATAAGTATTTTTCAGATAGGTAACTAGTAGAGAGCAAAGGTTTTATTAGAATTTCTGATGGCTGTTGATCTGACTTGCGTTGACTTCTTTGAAAAGCTGTAAATCAAAAAAAAAGAAACCCACTGGGTTTTATCCATTTTATTCCCCTCCCACAAAGGTCTTGGGTAAGACTGACTTCAGTGGAGCTTGGGAATGCTGGACACGCTGCTGAAATCTTGAGTTATTAAATATTAATTTATTTGTCACTAATTATTTCCATTGTGTGCACACTGTCTCAGCAGAACCATTTCTTTAAAGTTCTTAGCAGGGGATTTATTGTGTAACCTGGGAAAATAAATATTTGTTTTGAAGAGATGAAAATGTGCACATAATCTACTAAAAGTCAAATTTCTGTTTCTATAGAGATGAAAAGACTTGTAGGAAACTCTTTTCCTCCTTACTGATATCCTGATTGGATTGGAGAAAATAGAATGTCTTTGTCTGGATCGTTTAAAACCAGAGGGACTTTTCCAAGGGGCCTCTGGGTCAGCACAAAGACAATTTCTTCGTGTCTGGAGCCTGAATGAACCACATGGAGTTTGAAGTTAGGACAACTCTATCATTGGCAACAGGTTTATACTTGTTAAACAATCGGAGAGGGGGAAGTGAGAGGCTGGGACAGGCCCCCAAATCCCAGCCAGGCCTGTCAGGGATTCACACACTGAGTGTGTGGCAGCTCGTGCTTTGTGCTGGTTCAGTGTCTGCTTTTCAGAGCTAAATTCTTTCTTTATAAATGCAGAAATTGAATATTCACTACCTACTTTTAAAAAACAGGCTGTACAATGCTGTGCAGTGCGTTCAAATTGTACCATTTGCCATAACGATTTCATCATAAACTACAAACTTTTTTTAAAATTTGGATGAATATTTGTTCTACAGTGCTTTTCCTTTTCACCAGTGGAAGAGGCCCAGCAGTCTGGTCCTGCTCAAGGCCTGAGATGCGACTAGAACTGACAGATTGAGACATGTGAATGAGGAAAGGGGTGACTTGGTGCCGGGTCTGTGCCAGCCTTTCACCTCTGCTTGGATTGACAATGGATGGGGGCTTGGCCTAGTCAGGTACATTTTCCCCCACCCCCCCAAAAACCAAACAGAAAAGCCACCAAACCACATGGCACAAACCAGTTTCTGCTCAGGAAAAAGGCCCGGGACTGTGGTGGCAGGGTTGTTGCACATGGCATTGAGGAGTGCCTGCTGTTGTTTTGGAAGCCGGTAGTGCCTGGCTGTGCCCCCGGATCTCCCAGGGCTCTCCTTCCCTTCCCTCCCCTCCCCTCCCCTCCCCTCCCCTCCCTGAGCACAGCAGCTGAACCAGGAGGGATTAACCCAAGGGATGCAGGTGTGCACTGGAGAGTATGGGTATAGAGCAAATAGCATCCAAGGGAGCTCATGTCTGCCTTGCTTTTCCCAGCATTGCGTTGGAAACCACATTTTCATTTGGAAATGAAATTGTCAGGGATATTCTAATGAGAGAGAGTGACAGTAATGTATTGCTTTTCACTTTTTTGCTTTAGTTGCTTAATATTTAAGCTTTGCTCCGTGCTACCTTCTTGTCTGTATATTGAATGGTCACTATGCCTCTTTCATTTTGTAGACTTGAACGAGGAAAATCTGATTCACCCTTTAAGGTTTGCTGAGAAGTAAAAATGATAAAGAATGTTGTGTAACATTTATTCAAATAAAGCCTTGATTTTTTTCAGTGCTCTTTTAAAGGGAAATAATGTTTTGATGTCTTTAACTTTCTTGCTTTATTAGTCCTTGATCCCAAAGCCTTTGATTTATGTCAAAAGTGGTTTTTCTGGATTAAACAAAGATTAAACTGAGGTTGCTGGTCCACTGCTGGAATTCCATCACGTGGACAAGTCTCTACCTAACCTCACCTTTCACAGCGGCTGAAATATCCCAAGCCATGCTCAGCCAGCTGGATGCTTCCCACAAGCAGTAGGAAGAATTGTAATTAGCAAGAAAAGATGGTGTGGTAGAGACAGATCCAAGGAAGCTCTGGTGGCTCTGCCACAGTCCCAGGAGGAGGAGGGGATGCCATGGGAAGGCGCTCCTGCCCTGGCACATGTAGTCCTTGGGCTGGTTTTATGGAGTTCTCACAGTTTCAGACAAATCTTGCCCCCACAGGTAAGTGTAAGAGGAGGTTTCTCCATTCAGGGAGGAATTGCCTTGTCCTGAGCTGTGTTTCCTTGCCCTGGGATCAGGTGGTGCAGGGATCAGGAGCAGTAACTCCTATTCCAGAGCTCCATCCCACTGCGCTCAAAGCAGGGCCATGCCAGCAAGTATTTCTCCAAAATATCTGGTGGTGTTGGGTTGGTGCTTGGACTTGATGATCTGAAAGGTCTTTTCCAACCTTAGTCATTCCATGATTCTAAGGAATGGCAGACTGGAGTTGCACTTTCCCATCAAGTAGAAGGCCGCGTTTATACACATTTTTTTCCACTTGCATTTTTGTTACTGTGAAGAAAGATTCCCTGAGTTGACTTGAGCTCCTGGGCTAAACAAAAAATAATCTGCTTGAATAAACTTGATTTCTACGAAGTTCTGATTTTCAGGAAGCATTGGTGGTTTTATGGCACAGAATGTTTTTATGGCACAGAGGATGCCAGGAGCTGGTGTGTCACCCCGAGGTACTGACCCTGCTGGGAAGGGGTTGTTGCAGTGACTTCTTGTTGATAATCAGGAGTTTTTCCCCAAAACTGAATTAACTGTGAAGTGCTGCTGTTGGCTCAGCCTGGGATGCTTCGGAAGCACTGTGACAAACACCCACATCTGGCTGTGGCCCAAGCACAGCTCCAGCAGATGGTTTTCTTTTCCTTCATGGTTGTTTCTCGTTCTGTCGGGGTTACGGAAACTCCCATCCCTTTTCTCTCATTATTCCTTCAGCCTTGCAGCAGTTCCTCTTGAATTGGCGATCCTCATTAGGCTTAATGGCTTTTCCTTTGTGACACGGCGTTGGCAGCAGCGCTGTGGGGACGGAGCCACGAGAGAGGTTGGCCGGGCAGATTTCAGAGCTCTGCAATTACTGCGTGGATTAATCCTCACTCCGGTGGTTGGCAAAGGGATAAAGGTGACCCAAGTGAGGCCGGGCCCACAAAAGGCCCCTCTAATGGCACTTGCTGCTGCCCCGAGCATCAAAAGGGCGACGCTTAATGAGGGCAAAAGTGCAGCTCTGGCACAGGGGGTTTGGAGAGATTCCCATCCAAAGTGTGAGGGATCAGAGTTTAGATCTTGCCGAGTGACACCAGCAGGGACATTCCTGAAGGGAATGGTGGCTCTGTGACAGTGGCATGGTGAATTCACACTGTCATACACTGGGGATTTTGGAACATTTCGGGTGAGGCCGCCGGGCCCTGCTGGACCTGAGGGGCTTCCGATTCCCTCGGAGCTCCCTGGGCTCCTCTCCTGCTTTATGGAACATGTCAGGCTGCCAGGTTTGCATGGAGAGGCCTTTCTGTGCTTGAGAACTTTATGGAAAGCTGGGAATGCCCCAGGCTGGGAGGAATCCGTGGCAGGTGAGGTGTGTTTGGGTGCTCAGAGCTCATCCCTCTGCTCCAAGGGAAGCAGTGCCAGGGCCGAGCCCAGCAGGGCAGAACCAAGCCCTTGGCACCAACTCCCCCTCGCTGCCGTGGTTTCGTGTCCTCCTCCCTTGTCCTTGCTCCAGTTGTTTTGGGATTTGTTCTCCCCGTCACATTCTGCAGGCAGAGCAGGGAGCCAGGAAAAGGCTCCTGTTGTTTGCTGGGTCATACTGTGGGGTTTATTCACATTCCATATCCGGCTTTTATGGTTCTGCTCCTGTTTTTCCCTTGAGTGTCTCTGTGCTCTTTGTTTGGCCTCCCTTGCTTGGTTTGCAGCACAAGGCACGGGTGCTCCACGCTCGGCAGACTGGACAGCCCTGCAGAGGTTTTTGGCGTGTTCTGCATTTGGGGTAAATATTCCAAGCACAGGAGGGGTAGTTCTAATTTTGAAATCCAAATTTTCAGCTGAGCTCCGCATCTTAAGAGCTTGGGGACTGGAATTTCTGACTGTGGTTGTCTTGGTCATTAAATATTAAGTGAGGTTGTTCCTGCTGGAGGGCTCATCCAAACACTGAAGGCTCTGAGCTGTCAGGGAAGGGGGGGCTGGGGGCTCCAGAGTGTTCAGGGATGGATACTGGACCATGCTAAGGATAAGACCCCAGGAATACTGGCACTGATGGATGTGGATGATGCTTCTGTGATTCACTCACTTGGCTGTGGTTGCCTTTAAAAAGGCAACGCTGGGCATGAGCTGTGAGAGCAGGATTGGGGGGTTGGACTTCACACCCCTCTGCATTAACACTGCAGGATCCTGTCAGGAGCCATCAGCTGCATCTTGGCTTGGAAAAGCTGCTGCTGGCTCCAGGTTCCACGGCCTCAGCTGCATTCCAGCTGGGAGCAGGGACACAAACGTGTTGGGGCACAGTGAGAGCTGTCGCTTCAAGGGCAGCTCAGGGCTGGAGCCGTGGGCAGGAAATCTGTGAGCTTCCAGCCTCCTCCTCTCCCTAAGTTCCCAAATACTGCAATTCTTCCTCCCTCAGACAGAGAAGTGCCCCACGATGGAGGGTCACAGCCAAAGGAGCTCGTGGAAATAGGATAAATGCAATTAGAAAAGCCCTGGCCCCGCTGCCTCTCCAGGGACCCCCTGGGCGCTCAGAAATACACTTAGGAAGCTCTTCCAGCAGCCACCGCCCAGACGAGATAACAGCATTTCCCCTTCTTCCTGACATCCCTGTTCCTGACATCCCTGTTCCCTGCAGGGAGGGGGGTGCTGCAGTTCACTCACCAGAGACAGGAGCAAAAACCCACTGGCCAGTGTGTGCTTACCCCAGAAGAAGAGGCACAGCTCCCTCCCGGATCCTTCCCAGCTCCCAGACAGTCAGTCCCTGGTCAGCAGCTGCTCCTGGAGCTGATGGACACCAGGCAGGCAGTCCTGGCAGCCTGGAGCAGAGCACAGGACCCAGCCAGGCCAGGAAAGGCAAACCTAATCCTGCTGCATCCACTTAGGGAATGCAGGATTTGTAAATCGTCTCCTCGGGAAAAAACGGGTGAGAAATGTGCAGTTCTGGGGACTCCAGGCTGCAGCTGCAGATGGTTTCCAATCAGGAGATTCCCACTGAACGTGCAGAATCAGGGAAAAAAGGAGTTTATTTTAATTTTCAGTTGATTTAGGGCCTTTAATCTTTGTCAGGGTAGGCAGTGATGCCTCTGGCTTAGTGCCACGATTCCTGTGCCAAGGGCTGCCCAGAGCCCCCCCAGCAGCGACTCCCCAGCAGTCACAGCCCTGCCTGGGGTGGGAAAAATGAAGTTGCTGAGCAAGAAAATGTTGGGATTCATCCAAACAGGGAAAGCTTGTGAATGAGCAATGTATGAATGCTGCACATTAAATGTGCCCCAGCGCATCTTTGCCCATGTTGGAGAGGAGGCACTGGGATATAATTGGTTCTTGGCTGCAGCAGTAATCCCTTGGGAATAACACAGCTAATTAAAGCCTAGGAACTGGTGACCAGCAGCTTCTCTTCTCTCTCTGGCTGGGGCTGTGCTAATCAGGGGCAGGTAGATCCCAGGAAGTTTTGTGCTAATCAAGGAGGGAAGGATTGGGCTTCAGAGCTCGGTGCTTTGTCAGATCCTGAATATCCCAAGGGATGAGCTGGGGGGGATTTTGGATCCCACTGGGCAGGAGGGATCAGCTGTGCTGGGCCTGTGTCAGTCCCACGGACCCTTCCCTGGAGTGTGGCCTCCAGCTGCCTCCCTTGGGGCTGGGGCTGTGGGAGACACAGCTGAAGATGTGAACTGGGGAACTGCTTTTTTTGTATTTTGAGAGATGTTAAATGCTCCAGATCTTTGGTGGGATGGAGGGAACTGCAGGTGTTCAGCTCCTCTGAGGGCCAGGCCCTGGGACTCACAGGCAAGACCTGGAATGAGCTGTTCCAGGCCAGGTTGGATGGGGCTTGGAACAAAGTGGTCTCTGGAAGTTGTTCCTGATCCCTGGCAGGTGCTCCTGCCCATGGCAGGGAGTGGAACTGGAGGAGCTTTTATGTCCCTTCCAGCCCAAACCATCCTGGCAATCTGTGACTCTCTGAGATCTAAACCTCAGCCCATCTGCAGCCAAAAGGATTAGAGTCTCTGAGGCAACAGAGAAGTGAATGAGAACCTTTGCATAAGACAGAGCTAAATCCCAGTGTCAGTTCTGGTGTCAAAAAATGGAAGGTCTGAGCCACAAGTGTTATGGAAATCCCGGAGGAAGTTCTTTGGAGGGAGAGACTTAACCCAGCTCCTGGACAAGACCAACATTCCCTTTATTTCTGTGCAAACGCCTCAGGGGAAAGGGCAGGTACTGAAAGGTTTTGTGTTTGGCAGGCAAAGGAAGGAGGAACAAAGGCGGGAGCTGAGGATGGACAGTTCCAGCTGGAAAAGAGGCACGTGCTGGTTACCAGGAAGGTGAGTAGCTGTTGGAACAGCTGAGCAAGGAACTGTTTGGTTTAAGAGCACTTATATTTAAAAGATTATGTTTTGTAAAAGCTTTTTCCTATTAGAGGTTGTAAATCCAACATGTGTGACTCAAAACTCGCTGGCACTCCCTGAGCTGTGGCCAGTGGCAGCAGGAGGAAGCACCAGTTATTCTACTGGTGGCAGCTCTGAGGACTAGTTCAGACATAAAAAACCACTTAAAAATCAAAAGCAAAATACATGCACTTGTTCAGGATTTGGACAATGCAAAAGGACTTTCAATTAATTGGAATTTTGCCTAGAGGAGAATGTGCTGTCGTGGCAGATAACACCTGCCAGAGGTTTCTGGTCCAGCTGGAGAGTGGCACTGAGGAGGGAGGGATTACCTGGAGGTTTGAGTCCTCAGTACCAGAGTGCCCAATTCCCAGTGACTTTCACACAATGCAATTAAATTACAAACACTAATCAGCTGCAGTCCTGCTTCCTGTGCCCTTCCCTTCATTGGAAAACTACAGGTGCACATCAGGCATCCTGCAGGGGAGTTGCACAGTGATTTGATGATGTGTTTGCACAGCAGGTAGGAAATTCAAAAGCTTTGTTGTGCTTTTATTTCCCAGAAATTCCCCAGCCTCCAGCCGAGAAGGAATTATTTGCAGCTCCCCAGGCCTTCAAAGAGGTGAAGCAGGAACAGAGTGGAAGAACAGAACTCGTGTCCCTGAACCCCTGAAGCAGCAAGTTGGAAAAGGCCACTGGTGTAACTGGGCACAAGAGCCACCCACGGGTGAGTGACACTGCACACAGTGCGGGTAGGGACAGAAACCCCTGGTCAGAGCAAGGACATTTTAAAGAATAAAAAAAAAATTAAAATTGAAAGCACCCGAGGTAGTTCTAAAGTGGTTCCATTTTTGCACCTGCCAGGGATGTGCTGGGATGTTGCAGGTGAGTGGAACCAGGGCCAGCTGGTGATGCAGGGCTGGTGCTGGGGCCTGACAAAGCCCAGGTGCCCCCTGAGCCCAGCCCTGCCCTGCCCAGGGCTCCCTGCAGCAGCCTGGGCACCTCTGCTCTGCAGTGCAGTGTTTTAGGGAAGATTATTAACATTTCTACTAATCCCAAGCCACTAGGCCTTCCCTGCAGAGCTCGGCTCAGGCAGCAGAGGTTTCACAGCTCATCAGCCCCCCGGGCCCAGCTCTAAACTAAAACTAAACTGAAAATGCAGCAGGACAGAGTTTAACAATCAAAAAAACCTTTCACAGCTGCAGAGACAAAAATGACATTAAAGCACCAAACCCGCCGTGCCTGGAAAGGCTCTTCCTTCCAGTGAAAGGCTGGAGCTGCTGAATTTCAGACACACAGAGACTTCCTGAAATGAATTGGAGATGACACCCAACAGCCAAGGCAGCCACTGCTAATTATTTAATTAAATCATGTACTGAAATCTGCATTGAGACAACTGCAGAATCTGCCTCCACTGTAAACACTTCAGCACTGATAAAACCCAGGAAAGCAGGAATTACAAAAGGCACCTTCTCCAAAACTTGAATGAACCACCACAACAGAAGACATAAATGTATCTATACATATATTTATATTTATATCACAGCCTGGTTTGGGCTGGAAGGGACCTCAGAGATCATCTCATTCTATGAACACTTCCAAGTCCTCAAGGTCCAGTGACTGTGCAGACCTTTTGCAATCAACTCCTGTGGATCCCTGCAACATGAATGGATCTCAGACAAGCACATTTCATTTGAAGGTACCTTTATGGGGTGCATAGATACAGAGGGAGGCACAAAATGTCATTGTTGCCCTCAGAAAAACTTGTATCAAGTAAACAAACTGCTGGAAGGGTGGCATGGAGTGAAATTACAATACTGCTGCAAGCAGGGCCAAAAAATCCCAGTGAATGTCCTGCATTCATGTTATTTGTGGCAACTTTAACAACAAACCCATCTTGGGGAGAGCTCAGCCTGGGCAAGAACCTCACAACCCGAAGAGCAGAAGTACCAAGCCTTTATTACAAGATCCGTGATTCCAGGGCAGAGCTGTGTCCAGCGGTGCCAGTCCCACCCAACTGGGGGTGGGGCAGTGCTGCTGCTGGATTTCCCCATTCCCAGGACACCACCAGCCTTTGTTCCAGCCTCTGGATTCCCCTGAACTGCTGCTACCATTGTGCTGCCAGCACTGCGTGGGCCAAACCAAGGAACTGCCTCTTGGAAAAGCCAAACACGGCAAGGGAAGGGGGAAAAAAATTAAAAAAAAAGAATAAATCACACACTGGACACAGTTATCACTATGAGAAGTCAAATGAGTTGCTTTACATCCACATTGCAAACAATTTCACAAGCTGGGAAATGAGTTTGTTGAGTCTCCTCTTCCGCTGGGGGTGGAGGGTGTTGGTTTGCTGGGTCCTGGCATGGCCACACTGAATCCACGTTATCTGTTGTTGTTGGGGTTTTGAACAAAATTGATGGAGTAGGAGCCAGTTGAGGAATCCTGTTTGACCTGGAAGTTCTCTGTTGACAGGCCAAAGGGGCGCAGAACCAAATTGCCCAGATCCTTCAGTTTGTCTGCAAAGACATCCCAAAAGAACATGGTGAGAGCTGAGCAGAGGGAAAACTGCCATGGAATTACAGCCAACCACACAGCCCAGCCCTGCTGATTTATCCATCACAGGTAAATCCTGGGGAAATCTCTGCATTTGGTTAATATTTAGGCTCTTAGCAGGAATTAAAAATCATTGTTAAATATCCACAGGGTATGAGAGTTAATAAAGTCCTGTCAGTATGTGGATCACATGTGATTTCTGACTCTGGAGAATGCACCTTGCTACAGCTGTAAGAGGGGAAGGACAACAAAAGGACATCCTTTAAAAAAATCCTATCTAGGAATTACAGAATGGATAAACTGAAACAGGAAGCAGAGGTAACAACTTCACTGCTGGCTGAATACAACCCCCTGGCATGACAACACAAAGGAAGAAGATGGTCAGTTTTCCAAGAAAAACATTCTTTTCCTCCTGGTTTCAGTGCAGAATTGTAGATTTCCCAAAGAAATAGCAGAAGTTTGGACAAGTTGAAGCTCCCCAGCACAGTATGGATTTGGGGCTTTATGATAATTCCACCAGCACATCCCAGATCACCTTCCTGCTCTCTCCCTCCCCAGCCAGGCTCTGGGGCAGCCACACTGAATTAATTGTTAATGAGGCAGAAGAAAGCCTTGGCTTTTCCGGGCACTCCAGCCCAGAGCTGCTGCTGCTGTCCTGGCACACACAGAGCCAGCATTGTAGGGAAGCTCTGTCTCCTCCTCCCCCAGCTCCTTTCAACCCTAAATTAAGGGCTGTAGTGAACTCCAACCCCCTCCCAAAGAAAAGCTCCCTCAGAGCCTGTGCTGGGAGGAAGGAAAAGGCACCACGTGGAGCTGGGACTCAGCTGCAGAGGCTGCCCAGCCTCCAACACTCCCTGTCCCCAAGCAGGGTCACCGTCTCCTCCCTCTGCCCTTATTCTCACACATTTTGCTCTTTTTCTTTCAAACACACCCTGTTTATTTTCCACCTGCAACTCCAGCACAGTCAGGTTCTTCACCAAAGCAAATATTCAGGGGTTAACAAGAAAACAGAACTGTAAAAATCAATTTAGGGCTCAGAAGTCTGTGATTCATTACTCACCTAAACTGCAATTTAACACCCTATTGAAAGAGGCAGATGCAGGAAAAGATTACTCACAATTTACATTAAGATGTAACAGCCAAAATTAATTGCTATTCAGTCTTTCTGGCAATAATTCTGGCTTAGCTGCTGGTGTTAATGTAGGGTTTGGAAGTTGAAAAGCTCCATCTTGCTTGTGTAAAGAATTCTTTTGGTGAAAAGACATTTCCTGATGAGGTCTCCTCTCTGTGTGACTTGTTATATTACCAACATTTTTAAGCAATTAAAAGAGCAAGGGCAAATCTTTCTCCCTTCCCTAAATGGTAAATGAGGGGTGAACTGGAACTGTAATTTGGCTCTGGTTTAACTATTTAAACTCACCTTGTGCAGGGTTGGGGTTTAGCAGCTCAGCTGCAAACACAACATAGCTGTCAATACAAAAAACCAAACCAACCAAATCCCGTAATTCTTTAGGCACAAAGCCTAATAAATATCCTTGCTGATCTCAGGTAGCTGGAAAAATCTCTTTTTGGCAGGAAGGCCCAAGTGAGATGCTCTGGCCCCCAAACTGCTAAAACCATTCCAAAGCTCCCCTCTCCTCACACCCTCTCCCCAAAGGAGTGGTCCCAGATATCACAATAATTATAAAAGTCTCTAAACAAGACTGGAAATCGTTGGCTTTAAGGAGAGAAATATAAAAGCCCCCCAGAAAATGGTCATTGTTCACATCCTCAGTCCCTGAGGCAGAGGATGCTCATGGAAGCACAGAGGGAAAGAACCACTTGGATTTCAAAGCTCCTTCCCAAGGCTGCTTCAAGTCCAGCTCTCTTTGATGTGAATTCAGGGGTCACTTCATCCTGAACAGACATCATTGGCAGCTGAGCTGATGGAAAACATGGAAAAACTGAAATACAAATGTCAGCCTTGGAAAAGGGAGATCCTTGAGGGGACACAGCACGAGTGGGCTTGGCTTGGCCACAAAGCAGGGTTTTTCTGGTGACATCAACCTCAGCAGTCACATGGGCCAGCACTTGCACACAAGGAAAATCCAGCCAGGAATGTGTGCTCTGGGATATTTACACACAAGCACTGCACAAAGGGTTCAGCTTCTGACAGAAACGAGCTGCAGCCCTGGGAAACAGGAAGCACACTTGGGAAGGAGGAGGATGCACTCCATTTATCTGGGTTTGTTTGTGCACAGCTCCAGTGTTGTGACAGTGGGAGATGGTTGGGCAACCCAGGGCTTGTTTGAGTTGAAAGAATAAAAGCTCAGCAAAATCAGGACAGGCCAATTCACTGACTGAGGATCAGTTCAATATCCAAAGGAGCCAAAGCACAAACTGGGACATTGTTCCTAATTTCAGTTTAGTGTCAGTGCTCCTGGAGCAGGCCCGGCCTGGAACTCTCAGGATGCCTCTCATTTGCTGTCCTGGAACCCAAAAAAGTCTGGAATACAACCCAGGCACCTGAGCTGCCCTGTGGGAAGGCAGGAATGTCCCCCTGGCACTGTCCAGGCCCAGTCAGAGCAGCTCCTGGTGCTATGCCATGAGCCAGGTCCATCCTGGCAGTGGGAAATGCCATCAGAAAGGGTGGAAAAGTGGGAACAGCTTCAAACAAATTCACTGCACAATGAAACAATCCAAAGGAATCTCATAACCACCACATTCCATTGAGTTTCTCGTCTCCCACTCCTTCCAGAACTCCCACCTAAGTCCCCTCCAGGGCTTTCCCCTGACCTCAGCCAGAGCTGCAGCAGTTTGCAAACCTTGGGAAGCGCTTCCTTCCTCCCTGGGCAGCTCCATGGCATCACCACTGCTTCCCTTAACAGCAACACACAGGGCATCTGGGACACTTAGGAGAAGGAGCTGCCCACATTCCTGACTTCATTTCAAGAGAGTGTTTTATAGAAACCCCTCAGTTTGTGTGACACCAGAGAGCTCAGGCAGTGCTGAGCTCAACCCCCCCTGCCCTACTGCCACCATGTCATTGTCATTTAAGCACAGCTGTGACCATCCTGTCACACATGAGGCTGGGGATGAACACAGGTTCTGTGCTGTCCTACCCTGCTCTCAGTCTGGCTCTCCAGCTGTTTTGAACTCCTTGTGTGACATCACTGAGAAGGGACTTCTTTCTCCAGAATCCCAACAGAAACAGTCTGAACTGGTTCCCAAAAGCCCAGTTCAGTTCTGAAATCCCAACTGGCACTTTTAAGGTATTAACACTGTTAAAAGAAGATCCCATCTAGTCTGACATCCAGGAAAAAGCCAGCAGAGCAGAACTAGGGTTGGATTTACTGTTCCAGCCAAATCCCTTGTGATTAGTGAGGCCCTTTAGAGTTCAGCAAAGATCAGGAATTATTTTCATATTACTTTGTGCTGAAACCCATCCCATGTCCTACCGATGGGCCTGATCCTTCTGGAGATTTTCTGCATTTGTCATTTATTTATAGCCCTATCACCCTTAACCTGCTTTATTTAGGGTTTGTTCTCAGCACAATGGGGGAAGCAGACTCTGATCCTGTAAAGCTCTGCAAAGCCTCACTGACACTCTGCTAGGTCAGAGCAGAACAAAGCCAGAGCAAATCAGAGGCGGCAGAGCAGGAAAAGACATTACGGAAAAATATCAGCATAAGCTGAAACAGTCTCTTCTTCCCAAATATATCAAGAATCAGTGTGAAAGACAGGCTGAGTTTGTTTATCCTGATTTTTTGCAGAACAGGCAAACACTGCCTTCCCCTTCCCACCAAACACTGCCTTAGGAAACGTAATTCCACTCCTGGTGCTAACCCTGGGGAGGTCCAATTCAGCCTCCAACCAAACAGCAATGAAATGCTGAATAAATCAAGGCAAACATGAACACCTGGAGGTCTCTGGGCTGGAAGTGCTACAGAAATAATCACATTTATTTCTTTAGCCCCCAGATCAAACATCCCCAGTTATTCCAGCTGGGGGAGTTCCTTCAGGTACAGGTTTAGAGAAAGCCCTGGATTATCCCTTTCATGAGAATGTTTGCTTTGAGGGTTTATTTGCAGGGAGAAAGGGCTGAGCAGTTGGCCTGGGTCAAAACATTTTCCCCAGCTCCTGCATATATCAATATGAAATTGTTTCAGAAGGTTTTAAGTTTTCTTTCTTTAAATAGAACTAATGGCCTTTCCTACATGGAAGAATTCCTTGTCTCCAATTTACTGTAGGTGAAACCAAGCAATTGAGAAATCAGGAGTTTTGTTTAACACTGAACAAATATTTCCTTTCAAATTTACCCCCATTAAATTTTATACAAGAGATTCTACTCAGGCATTTTTTTCTAGCAGATTATGAAGATTTTTATGGAAGTACATGCTACTCACCCAACATTTCTTTCTTTAATTTTTCATTCCTCTCCTCAATTTGCTGTGGTAATCTCTGTGGAGAGAGAGAAAAACTGGAATCAGAGCCCTGTTTCAATAATAGTCCCATTTTGGACATCAGCAGTGACAGACACAAATCCTGATGTGCAGTCCCTACTTCAGACTCTGAACACTGCTAATCCAGAGACTCAGCATTTCCCACTCCAGGAATGTCTTTATGGACACCTATTTTTATCTGGTGTCTGTGATACTTATCCCAAAGTACAGCTTCTTCTGGGAAATCACTTTATCTGCCCTAAAATACCTCAAAACCTGTGTGGAAGCTGAAATTCTCCCCACAGTTACACACCTGTGAAAAACCAAACCTAAGTATTGCTTCCATATAATGAAACTTTCTGGGAAAGCAGCAACAGGGATGATTTGACCACAAACCATGATAATTCCAAACTGTTTAGTCTGGCATTGAAAAAGTCAAAAATAACGGAGGATTGAAATCAGAACCTCAGCTCTGCACTCCTGAAATACAAACAGTGCTCAAATGTTGGAGCAGGTACCAAATCAGGAATCAAAGAATGTTGTGCATTTCATATTTTAATCTGTCATTTAACAGGGTCATGACATTCCCTAGAGCAGTGTGAGATCATTCCTGTGGGCAGGGAGGAGGAAGATCTGCTCGAACTGTGAATGAAGCCAATTTGCAGATTTTCTTGAGGCATCATTTTCACTGCCAGTGAGGAGGAAAAGATTCTGTGATATTCCTGCAAAGCAGAGACACTTTTACCTTAAAACAGAGCAAAGCTTCTCAGCCTCCTCCAGGTTAGAGATGTAACCAGGTATGGGGAGTCAACAGCTGAAACCTGGGAGTTTGTATTATGAAATTTAGAGATTTATGATGAATATTTGAAAAGTGTAAAATTATAGCTGTCAGGATTTCCTGAACAGGTTTTCAAGAAGGGAGTTTTAAGCTTCAGTCTCAATAGTTTGCTTCTCCCCTCAAATCTGACAAGGACCAGCTCAAGGCAGAACAGACCAAATCCCAGTGCAGGGTACACTGAGGGCATTTTGTCCAAAGGGTTCTGCAGCCAAGGGCTCTGCCTGGCCAAGGGAGGTCAGGCAACAGGAACCCCAAGCTCTGCACTGCCCAGGCACAGGAATCAGGAATAAACACTGAGCTGTGAGCTGAAGGATGGCCAGAGGAGCAGCAGCACTGCTGGAGATTCCCTTCTGGGGCTGGGCAAGGGCTCTGCTCTGGGACCATCGGGGGCACAGTCCCTGAGAGAAAAGCATGGCTTTGCAGAGGTACAAGGACAGTGTTTGTACTTCCAGGGGTTCCAAACAGCCTGGACAGAACCAGCCAACTCTGAGGGTCTGACTCAGAGTCCTGGATTATCCTGAGTGAGAAGAGACCACCAGGATCACCCAGTGCAGCTCCTGGCCCTGCCCAGACACCCCAACAACCCCACCCTGGGCATCCCTGGGAGTGGTGTCCAAACCCTCCTGGAGCTCTGGCAGCCTCGGGGCCGTGCCCATTCCCTGGGGAGCTGTTCCTGGCCCAGGGGAAGCCCCAGCCCAGCTCCAGAGGCTGCAGGTCCTTTCTGGGAGCTCAGCTGTTTAATGGGGTCACCCCTCACCACCAACAGCAATCACACAGTTAAGCAGAATATTTTCTGCCATCAGTGCAACTGATCCAGTCCCCCAGGAAATCATTCCAGGCAAGGTTTCTTGCCTAATATGCCATAAAAGCTGTTCCTAATCTGTCACTTAACACCACAGTGTGGGGAAAAGGGGGGCAGAATCACCACTAATGATTTATTTTCCCAAATGGAGACTTAAAACAATTAAGCCTTTCAAAAAGATTTTTGTAACAATGCATTCAGAGTGGTCTTAGAGACAAATTTGCAGGTGATGCAAATGATTTTTTTTTGTCCTTCAGAGGCAGAATTCATTGCAGGTTCACTGATGTGAAGCTGAACTAAAATAATGATAAATAAGTTAGGTCAAAGTTCACTGAAAGGCTTAAGCTTACCATGCAAGCTTCTCTGGCTTGATGAACTGATTGGTCTCTTTCTAGGACTGCCTTATAATCTTCCAGAGCTTCATCTAATTTTTCTGTTTTTTCATAGAGTTCTGCTCTCCTCAGCAAAGCTCTGACATAGTGAGGGTCTAATTCCACAGCTGGAAAACAAAACCAAAGCCCAGGGTTGTACTTGAAACATTTCTCCACCCCTCAAATGAATTCTGAAGTGTGTATTACATTTATAAGTTGTCCTTAGAATGTAACTCAGGATCAAGCAGAGGCACAGCTTAAAGCTAAGTCAGAACTCAGAAACAGCTGCCTGGGACAGTCTCAGGATCATGTTTCATTTAATGTCCACTATCTATCACAGATGGAAGTGATTTATGGTCACAAAGCTTTAAATGTGCAATCCTATCCATGCAGGGACCCTAAGTGATGCTACAGAAACTTTAAGGATCTGCAAGATATTTCAGTTTTTGTGTATTTAGAAAGTGGCTATTATTAGATGGCAGCTAAAGTTAAATATCCCTCCAGACACACACAGCAGGGAAAAATCAGTCTTGCCATGCTTATCTCAGTTCAAGTGGAGACAAACTCCAGGAGAATTTCTGGAGCTCTTCTGAATTTAATATCAAACAGTCCAGATTGGGTTGGGAATGCACAAACAGTGATTTCAGCTCTCTGAGCTGGCAGAGGGGCATCCTGACTGAATCTCAGCTTTTCCCCTCCTCATTCCCTTGGCAGCCAGGGCTGTTTGCAGTAGCAGTTCAGACTGAATGCTAAACTCAGCAGTAACCTCCACATGGTAATTCCTCAAGAATTCCTTCATCCATTTTTCACCACAGAAATAGGGAATGTGAAAGATTTCACCTCAGAAAGAGGGACTATGAAGGATTTTTCACCACAGGAAGAGGTCTGTCCACTTTATACTTCCTAGCCCATTAAAATGGTTCTGGGGACAATTAAATCTCGGATTATCCAGGTAAATATTCCAGTTTATCTTCTGGGAAGGACAAAGACAATGCCACAGTCAGCAAGCTGCAGGTGACTGAATTATTCTGCTGTGCTCCAGTCCCTGGGGAGTGTCAGGCCCTGGCAGCTGAAGTCTCCCTGCTCAAAGCACATTGATTCCCTCTGAGCCACTGCAAAACCCAAGGTGTTTTTCAGAAAGCAGCAGCACCAAAGCCAGGCAGAGCCCCAGTAAGAGAGGCCAGGGAGGATTTGGTACCTCCAGGAGCCCTTTCAGCACACACAGCCTCCCATTTCTGTGCAGGCAGTGCTGGCACACAGCCACTGGATTAGTTCTCTGATTGGTAATTTGGGTTTTTTTCCCCAGCTGTCACAGGGAGTTTAACAAACACTCGAGGGTGGGTGAGTGGGCGGAAGCAATAAAGCAAAGCACAGCTGAACTGATTCCACCAGAAGGTGCAGAGAGAGAACTGCAGGGCAGGAACAGGGGAACATAAGCCCTGGTGACAAAGCAAAAGCTGTGCAGGAAAGGGACTTGATAATGCTTTTAACTCTATACAGCCTCACAGTTCTTTGGAATCTGGGATTAAACCAGGATTTGGGGCGAATGGCAGGTGGAAGTGGGTTTGAAATCACAGGTGTGGGAAACAGTTTCCATAGAAAAGACTTTCCTATTAAAAACAAGCACGAACTGCAGCCTTATGGCATGGGAGAATAGAAAGTAAATTACTGCAGACAGGAAAGGTTTGACAGACATTTTACAAAATAAGTAATACAAATCAGGTGTTTTCTGTTCAATTCTTTAAAGACCCTTATGCCTAAAACTATAGCTCTGCAGCAAAGGCACTAAAGGACACAATTTTTGTATAAAAATCTGGCACGAGGGCAGCACAGAGAAAAAAAAGTACCTTTGGTGCAGTCAGTCAGGGCAGCCTCTGTCTTGTCCTAGAACACAGAATAGTTTTGTTAGACTGAAGTCATATTTCTTCATGTCCCCATCCCTGGAGGTGCCCAAGGAAGGCCTGGACGTGGCACTCAGTGCTGTGGGCTGGGGACAAGGCGGGGATGGGGCACAGCTCGGACTCCTTGGTCTGGGAGGGCTCTGATCACTTGCTAATTGCATTTGTCCCAGCCTTAATCCAGTGTGACACAGAATAAAACCAACACTCACCTGTTTCATTTTTGCAGCAGCTCTGTTTGAGAACAGAACAGCCCTGTCCTTCTGGAAGCAGGCTGGGCATATCTGCAGAGCCTTGGTGTAAGAGTCTTCTGCCTCTCCATAGTCTGCAGAGCAACAGGAAAAACCCAAACCAAACCATTTGTTTCAAATCACTGAACCCATGGCTGAAGTTCCTTTGGAAACATTTCTCAAGATCTGGTGATATTACACCAGAATCAGTAGCTGCTCTCAAAGAACATTGCTAAGTACATAAATACAATTGATTATTTTAAAGTTGACTTAATTCTGCCTGTAAAAGCAGAAATATACTCCTGAGCTGAATGCAACTAGTGCAGCAGGATGTGGATGTAATTCTCATCCCTGAAATTGTTTCCTTCCATTTGAGCAGAGGTGGAATCCCTTTGGATGAAGTGTGTCCCTGACCTGTCACTGCCCCGTACCTGCTCAGAGCAGCTGCAGGGAGGTTTTATGGCCACATCATCCTCAGTGGCTGACTTAAATGTCAGAGGCTTGTCAAGGAGAGGCCAGGGATGAGACTCCAGCAGGTGCCTCAGCCAACGCTCCAGGCCTGTGCCTCTCCTGGGCTGAGCAGTTCCCTCCTGCCCTCTCTGATGCCTTCCAGAGCTGAAGAACATTCCCAGGATTGTGTTCCCTTAGGACACAAGGCACCTCCAGCCTCTGCCTGGTCTGCAGGGCACACAGGTTCCTTGGCTGTGTCCTGCTGACTGAGGGAAGCAAGAACCTGCATTTCCTGCTTTCTCTGGGGATCCTCCACCCACCAGCAGATTAAATCAAAGGTAGGTGTCAAAACCACTTCCCCCCTTCTGTTTGCTCATTAAAATCCATGTACAAAGGTACAAGGCAGCTACAGAGCCCCAGGTCCTCCATCAATTCTAAGCACAACCATCAGCCCAACTCAGAGCCTGGGGGAAGCCTTTTTTGATCGGTAAACGAAGCCCTGACACTTGGAAGGCAGTCCAAAATCCATGGTTTTGTATGTAAGCACTCAGCTTTCATGGGAATCCCGCTTTAGTATCCAAATCTTTGGGATTTAAACAGCTCTAAAGGAGGCCTGGTATCTCTGTCTCTTCTCTAGAGCTGGAAGAAAAATGAAAGGGGTGATAAAATTCAACAAGGATGGTGTGAGATCTTCCTCAGGGTTTTCTGCAGCACCACCATGATGGCTCAGTACTATTCTGAGATTCTCTAGCATCCACACGGTGTTCAAAGATGATCAACCCACCTCCTTTCTTGAAGTGCTCATTTCCTTTCTCCTTCAGCCCTTTGCTCTCCTTCCTTCTTTTCTACAAAAGAAACGACAATGTCTCAGAGTATTTCACTGAAATGAACAACTAGGTCAGCTGCAGTTCCAAATAAAGTATGGAAGGGAAGCAGAAAAAACCATAACCTGAACAGTTTTAACTCTACCAAGATCTGCTTGTAGACCCTGTGACACGAAATCCTTTCTATATGCATGAAACACTGGAGTGTAACAGCACAGCAATTAAAAAGCTCCACTTCACAGACACCAGGATGCAGGGAGAGCATCCATGGAGAATTCCATGCTTTAAACCAGTACATCACCTTTTAGCTGGCTGTTTGCTTCTCCTTTCCAACTCCATTTAATTCACTCACTGCAGGTCAACTAAGCAGAATATATTTGAAATGTAAAGTCTCAAAAGTTTTGCTTGAAATAATTCCTCCTCAGCGATTCC
This sequence comes from Corvus brachyrhynchos, assembly GCF_000691975.1. Classification (NCBI taxonomy): domain Eukaryota; kingdom Metazoa; phylum Chordata; class Aves; order Passeriformes; family Corvidae; genus Corvus; species Corvus brachyrhynchos. Next base: position 6,465,484 of record NW_008236924.1, on the reverse strand, counting down.
AGTTACATTCAGAGATGCACAAGGAAAAGGTCCAGGGTGAGAAAGATCTCTGCCCTGCAAGATTTCTCAGGCAGAGTGAGTGAACCCCCAAACCAGGTTCTTTGTCCAGTGAGAAATGCACATGTGAGCAGAGCTGTGTTTTCAACCATGAACATCTTGGCACAAGGGGAGGCCACGCTCAGGCTCTCAGCCCGTGACACAGAAAACTCAGGATGTCACCAAGCCATCCCTTCAACCTCCTGACAGTGCAGCCATTCCTGAAACAAAGCAGGGAAAGGCAGGAACATCCCAGAGCTCAGGAGTCGTTCTGTTATACAAAAACCGTCGCTGGACCACTGGTTTTTCTCCCAGCACACAAAGGACTTCAATGGAGGTGTCTGTAAATGACAGATCACTGAGCAATTAAAAAGCCAACAGTAGGAAAAGGAGCAGTTTCCTTTCCTGCAGATTGTGTGAATCAAGGATTAATGCAATTATCAATATCACACAGAACATCTCCTTGGAAACAGCTAAATATAGTACAGTGTGTGGAGCACTGCAGCAGCTCCCAGCTATGCCAAGGAGCTGACAAACACTTCAAAATCACAGGTTCTTCCTCCTGCTTTTATTGGCTTTGCAAATTGATTCACCTGACCATCGGCACCACCTTGAGAACAGATCAGGTTCAATGGAAGGACACTGAGCCATGACACAAAATTCCACAGCAAAATCTCATCTGACCCCTTTGATACATGCCCAGACCATCAAATTTGTTCCCATTGCCTATTAAATAGCTTTTCTAATACCCATTACTCCTCAAATGTTAAGGAAACCCCACAAAACACAGGGCAGACAAACCATATCCAATTATTCAGGAAGTGCTCAGGAAGGCCTGACAAACACCCCCAAGTCCTTCCACAACACCCCAAGGGACTCAGTTGGTGCTTTCTAAACATGAACATACAAATTCCACACTGCACAAAAATCCCAAATTCCCTGTGTAATGCAGGACTCTGCTGTTCAGCACAGGGAATGTGGAACTGCTACATCTCAATTTTTGAGGGATCAGACAGAAATTCCTGCCTGGACCCCACAAAAAGGCATTTTAAAATCATCTGCAGTGCACAGAGAGTGAAAATGATCCCAACATTTTGTGGCACTGAACAAAGCAGCCCCATCTCAGCACAGAGCAGGCCTGAGACGAAGATCCTGCTGGAAAGATCTCCACAGACAGCCCTCAGTGAGGGAAGGGCTGCCTGAAACACAAACCCCACTGACTTCATTGCTCATGACCTATTTAGAAGTGGCCTTTCAGTGCCACGAGCTGATTCTCTGCTGCACAGGGTTCAGTTACAGCTCCACAAGAATGAAAGGATTTTTATTATGACCACAACTCCAGCATGCTCACACCAGTCCTCAGGCAGAAACCCTGAAATCAAGGGATGCTGGATGAAAAGTTTGACCTGCATGATCAACATTTTGTTTCATTTTATCTGAATTATTAAAAAATATTACATGTTTACCCTAATGATGCATTAAATGCTAATATAAAAAGTGATCTGCAGCAAGAAAGCTTCAGAAGAAAAAGCTTTATATAAAAAAAAGGAGTAAAAGGAAAAACAACAAAGCAGCACTTTTAAGAGCTCTGTGTATGATTTTGTAATTTATTCAGCTCCCTGCAAAGCAGCAATGGTTCAAAACCTGCATTTCCAACATATCCCTGGTTTATGGGTTTAACTTCTAAACTGAGTGTCCAAAGTGTTTTTAAAAAGCTGAAGTCTGTAGGGTACCTCCTGCACATCGATGGATTTGCATTTCAGGTATGACTGATCAAGAAGCAACACATAAAAGCCAATTCCTCTGGCTTTTCCACAAAATGTAACTGCATGAAAAATGGATGAGCCCCTCACATGCTGAAGACGCTGCCCTGCAAAGCCGGCTGTGTGTGAAACAAATACATTACTTATTCCTCCATCCAGACACTCCTTTAACAGAAATTCCTAACACAGAACAGGGGAAAGGCAACTCTTAGGGCTGAATTTCCATTTAAGCTGCACTGCTCCAGGGGAGGCTGGGAGAACCTGCTCAAACCCAGGGAAAAACCCCAAAGCCCTCCAGCACTGAGAAGAGCCAGCTCTGCCCTGAGGATGGGGAACTCCAGCTCCATGGGCGCCCTGGGGTGAGTGGGCAGCAGCTCCCCAGGACTGATCAGCCCAGAGGGAAAAATCCCAAGTGACTCGTGAAGGGATTGGCAGATGCCCCTCCATGTCCCAGCAGGCTGCTCCAGGACATGGGTTCAGTGGCTGCAGGGCAGCTGCCCTTCCTTCCCTCCCAGGGAATTGGGTCAGCCTGAACCCTGGAATGCTGTGCCCAGGAAAAGCCATCCTGGCCTGCTCCGTGCCCTGGGGCAGCTCACACACAGCACTGGTGGCAGCCACAGCTCCCCAGTTTAGGGTTTTCTGCTCTTCAATGGCAGCAAAATCTGAAGGTTTGGGGTTTTTTTGCAAATTTTAGTCATGCAAAGATGGCAAATTCCATGGCAGGCACTGATCTTTGATGTGGTTTAAATATTTTTTGAAGTTCTGAAGAAATAACTGCATGTAACTGGTGATGATTCTTACAGGATCTGATTAGAAATGTTTAGATTTGGATACTGAATTCCAATCCCAGACTCAGAAAAAATCAGTATTTAACCCAAACCTGCCTGGCAAAGCCAGGGGTGCTGGAGATTATCTCAAATCATGACAAGGGACAGCTTGGTCTGTGACAATAAAGTACAAACCTAAATCACACACAGCCCGTGCCCTCAGCTGCTCTGCCAAAACACTCAGGGTTAACAGAAAAGCATGATACAAAATAGAATAAAAGATATAAATTCTGTTTATATATTAAATATAATTTTATAGTAATAAAAGCATTATTCTGCTATTAGAGGAGACAGCAACCTACACATTCCCACTGTTTCCTCGGGAAGTGAGCAACACAATAAAGTGCTGGAAGTGATATCCTTGAGCAGCCAGTGGGAGCTGAAGGAACAACACCCTCAGTTTGTGACACTTCCCACAACATTTCCTCTGGCTGTTCCTGTGCTTGGATTGATCCCTTGATTTCCCTTTGCTGGGAACTGCTCCTGGCTCCAGCTCTGGAGAAATTCTATTTACACTGAACCTGCCACTCACAGCCCCTTGGGAAGGTCACCACAACCAGGGAATTCAAAATTCCTGGAGTTCAGAGGCTGCACAGAAACAGGAATTCAAACAGATCAGGGATACATTTTTCGGCTTCCAATCCCACTTCTCAGTCGTTTGTTGGCAGTTGTCTGCTACCCCCTGCAGTTTTGGGAAGCTACTGCTCTATCCTGCATCCAAGGATGTGCATTTCCGTTTAAGGTTGGAGTCACCCCAAAACCCCTTTTTTCAATCTTGAGAAGTGCCAAAGCTGCACTTGGGAGGTTCCAGGGCAATGGCAGGGATAGACCTGGCCTGTCCCTGCTCCCTGGGATTCCATGGAAAAGAACTTTACTCTTTCTACTGCCAAATCACCAAATTCCATGAAATTGGAAGCAGCACTTGCAGACACAGGGAAGGAGGTCACAGCCCTCCCTGACAGCTCCAGTTAAGCCCAGCCTAAGTGTGCCTCTCCCTGAGTGACAACAGTGCCATTCATCCTTCCTGCTCCAGAGGCAACAGCCTCGGGCAGGGAAAGTGGAGCTGACCCTAAATCCATCAGCACAAGTGGGAAAGGCCTCGATCTGACAGGAGCAGCCTCTGCCACAACTGAACACAAGACTCAAATCAGACAGCACCACTCAAAGGGACATGAAGGGAGACTTTTCCCCTCTTCCTATTCAGTTACCATCCAGCAAAAGACTTTTGTTTGTTTACAACGCAAAGAATTATAAATCACACAGGGAAATTATAATTTCAGCTTTTATTCAAGTTCTTCTCACCAGCTCTTGCAATGAATGACTGCAGCAGATACAGATCTACTGCTCAAATGTTCCAAGCTTTAACTCTGAAAATGTAACAGGATGTTTTATTCTATACAGAAACTTCCCTTTATGGAAAACAATGGGATCACCCCAAAGGCACAGGGAGGAAAGGAAGGGTGAGGAGGGGGCAGCTTAAAGGAAATGTCTTCACTAAGCCAGTGTTCTCTAATGTATCCTAGAGCCTGCAAAAAACAGGGGCGTTAAAAAAAGGGAAACTTTACTGTTTAGCCCAGAAGGAATCTCAGGTATCACTCAAAATCCTATTTCTCAAAATCAGTTCCACCTCATTCCTATGGAGTTGCTCACAAGACACTCCTCAAGAATCTCCTCTTGCTTGTCTTGCTTGACACATTTCCTGCTGTCAGAACAGGAACTGTGATTCCAGCCAGCTGGAGGTCCAGGGCACATGGAAAGCCCAGAGAAGGAACTGCTCAGGAGGAATATTGGATATTTATTCCGGTGTCTTACAGAACATGGGGTTCCACAGCCAAAATTAGAGCACCCCAGGCCAGGTGCTGAAGTCCTTGCCACAGAACAGGGCAGCATCTGCCACGATGGAGGAGCTGAGGGACTGTGAGTCCTGCACTGGATAAACCCCTCATTAAAGGGTGTCCCCCAGAGGAGGGCTGGGGCAGGCTGAACAATGACCCTGGAACAGCTGCTGGGTGTCCTCGGATTAATTCTGCAGAGCAGCCCCACGTCAAAGCCATCACTGTCACTGACAACCAGCCAGAAAAATCTGCTTGGAATGCATCAAAAGCAATTTGCTGCTCAGTGCCTCTGCTGAGGCAGCAGCAGAAGCCTTGTGAAACAACAACCAAACCCTGGAAAAGTGAATTTCAGTTCTTAAAAGGCTCAGAGCTGCAAGCCCAGGCAAGGAAGCAGGCTCTGTTTTTAAGAGCTCTTCTTACAGGTTTGTGTCTCAATATCCCTTCAGGTTCTTATTTTGCTTCTCTGTGTAGAGAAGATTTCTTAGGGTATCCCTGCTGTGTCCCTGGAAGGAAT
>NW_008236924.1:6458426-6460387 GCF_000691975.1 Corvus brachyrhynchos | reverse complement strand
AGGTCTCTTGAAATGTAATTAGAGAAAATACACAACCACTCACTGGCTCCTTCCCTCTGAGCTCTGCAGCAGCCTCTGCACAGGTGAGTGTTTCTACTCTGAGCTGCTGGAATCTGCCCAGAAATACCCAGAGCCAGGACCAGAATCTGCCTTTGCATCTCCAGAATAAATGAGAGGCTTTTCCTACAGCCCATTGTTGGAGAGCATCACTGCACAGAGCCCATTTATTACAGCAGCTGAACACAACAATGGGCTCTGGTTACAAAAACCCCAAACTGTGAAGGTGTAGCTCCACAAATCCGACTGGAGCAGGGCTCACATCCAGCTCTCCTCGTGTCCTGAGCCCACAGTTTATGGTTGGTGCTGCAGCACCAGTGCCTGGGGAGTTTTTGTGATTTAGACAAGCAGCCAAATCAAATCCACCTCCCCAGGTGCCAGCACCAGGCTGCTGTTTGATGTCTGCTTCTACTGCCCTGGATCTAAAAATACGCTTGATTTCGCTGAGAATCACTGCCCTCAGTGCTCCACTCACACTGAGGTGTGCCAGCACAGGGCACAAGGGGCTGCTGAGGCCCCCCCCCCCCCCCCCCAGCCACAAAGCACTTCTGAGAATTTCTGTCTCATTTGCTGCAGCTGCAATAAAAAAATAAATAAAAACCCACGTTGCCCTTCTCAAAAACACTCCTTTTGAGTCATTGGGAGGAGGCTTAGAGCGTTTGCAAAGCTCTGAGTAAATGAATGTGCAGCACTGTTTTCAGACTGGGACTGCAGGACTTTTTCTTAAAAGCCGCAGCATTTAACAGAATCTTCTATCATCAGAATATCCAGAATGTTTCACTTTAAAAAATAAATTCGTGGCCATTGATAGCAAGTACAAGGAGGAGAGTTGGAGCAGCAATTGAGGAATGACCTGTCCAGGGTGAGCTCATGGAATGGGCCACTCCAGTGGCTCTAACACCTGAGCATTCAGAGCTCTGCAGCTCTGCTTGTATGAGATACCAGCAATATTTTGCTAGAGAAAAAACTACATTTGAAAGCCTGCAATATTTAGAAATCTCTCCATGGAATATAAACAAAGAACTGCTGATCCAATACTTGTGGCGCTGGTGAGAGACAGAATTGCTCAGTTTGGGTAGATGAAATCACAAACCGCTCCGAAGGGCAGAATTGCTCAACACCACTGGAAATAAACCTGCAGCAAGACGAGAGCTGCAGCTGCCTCCAGCCTTTCTCTAAGGAAACCTTCCCAGTTTGAAGCAGTTGTTGTTTTGCACTCCCATAGCCCCTTCCAGTGGAGTTCCACAAAGCTGAGTGCCAAGATTCAGCATTCCCAATTATTTTGGTCATTTGACAGCAGGCAAAGATCCATGTGCAAAATGAGATGATTATCTAAAAATACACCCAAACCAAGAACAGCACGAAAATTAACACAGTCAATTGCCAGGCTTGCTGCTCTTTTTAGAGTTTAGCTCTGGAACAATTTCCCCCCAGTTTTTAGCAGTTTTTCTCGGAAGCTCTCAAGTCCCAGGCTGGTGCAGCAGCCCCAGTGTGACTCACGATGACAGTGCTCCTTATTGTACAGGAATAAACACAAGGAGAAAAAAGGGACTGTTCACTCCAACTGGAAAAAACCCAAGGGCAATGACATGGATTTTGTGTGTGAGGAGGTCAAGGAAGGTGATTTTTGCTCTCTGCTCAGCACCTGAGAGATGCATTTGGAGAACGCTCTGTTTTGGTGTGTCCCCTACTGCAAAAAAACCCAAACCAAACAAGCTCCCTCCTACAACAACAACAAGATATTGACTTCCCAGAGGGAGTCATGGGGAGGCCTAAAAGGATGCACCAGAAAGGCCTCTGACATTCCCACCCCCCTAGTTTTCATTATTAAATTACAAATGGCAGCATCATTCTGCTCATTTGGAGTCAAACCTGAGACACAGAGATCCAAAGGGATTCCCACC
>NW_008236924.1:6456581-6458378 GCF_000691975.1 Corvus brachyrhynchos | reverse complement strand
CAAGGAGATTGTATCCCATGTTGTCCTTCCCCAGTACTGCTTTCCCACCTCAAGGAACTTCCAAATTAACACAAAGATGTGTTCTATAGATGAAAAACTGCATTTTTCTCCTCCCTGCTGCAGGATGAGTTTGTCCAATGTGACAGCGCTGAAAGCAAACAACCCCACACATTTAATGTGTTTCATTTCATGAAAGCCCAAATAATCCATAGGGATCCATCCAAATTGAATCCCAACTGGCTGGATTCCCTAAACCAACCTTTCAGGAAAACTATCCTGGAATCTGCTGAACTTTGGAAAAGCACCTTGCAGGCACTCAGGGAAAAACAATGGATGCACAGACAGTAACAGGGAACAGGGAGAGTTCTGTTCCCTGTAGTCTCTGAGTCACAGCCACCTCACTCACTGCTCAAGGCACACAAAATCTGCAATGGAATGTGAGGATTAAGAGCAGCAAGGAAAGCCACAAACGTTTGTTACCTAAAAGAGGGAATTTAGAACAGTAAAAGCAGACACAGAGAGCTTTAAAGGTCCCTTTCCATGTCAGCCCCAGACCATTCCATACAGATCATTTCATACCCAGCACTGGTGCTTTGCATTACCTGCTTCTCCTCCTCTGGCATATCTTTCTCTAGTTCTAGCAAGTATTCTTCATCTAGTTCTGTCTGCTTCCTCGAGCTGCTCCCTTCATCCTGAACATTCCCTTCGTCATCCAGCACAGGTCCTTTGGCCTCAAAGGAGTCCTGACAGTCATGGAAACTCTCCTCTGTGGGATCCTGGCCTGGGGATGAGGCACAGCCACTTCCAAAGCTCTGGGGGTGCTGGGCATCGCTGGGGCCAGTCTCTGGACACTTCTGATCTGACAGCTTCATGTGATTCAGTAACTCATCAGGCAGGCTTGCATCTTTAAATTCTTCCATGCTCGGCTCCTGGGAGAGGGTTGCGGAAATGAGAAAGGAGTGACACTCAATAATCATCATTTTAAAGACCTGTCAGCAAACAAATCCCAGAATCCCAGAGTGGGTGAGGCTGGAAGGGACCACAGTGGGCCACTGGTCCCACCTCCTGCCTTCCCAAACAGAGGGCACAGGATTGTGTCCAGACAGCTGTGGAATATCCCCAGGGAGGAGACCCCTCTCTGGGCTCTGCTCAGGGCTGGGCCCTGCCCAGGGCAGCAGTTCTGCCTCCTGTGCAGGGCAATTCCTGGGCTCAGGCCCTGCCCGTGGCTCTGGGGCCGCTGCCGGGCCCCGGAGCAGAGCCCGGGCCCTGCCCTGAGCCCTCCCTGTCGGGGTCTCCTCCCCCGCCGTGCAGCCCTGGGAGAGGGGCCCTGAGGGACAGACACGGTGTTTCCCTGCCCCTGGGCAGCCTCGTTCCCCATTGTTGGTTTGTGTTTCCCTGCCCGGGCAGGGACCCTCAGCCCAGACTGTGAGGGTTCCTCGGCAGAACCCCGGCCATGGGCTGGGGAAATAAACATCTCTGAAACATCTACCAACAATCCGTCCATATATATTTCTTTTCCACGGGCCTCCTGGTTTGATATAGGCGTGTTACAGTAATCCCCACTGTAACACCTCCCCTTTCATATTTATACACCTCCAAATATACTTAACTATATAATTTATTCTATCCACCTTTACAAATCTTTAAAGTGCTTCAAAGTGCTCTTGACATCTCTAAAGGGAAACTCGGATCTCTCGAGGGGGGCGGCAACTTCCCCCCGATTCCATACCCCGTGCAGGGACACGGGGCCGGGACACTGCTTCCGTGAGTAAGGGAACTGCAGAGCTCAGAGCGCCG
>NW_008236924.1:6452223-6456415 GCF_000691975.1 Corvus brachyrhynchos | reverse complement strand
GTCCCCGAGGCGCACGAGAGAGCAGCTTCCGGTCGCGACAGCCAATGAGGGAGGGGTGCGCGCGGGGCATGCTGGGGACTGTAGTTCCTTGAGAGAGCGCAGGTGAGAACAGGTGAGGGCAGGTGAGGGGGGCAGTGGAAGGCAGGTGAGAGCAGAAGAAGACAGCTGAGAGCAGCGGAAGGCAGCTGGGAACAGGTGAGACCAGGTGAGGGCCAGTGAGAATAGGTGAGGGCAGGTGGCCTCTTTCTCCCCAGGGCCGCACTAGTGTAAATCGTCTCTCTCCATGTTCCTTGTTGGCTCCTTCAGGCCCTGCAAAGCCACAGTGAGGTCACCCCAAAGCTTCTCCTCTCCAGGCTGAACAATCCCAGCTCTCGCAGCCTTTCCTCCCAGCAGAGCTGCTCCATCCCTCGGATCATCCTGGAGCCTCCTCTGGCCTGGCTCCAGCAGCTCCAGGCCCTTCCTGTGCTGGGCCCAGGGCTGGGGCAGCTCTGCAGCTGGGCTCTCACCTGAGGGGGCACAGGGGCAGAATCCCCCCTCCCCTGCTGCCCACGTGGAGGGATCAGCCCAGGGCACAGGGGTCATTTTTTCCTGTCCAGCTCTCACCTATCATCCCACTCTCCATCTGTGCATCCCCAGCCTGCATCAGTCCCAGGGGTTGCCCTGATCCAGGTGCAGCACCAGCTCTTGGCTGTGCCAAACCCCACGAGACTCCCGGGACCCGCTTCTCCCCGATGAACATCTCATGTTTATACACCTGCATACTTTGTAACTTTGAGATGATGCTCCTCTTGTTTAGTCTCACAGCCCCTTCTGCTTTCATACAACATTAAAGGTGTTAAGGCATTTCAAATCTGAGCCCAAAAGGAGGCTTGAATTGTGCCAGGGGATGGAACAACACCCTTGGATTCCAACAGCCAGAGACTTGGGAGGTTTTGCACTTCAGTTGTTCTTCAGATATTCCTAAATACTACTGTTTACAGCAGAAGATTCAGCCCGATGCCGATGGATGGAGCCAGGTGACCATTCGAGTTGATAAAACTCAGCAATCTGGAAACATCTTCTCATTATTTATCATCACAACTGAAAGCGGGATATTCAAGTCCTCCCGCTGCCCTGGGGAAAGTCTTACTGCTTAAAAGGTTGGATTGGTGTCGTGCAAAGCCCAAGGACTCCGGTGGGCCGGAAGGTTTGTGACTCTCCCTCGCCACTGCAATCCAATAGATGGCGATGTTGGATTTCCCAAGCCGGGTCCCCGGCCCTTTCCTTGTGACTCTGGGCCAGTTTGGTGAAAGCAGGGCTGGAGCTCCCCCGTGCTCCAGCAGGGCGGGGTTGGACTCTCAGCCACCCAGGAGAGGGATAAATGTTGCACAACTACCTCAGGCTCCAGGCCATATGTTAAATTTACTTCTCGGGACAACTTTTTAGATCTTCACAGTGAAGAAACCAAAGCTCAACAAATCAAGCAAAGGAGAAATAATTACCGTTTTCTGGAGGTCACAGGAAGTTCAGGTTCTTCACCAGAATTCAACGTTTGCACACAAGGCTCAGTGGAATCAAGTTATTGTGCTTCCCAAAGAACATTTTGAAAGGAAATTGTGAAATAGGCAATTAAAGGCTTTTTAATCACAGCCATAAATTAAAGTTTTACTACATCTGCTTTTTAGGCTGACTTATTAGAGAAATAGTGGGGGATTCTTATTAATTTTGAACATCCATTCTCCTTTTCTCCATGTCTTGGCTGCAGTACTATGAAGATTATGGGAATTGCTAGACAGGGAGCATGTTTTTCACAGCTCAAGCTAATGTATTTTGTCATTAAAAATTTCCAGTAACAGCCCCAGATTTCCTTTCCCTGTCTCCTTCCACTTCTGTGGAAGTGGAATTTTGGCTATTTCAGGGAAAAGCCAAGCCACAGATGACAACAGAGTAAAAATGTAATGTAGTTTTCTGCTTTAACCCAGGCAGGAGAGCAGAGGGGTGCAGGGGGATCTGTCCCTGTCCCGGTGACATAAATCGACATCACAGCCTTGCTTTTCTCCACAGGGACACTTGGTTTATCTCCTCAGTTTAGTTCCAGCCCAATCAGACAAACAGGTGGCCTCGGGATCATTAAATCTGATGATGGAATGGCAGCCTTTCCGTCTCCAAGAAATCACAGTTGGTGGGAACGCTTCTGGGTTCCACTGAACATAAACCCAGTGTGATAAATGTGTGTGTCCATATCCTGCAGTGCTTCTTTCTGACCTCTCCAGGCGCAGGTGGTGTTTGTGCGAAGCACCGTCCCCATGCTCTGTGTCCTGCCCTCTGGAATGTGGGAGCCAGAGACTGCCAGAGGCTGGGAAGAAGGTGAGCAAATCTCCTGTGGAGTGTATCAAACCAGAATCCAGTGTATCCCCGTGGGGATGAGCTGGTTAGTGTGCGGAATAAACAACACTGGGTGTTAGCACATCGATAATTCCATCCCATAACTGCTGTGATTATCTCCTGTGCCGGGCAATTTTCTGCTCATTTGTCTGAGGTGGAAGTCAAGCACAGAAGCTGAGAGCACAGAGCTCTTCTGCTGAATAAAAAGTTGCTGCTTTGACATTTTCCAGACTGGAACTGTACTTTACAATACCAACGTCCTCTCCTCTCCCCGTCACATTTGTGAAGATAATGGGAAGCTGCATTTCCAAAGAGCAAAGGATGCAGGATGCTCTCCAGCTCCAGCCTCGTTCAGCTGGATTGATTTTACCATAACTCTTCTGACAGATAAGCAGCACTTTTGTCATAGCTGAGTGCACTGAAGCCTAATGGGTTTAATTTCTGTACAGCTGGGCTGTGACAAAGCTCCCTGAGCCATTCCAGCTGTGCCTCTCCGCTGATGGCTCTGGACAAACCCCTCCTCAGGGATTAAGCTCCACACAGCAGCTTAACCTGGGGAAATTCCCTGTTTTATGTGCTGAATTTCCCTGTTTTTGGTGCTAAATGGCAGCAACTCCTCTTTAGAGGCAAATCTAATGCCTGCAAAGTGGGTGCATCAGAAAGTCTGTTAATGAGCATAACAAAGGCACCATCGTGTGCCACTGCCACTGCATGTTCTGCTTGGCAAATTCATTCTGGCTGTACTAAAAAATGGGCTTGTCCCACAAGGCCTTATGATCGTGCCCTGGCCCAAATAGTTTTTCCTTTAAAGGAAAACAGTGCATCAAATGAAGGACTAACAAAGGGAAGAGGGTGATTTGTGCAGCTGCCTTTGGGCTGGCTTTGCCTGGTGGAGGTTGTAAAAGACTCCAGCAGGAAAAATGAAGATATTTAGAATAGATGTCATCTGGAGAAGTCAGGTGGCTTTGCACAAGTTTCATATTTTTAAGGTGGCACATCAGACTCTGTAATTTTTGTAGTCCCTCCTTCAGATCCATGTGGAGTTTTTTCCCATCTTATAGAATCTTTATTGCCTGTACCTGTGTTGAAGCTGTGACTGAAGCTGGTGTTGTTTGACTCTTCTCATCTGAGAGGCAAAGGAAAAGACTCTAAACAGGCAGAGCTGTTTCCAAAGTGTGCTCAAGGAACCAGGGGCTGGGGTTTGGGTCTCCAGTGCTCACTGCTCTTTTGGGAGCTATTTGGAGTGATTTAGGAGTGTTGTTTTTAGAAATCAGATCCTCTGGAAGCCTGGATGTCTGCAGGACACTCACTGGTATGCTGAAATGGAGATTCTGAGCTCTCACCACTGCTGGAATTTTCAAACTTTCAAAGAGATCCTGGTGAACGAACTCCTCAAACTAATTCCTGATGGAAGAGTTACGTGTGTTGGTGATGAGGGAAGCAACTGCATCGCAGGAGCCACAAAGGCAAATTTAGTGGCCAAGAGTGTTTTATTTTAAAGTGGAAATCCTGATGAGGGACCTTGGCTGAATTCCGGCCCTGCAGTAACAGGGGCAAGCGTTTCAATTGTTGAGAAATTACTTTAATCATTGTTTTCCATCCCTAAAGTGCGAGTGTACAGTGACGTACGGAACAATTGGGAATTGTGGGCAAAGCCAGGGGCAACCTGGAGAGGAATGACCTCACTGCATTCTTCACTGCCCCCCTCAGCCATCCATCCATCCCTCCATCCATCCATCCATCCATCCATCCCTCCATCCATCCATCCATCCATCCATCCATCCATCCATCCCTCCACCCATCCATCCATCCATCCATCCCTCCATCC
>NW_008236924.1:6451524-6451909 GCF_000691975.1 Corvus brachyrhynchos | reverse complement strand
CATCCATCCATCCCTCCCTCCATCCATCCATCCATCCATCCCTCCATCCATCCCTCCCCACCCTGGCACAGCTGGGCACCCCCCACCCCATTTACCCCCTCTCTCCATACAGGTGTCTGGCTGTCCCACAGCTCTCCCACACAGCTGAGCCATCCCTTGTGCCCTTCCCTGGGCGCGTGCAGTTCCTTCCCTGCCCTCTGCTCACGCTTCAGTAGTTTCTCTGGGAATTAACTGGGAATACGGGCAGTCCCTGCTCCTGGGCACTGCTGTGCCATGAAGCTGCCTGTTCCTCCCTGCTCCCTTCCCGAGCTCTCCCGAGAACCGTGCACGGGTCCATTGCTTCCCCCGGGCCCGGCGTGAGGCAGGGGGGGCGGGGCAGGGGCGC
>NW_008236924.1:6443888-6451393 GCF_000691975.1 Corvus brachyrhynchos | reverse complement strand
CTGCCGCTCAGGAAGCTCCCGCTGTCTTCCAGGGAATCTTTCCTGGCGTGTTCGAAGGAGCAGCGGTTCCAGTTTCTGTAGCTGTAGGGCCACCAGCCCAGCTGCTTGCGCCGGTGGCACTGGCATCTCAGGATCTGGATAAAAGCCCTCTTGAACTCTTTGCTGGAGCAGGGGTAGATGATGGGATTCAAGCAGCTGTTGAAGTAGCCAAGCCAAAAAATCACCTTGAAGATCGTTTCAGGGGGCTTCAGAGCTGAAAACAGGGATCCTGTCCAGGGGAAACAAGCAGAGAATATCTGAGATAAGGGGTTTGTCTGCCTTTAGGAAGGGAACACGTTCATTAGATCACTCTCAGAATCTGTGTTTTAAAACTCCTTTATGCATGTTGCTTTCAGTGTTGGTCTTTTGGTACTAAACTGTTATTTTTAAAGCTAAAAGAAGTGTTTCCCATCTGAAAGTTAAAGGAGCACATCATTGATGTAGGATGAAAAAATAAGAAGCATTTCTTGTGTTTATAGGTCCACACCTGGTGCAGGAACATCTCCTGATCCCAGGGACAGACAAACCTCCCTTGCCCAGGCTGTTGCATGAGGCACACAAGGAATAAGGCTGTGTCTTCTTCAAAGAGCTTTCAAAGGTCATTTTTGAAGAAAAATGTTCCCAGGCCCCTCAAAAAGAGCATTTCCAGATGCACCTTATAACTTCTAATGCATCCTCTGGCAGCTGCTGAACACCCCTCCATTTATCCAGATTATTGAGAGAGTACAAACCTCCCGAAACCTGAAGTGAATTGTGGAACTTCCCTTGTCTCAGGCATTCATAAAAATGGTGTAACCCAAACCAAGAGGTTATTTTGTGAGTACTTCCCCTTCCCTTCACAACCAAACAATTTCCCTGATGAGGCTGCCCAAACGAAAAGCTCACACTGGGGAATCCACTTCCTGTGCTTTTAGTGGTAATTGATCAGATAAATTTAGCAAATGAGGCTGGAGAAAAGAATGTATGGGATTTTTATGGCAAACAGGCATTGAGCTGGATCAGTTATCCATCTGGGAAAACACCTCTGTGTCTGGCTCAAGTAACCAAGGAGTGGGGATTCAGGAGAGAATTCCTCTGACAAGAACTGGAGTTAAATTTGGTGAGTTTTTCAAATGGAAGGCGACACTCCAGCCTGGCTTTTCCTCTGCAGTGGTTTTGGGTGTGCTGGGCTGTGAAAGCAGCTGAGTCAGTGGTGGCTGTCAGGACGCCGTGGAGGGGCGGGATGTGATTCTGGGCACCGTTCCCATCTCACAGCAACGCAGAGGTCGTGCCTGGGGCCTCAAAACTATGCAAGAGCACTTCCTCTGCTCCTGGGTGACAGCTCTGGGGTGCCAGCACATCGTGTGTGGGGCCAGCTCTGGGCTGCTGCTGCCTCCAGGAAGGGTCCTGTCACTCCACATCCCAGATTTTAACCTGTCAGGAGTGAACAAGTGTGGGCTGTTTTGATACCTCGATAAAATGCTAAAGCAAAGCCTCCTGGACACACTCTGAACACCAGACTGATATTTCCTGCTCTAATCTCCAATCACTTCCCCCACTGCAGCCTGATAAAGAGATTAAATGTTGCCCTGTGCTGATTTAAATTGCTCTTCAAAATGCCTGGAAAATTTGCATGTGGTTCTCTCCTCAGTGATTTATTCGTGGTGGGGTGGCCAGAGGGATTTCCCTACTCCAAGTGATTGCTCTCCTGGTGTTCCACGTTGAGCAGCCTCGCTCCAAGGGGATGTGTATTGTCTGCTCACTTTTATTTCTCAGCACTAACTCTGTGATTTATGAGTCACAGCACCACAATCCTCCCTCTCACTGCACCGCTGACACCAGTGAGATTCTCACACAGCACAAATGGAGAACAGGAAATAATTCAGAAAATCAACTTGATCAGTTTTCTCCCACAGTCCCCAGGCTTGATGGAGCTGTTGAGCTTAGAGATACACTGAGCAAGAGCAAATGTCATGGAAAGGAATTAAGAAGTATTTTATTTAGGAAGAACTAATTTCATTTAGGGTCTGACTGGTTCTTTATAACAAATGCTTCATCACAGAGAAAGTCAAGTCTCCTCAATGAAATTAGGGAACACTGTGGGAAACAATTTGCCACGTTAATTCTCCTCACATATTCTGCAAAATATGGAGGCAGAGCGCCACTGAGACATCAAAATTCAGAGTCCACTGGACTCAAGGAAGTCCTTGGAACCCTTTGTAAAGGCTCATAAGGACTTTAGTGGACCTGGGAAGAGTCCTTAAAATATCAAGGTGGGCAGCAGGAAAATCTGGAATGGCTTAATCATTGTACTCTTAATGAAGGAAAACTCTTCCCTGAAGGAGGTTTTAATTAAACATTCATTTTTAATGCATTGTGGGTTTGATATCAATTAAGTGTAATAAATTACTCATGGAATGATCAGTTCTGCTCAGAATTTGTTACTTAGATTAGATAATAACTGGGGAGGAGTACTGTGAATTCCCTGGATTTAAGGACAAAAAGTCGCTACGGATGAATTTGGGGCTGTCAGGTGCTGTTTTCTGTACCTTAGAAAGGAATTGCATTTCATAATCATCCAAATCCAGTTTTGCTTAGATGAAAACACACCTAGCAGGGAGTGTGGAGTTGTTTTCCAGTTTCCTGGAACAAATCCAACGTCTGGATTTATTGCAATACAAGGGTACAACAGAGTCACATAAGGGCTTTTCTGAGTGCCACTGGATATTCCGGATGGGAAACTGGAGATCCACTGCATGGCTTTGTCATTGTGTGAAGATTAAAGAGCCACAAAATGTAAACTCCTGCTCTCTATTGATGACAGGTTGAAAATGAAATGTTTCAAAACCTTCTTGTTTGCACACCATGAAATACAAATAGAGAATTGGTAATTAGTGATTGGAAGTTTAGAGTCAGGTAAAGGTACCCGTGGAAGGCAATCCAAGGGCCAGTCTTCATTTTGGGGCAGATTGGAGCCATCCTGACTGGAGTTAAATCTGAGCTTTTCAAGAGAAAATCCCAAGGTTTTAAAAATCACTCTGGTGAGGGAAAGTGTTACAAAACACCAAATGATAACAGCTGAGTTCTGAGACAGGGAAAGCTGGGAACTTCACCAGCATCAACCCCCAGCTCCATCTGTCTCCCAGGAGTCAGCCTGTGCAGAAATCACCGCTGCTGTGCAAGGAATCTGCTTTATGATGGAACTTTTCTTGGCCAAAGTGATTGATCAGATTTGTGCTGTGACCAGCACGAGACTTTCCAGGCTGGGAACCTCGGTGTTCCCGCTGTGATTCCTGCAGGAGCCACAACTCCTGGAAGCTGCTGCTGTTCCAGCTGTGTTCCATCCACTGTGTGCACAGCCAGTAGAATCCTCCCTGCAGGAGCAATAATCTGCCCCTGAGAAGAGCTGTTGTGAGTTTAGAATGTGCTGAAAGGATGTGGCTGCCTTTTGTTTAAGCTTTCTGCAGCCCTTCTCACCACGGGCTCAGCCAAGCCAGCATGCCAAGGTTTTAGAGCTAATTGGATTTCTAAAGCTCCTGATTTCTTCCCTTCCAGCATCCAGTGTTTGTTTACATTCCCCTGGACTTATTTAATGTAGGAAAAAACCTCCAAACAGTAGATGTTTACAACCAGTAGATGATGAAGTGCAGAGGGTGGTTATAAAACTAAGGCTTGGTCAAACTGGGAGGCACTGCAGGGCTGCTGGAGAAGAGGGTTAGGATAACAGGGGAAACAGCTGGAAAACAGTGAAAAAAGATCTTGAGAAATAGGGAGAGCATCCAAAATAAGCGGAATAAATTTCAATAAGGAAAATGAAAGGAAAAGTGGATAAATGATAAGTAACCAAGTAGCATACAAATCTGGTGGGGTTGCAGTTGTCATTGTCCAGTGTAGTGACAGGTACATTATGAATATCATGGAATCATGGAATGCTTTGGTTTAAAGGAACCTTAAAGCTCATCCAGTGCCACCCTCTGCCATGGGCAGGGACACCTTCCACTATCCCAGGCTGCTCAGAGCTCCGAAGTGTCCTGGTTGTGAGGCATTTATGTCCCAGGCACGACAACCTACAGCAACTGCCTCATATTTCAGATGAACAAATCACTGCTATGAGAACAGCATGAACTTCATTCACAATGATTCAAATTTGAGAGCTTTTGAAAGGCTCCAAAAATAGAAACTTATCAGGAGTGGCCAAAATAAAACCAGGGCTTAAAGGAGGTACAGACAGGGATCAGATCTTTTCCTAAAGCCCAGAGCTGCTACACCTCCTTGCATTACAAGCAGTTGCAAGGCACAGCAGCTACATTTGATTTCTGAAGGGACAGTGCCTTGTATTTAATCACAGAATGACTGCCCTGGACACCACCTCCCAGCCCAGATCAGCTTTGTGACTTACACCACTGGGAGAGCTCATCTGTTTAAACTGTGCTGCCCACACAAATGTGATAAAACCAAGATCAGTTTTGGTCAGAATCTTGTTCAGTCTCTAAAGCTGACAGCGCATAGGGACAGAGACACAGCATTATTGTTGTTATTATTTAGTGCAAAAGAGTTACAGGCTCCAGCAGCTCCTGACTACACAGCCCACGAGCCAAGATTATCCTTGTTTTGCAAAGGATTAGCTGATTAAGGGGGTCTAGAAAAGCTAATCTGAGGCTGCTGACATTTCATTTATTGTACTTAGATATCTGCAATTACTGAACATGCTCTGGTGTTTTCTCTCCTCCTTGCTCCTGCCTGACAGCTGAGCCAACCTGTCTTGGCCATGGCTGGTAGCAAATAGCTCCAGCTACACCGTTACAGAGGTACTGGATGAATTTCCAGGGTAGGTTTTCTCTCTTGGCCCTCAGAGATGGGTGGTTTCTGCTTTCCAGTTTCTAGGGCTCACCTGGAAGCCCATCAGAACAGCTCTCAGCCTTGCCGTGGGTCATGCAGGAGTGTTTTAGTAAAGACAGGAAAAACCTCCCTGGCTCTTTGTTCCTGGCATTTCACCCAAAGCACCTGAGACCCTGAGCTCTGGCCTCGGTGCTTTAGGACCACCTGGATTGGTGTGACTTTACTCAGTGCTGTCCCCACAACACCAACCCGAGCAGCTTCTCAGGTGTTTGCAAACCCCTCTGGCACAAGGATCTCGTGTCCAAGTGCCCTGCTAAAATCAGCATTTCCTCTGAAATTCTCCCTTCCCTCCTGCCTTTGAGATTCCCTCTCACTGCCCAGTGGCTCAGTCCTGAATGTTTTTTCCTTGGATCTCTCTGGCCACCTGACACAGGAGCTGCTGCCATCCCTGGGGCTAAAGAGTCAACACTGCTTGATTTCTTTGTACATTTTTCTGCATTGCTTTGTGTATCTGGTTCTGTAACAGTGTCCCCTGTAGGATTTCCCTTTGTTCCTCTGACAAACAAACCCAAAGCCTGCAGAGGAATTACCCAGGAATTTGTGCAGTTTTCCCTACTTTGATAACGTGTCTGTTCTAAACCCCAGAAGTCAGTGAGTGACTGGTAACTGATACCCTTTGCAAAGCAAAGGCTTAAACCAGGGCTTAAGGGATGCTGTTTCAGTAGGAAAATGAATCATCCCAAAATAATCTGGTGCTCCCCACGTGCCAAAACACTCTGTGCTGCTCAGTGAATGCCCTCAGGATGTTTAATTGTCCAGTTCCTGCTGTCTCCTGTCAGCTGAACTTTGCACAAGGATTGACCTGCTAGATTGCCACATCTCATTAATTTATCTGAATTCTTTACAATTATTAACTCGAGGTCATCAGTTCTAGAGAGCTGGACTGGCCGGGGAGGGGAAGAGGAGGCAGATGAGGTGAAGATAAGCCAGGCCTAAAGCCCTGCAGAGAGCAGAGCTCAGTGGCACTGCCAGCACCAGACCTAAAGCCTGGGAGTGTTTCCCATGGAAACCAAGGGGCCTAATTTGGTATTCTGAGGCTGGCCTGATGTAACATAAATCTACATTCTGTACTTAAATAACATTTTATTTTAAGAATGATTTTGTGCTGGCTGACCTACAGTGTGTAGAATTTGTTATGCTATTTTTTATTATTTTATAGAGAGGTTTCAGAAGCTTAATCCATAATGATAGTCTCACCAGGTCCATCTTCATCCTGGAGCTCTTGGGACCTGCTCCCACTGCCAGTCCAAGAGTTTTGTTTTTCTTCAGTGGACGGACTCCAGGATTTGTGGGAGCAGGGGAAATTAGGCTCCAAACTGAGCAGTGAATACTGCTCTGATCTCCACTGGAATTATGCAGCAGACTGGGGAAGTGCCCTGGTTAAGTGCCTGGCGAGTTTTCCCCCTGGGAATGTCTGGGAGAAGTCTGGGAAGGCTGCTCTGAAATCTCAGTTTACAGGAGTGACCCTAAACCTCTCCTTATACAATCCTTCATTTTGCATTCACTTTTTAAACAAAGGCATTGGCATAAAATTGGACCCAACATTGTTTGAAGGAGGGAGTTTTAATGAGTGTTACCTTAGTTCTGCAGGGCTCTGGCCTTTAAATAAAAAGAATCTCTTTTACTCATCATCTATCAGCAATGAATATTTAATGTAGTCCTGCTGCCTAAAGAAGAATTTGTATGAAAGGGATGAAAAGAAACATTTATTTTAAAAAACCAAGATATTTACTCCTCAAAGCTGAGTCACTGAATTTATGGCCCAAGAAGTTGTCTCAAAGACACGTATGTCTTTAGTTTATTTCTTATGTTGAATCACAAATAATTTTGAGTGGCAGGATGACTTTGCTCAGCCAGGGAGCTTTTATAAATGTGTGCAGCCAGGATGTTCTGTGGCTCCACTGCTGGCTGGAAAGAACATCCAATACCCCAATTTCTCACATGAGAAATTTCTCACTCCCAGTTCTGCATCCTCAGGTGCTGAAGACAGCACAGCTCAGTGCTCCAGGCCTGACTGGGGTAATTCCTGGTGCTGAGGATTTACTGCTGCTCAGTGCCTGTGGTGTCAGGGCTGGAATTCCAGTCTGCACTGGATACAGAGCTTGCCTCGGGATTTTTGCTCTGGAAACGTTGATATAACTTCTTTTCATTTTTCTAAGCAATCTGCCTGCTTTCAGCACCACAGCTGTTCCCAGGGCATAGCTGCCACCTGATGGAATAACCTTGTGCCTGGAATATCAAACGGGGAGCTGTGGAATAAATTGAAATGCCAGGCTGGAAGAAGAAGAATAATTTTGCCGGGGAAACTCATGGAATTGCTGAGAACACCAAGGAAACTCCGCTACATCTAAGGAGGTTTGTTCAGACCTGGGGCTGTGGTGCTGCAGAGATAACATTTACCAGCTTGGCAAATGGTTTGTGGCTGGATCCACAGAAATCCAGAGCTGCTCTGCCAACACCCTCCTGCAGAGTCATGGAATTACTGAGGGAAACAGGGAGCAGTGGAATAGAAATAGAAATAGAAATAGAAATAGAAATAGCAATGATGCAGATGTGAGGGTGTGATTTGGGTTACTGGGGCAAACAGA
>NW_008236924.1:6440428-6443842 GCF_000691975.1 Corvus brachyrhynchos | reverse complement strand
GTCTGAGCTGGACAGCCCAGGAACCAATGGAGAGCTTGGAAAACATCAACACCTTTTGGATTCTACAGTTTGCCTATCCCAGAAATCGATTTCATACCACTGGATGCTCTTTAAAGGGCTTTTAATAGCATTTCACTGAATGTTATGTCTTCAAAACACAAAGGAAAAGATTCCTGGTATGAAGAGTGCAGTTCACAGCTCCTTAGGAATTCTTTCCCCACTGCTTTCCCCTCTGCTGCAGTTGAGAACAGCTGCACTGTGCACATCAGGAAAAGGACTTTTCCCACCTGTTCTCATGAGCAATGCTTGAGTCACGCCTGACATCTTTAATTGACTCTGCATTGCTACACAGAGATAAAAATCCAGGGAGCTGGACAGTGCTGGATCTTAAATTAAAAAAGAAAAAAATCAGGCACAAGGAATAAACCCAGCCTATTCCTAGTCAGCAAAACAAAGGCAAGATACCTACTGTGGAAACGTATTTGCATATTGTATGGGATGCTATGGATACCCTCTCTCCCCCTTTTTTAGCCAGAGGGTTTCTGACAGGAACAGGATTCCAGCTGTCCCAGGGCACTGCCGAGAGCTCATCCCTGCAGCAGTGCCAAGTGTCCCCACACCGGGGGGTGGCCTGGGGTCACAGCTCTGGGCTGGGGTGGGCTGGGGTCCCCAGCACTGGGTCTGGCCCCCAGCCCCTGTGCCAGCCCCTGTGCTGTGCTGGAGGCTCCAGCCTGTCCCCCTCTGCTGCCCCGGCACAATTTGTGCAGGAGAAAAAAATCATATCCTGGCAAGCAATAAATCCTCCCTCAGGTGGTTTAACGGCCACTCACTAAACCTCCCAGAGAGCCCAGGAGCTTTGAAATAACTTCTCAAAGGGAAGCTGACACTTCTCCAGGAAACTAGTTTGTGTCTCCCTTTGCTCCTGCCCTGTGCCCGTGTTTTTGCTGGGCTGCTCCACATCTGTGCTGGGTGAGGGTGTCAGTCCCTGGCTCCTGCCACCCACACACATGAGCTGCTGTGTTCACAGCTGCGTTTTCCCTTCAATAATTCAAAATCAAGGAGAGACTCTGCTTTTTCAGGGGATCACGGCCTACTGGCAACAAATCTAGTACTGCTCTGTATGGTGGAAATGTCTTGAGTCATAAAGGTTTTAAAATGCAATATAATAAGTTAGAGATGACAAAGTTGCCCTGCAGCAGCTGAAGCAGTAAAGATTCTCCTCTAAATGATATTACACGGAAATTACAGTTTTATAACACTTCACCAGGACCAGGCTGCTGAACTCAGTTTAGTTTTCTTGAACAATTTCTAAAAATATTCGCTTACCACTCAATCAGAAATGTTTTGGTTGGGTAACTAAGTAAACAAAAACACAGAACATTAATAAAGGCTTTTTCTCCCTTTTCATTCTCCACCTCTTTCCATAATTAGGCTGCCAGATTGTCTCAGAGAAATGAATTTTGGACAGATATTTCTGAGAGCTCGGTAATTGAATATCTTGAGATACTCCCCTTCAGAGGTAGTGCTGATATTAAAAACAATCCAAGCACATTTCACACAGCTTTGGGGACACTGAGCAATGTGTTAAGGCTACATCAATGCTTCAGCAATATTTTGAAGTGGATGAAGTGGCTGCCAAAAGGTCCCATGGCAGTGTCCAAAATGCCTGAACCGAGACCTGACACCAACGAGCACCTTCCTGTGGGGATCTGTGGGATCTCCGTGTCTTTGCTTTTAGGATTTGTTCAGTAATGTCTGAACTCAAAACTAGAACTTACTCCGCCTCCCAAAGCTCAGGGGAGTTTTGTCCCTCACAATTAACTAAGTTCATTTCCAGTTAAGGCACCTAATAATGCCAAAATCCTACAGTGTTATATCCCAAACCTGGGGCGGTGAGCTGAACCCCCAACACTGCAGTGCTGCAGCTCTCTGGTCTTACCTAGGATTTGGGGTAAAGCATCCTATGGCAATGTTTCTAATTAAAAATCACCTAATTCAATTCAAATGAACATCATAAAGGGGGATTTAAGATATGAACCCTGGAGATATTGTCCCCTGGGGTGACACAGGCCCCGAGGACTCCAGGTGAGCAGCTTTGTGCAGCTGCACACTTCCCAAAGTTCCAGTGTGACTCTTTGCACATCAGGAGTTCCCTTCCTTTCACTCCCTTCCTTTCATCTGCTCACTGCAGCTCTCCCAACAGGATCTCCTTCTCATCCATCTGATCCCTTTCCATGAGATTCCTGTAGGATCCAACAAACCCACCCCGACCGCTGCCCTGGCAATCCCTGGTTCCCAACTCACCCAGTGGTAGCACAATGAAGAAGGGGAGCCAGCACAGGATAAACATGCCAACCACAATTCCCAACGTCTTGGCCGCCTTCTTTTCTCTGGAGAATTTTAAAAGTTTGAAAGCTAAGGAGTTCCTGGGATTGTGACCCTTGGATTTGGTGTTGTTTAGCGTGTCCTCGTGCTTGTAATGAATCCGTAAGGTCAGCTCCTTGGAGTTGGACATTTCTTTCATCACCCCAGCTTCCAGGTTCCTGGTAGTCCTTTTGGCCACGATGTAGACCCGGCAGTACATCACGAGGATGACGATTAGAGGGATGTAAAAGGAGCCCAGGGAGGAGAAGAGAGCATAGAAGGGCTCCTCGGTGATCCGGCACTCCCTGTCGTCCTGCGGGGCCGGCTCCTTCCAGCCCAGCAGAGGCCCGATGGAAATCACCATGGACAGGACCCAGACACCCAGGAGAGCCAAAATCGCCCTTCTCCTCGTGACCAGCGTGGGGTACTGCAGGGAGTAACGCACCCCGATGTACCTGTCTATGGAAATCGCACACAGACTCAAAATCGAGGCTGTGCAGCACAGCACATCCACTGCTGCCCAGATGTCACAGAATATCCTCCCCAAAGCCCAGTAGCCAAGCACCTCCAGCGTGGCAGAGAACGGCAGGACAGTGAAACTCAGCAGCAGGTCTGCTATGGCCAGGTTAATGATGAAATAGTTCGTAGGGATTCTTAAATGTCTGTTGCAAGCCACTGAGAGAATTACCAGGATATTTCCTATGATAGCGAAGAGAATAAAGGCACCGAGGATCAATCCCACAATGATCGCCCTGCTGGTGGCCAAGGCAGGTGAATCCAGGTTGCTTCCGGTCTCGTTGGAGTTGTTTGCAGAAAAATTGCCATAATTTAGTGCAGAGCCTTTGAAATATCCCGGTATTGATGTGTTGGATTTATCATCAAGGTGGGTATTCATCTTAAAAACCATCCTCCATAGCCAGCTGGCGTTGTGTCCCTCGCCGAGTCAGCTCAAAGTCATCTCTGGACCCGCGAAGTGGTTGCAGAGCCCCGGGCAGTGACAGGAGGAGAATTCATGTCCCCGGAGAGCCGCAGCCCCAGCTCGGGGAACCT
>NW_008236924.1:6440046-6440278 GCF_000691975.1 Corvus brachyrhynchos | reverse complement strand
GTGTGCGCGCCTGCCGTCGCTGACACGCGGGGCGGGCTCAGCGCTGTGCCCGGAGCGGCCGCGCCGGAGGCGGAGGGACCGGGGGACAGAGGGACAGAGGGACAGGGGGACAGAGGGACAGAGGGATGGCCCCGGGTCCCTGCGCGGCCAGGGGAGGTGGGACAGTGCGGTGCGGGGACAGTGCGGTGACCCTGCGGTGGCGGTGGGGGGGCCGGCGCGCGGGGGGCGGGGG
>NW_008236924.1:6436595-6439940 GCF_000691975.1 Corvus brachyrhynchos | reverse complement strand
GGCTGTCTGGGACAGCGCCGTGGCGGTGCGGTGACCCTGCGGTGGCGGTGCAGGGGCAGCAGTGAGTGAGGGGACAGCAGTGAGTGAGGGGACAGCAGTGAGTGAGGGACAGCAGAGAGTGAGGGGACAGCAGTGAGTGAGGGACAGCAGTGAGTGAGGGGACAGCAGAGAGTGAGGGGACAGCAGTGAGTGAGGGGACAGCACTAGAGGGCAATGCCGGCCGGGCGACATCGGGGGAGCATCGCGGTCTTAACTCAGCGTTTGCCACAGGGAACCTGCAGTGCAAACCTGTAAAAAACCAGTTGCATCATCTGAGAAAAAATATCTTTGGTGGGACGTGGTGAGAAAAGCAATTTCGGGACAAAATGATCTGTTGCCCTTTTGCCCATTAAGGAAATATATTGGAGTTTATTTTGTGACTCACATATCATTTTAGAGAGCTAATCATCTCCTAAGGACAAGTAGCTTGGTTCCAAAAATCCCTGGTGTATTTGTACTATTCATTATTCAGTGTTACTATTCAATATTCAATGGTGGCATAAAGTTTGTTTCTAACTATAAAAATTCTGTTAATAGAATAAAACTGTAACAGATCAGCAAGATCTTGATGTTGTTCTGTACTCCTCTACCGGGCACATCTGTGGCTTCATTTCTTCTTTTCCACCTCTGTAACTTTTCCAAGCACAGTTTATTTTGCATCCCAGCCCTGAGCAGAGCTAAGCACCCCAGCCCACAGCCCAAGGGAAGGCAAAGAAAAGGATTTACTTTAGGAAATACTTTACCTTTAGTACTCTTGATGCTGAAAGATCTTCCTGAGTCTTTACTCAAGGCTCTGAGGTCATTGAGGCTGTTGTTAATTCATCATAGCTCAGGGAAAAGTCATCCTCTTACAGTAGCCTATAAAGCAAAATATAAGTAACAGCTGATTGTTTTTTAGATAATAGCCTTTAATGTTGAAAGCAGTGGTTTCTTGGTTTCTTCATCTTGTGAAGCTTTGGGGAGAAATCTCAGAACTTTAGAGCTCAGTGCCATGAAAAACAAAAAGTGAGAGATAGAGATTTGCTGAACATAAAACTGCCAAAATCCTGTTCCCAACTTTCTGTCGTCAGATTACGTCCCACAGCTGTTGTCTGCTGTACTCCGGGTTACTCTGTATTGATTTTCCTGTTACAAAATGTACTGTGTTTAAAATAAAAGCTTCATATTTAATAAGGCAGCTATGGCTGAGACTTGCAGCTGACTGCTGGTTTTGAGGACAAAACATGTAAACAAAAGTTGAATTTCACTCAGGGAGTGCAGGGCAGATGTTGGTGTGGCCCTTCCCAGCAGCAGGGCTGTGGCAAAGCTTTGTTGTTCAAAAACTTCCCTTTGAAACGTTCACAAGAATGACAAGATGATGTCATGGAGTCAGTGAAGGGGAGAGGAACAAACACTGGATTTATGAGCTTCACCTCAGCTTTTCTCCCCCTGCCCTGGCCACAGCAGAGTTTTTGGTGGTGCTAAAGGCAGGCAGCAGCTGGGACTTGGGGCATTCATCCTTCACACTCACAGCTCCTGCTGGACTCCACTCTCAGTTCTGTTTGTGATTTCTGACTTTGTTTCTGTGTTTTAGCTGTGAATTCCTCAGGCTGGGGGCTCTGTCCTGGGGTCACAGCTCTGCCTGGCCAGGGAGTGACCTGGTGCCACCCTCAGTGCAGTCGTGGCGCAGGGTCACTGCATCCTCCCTCTCACGGGGGTTGAGCTACACCGATTAAAAATAGTTTGATTGGAACATTAGGTCCAGACATAACCCTGCTACAGCCTTTGGCACGTAAGAAAATTTGATCACTGCAGAATGTGGAGAGGTTGGATAAGAAAAGCTCTGTGAGGGTGTGAACTGCTCCGCTCTGGTTTTCAGCTGGCATCGTGTGGGACATGCCCAGCCTGCCAAGGGTGACAGAGCGGCCTGAAACTGCTGCCTGGCTTTGGGCACACTCCAAGCAGACTCTGTAGTCCCAAGGAACCAGAACTTCCAACAGCCTTCCAGCAGCCACTGAAGGAGTCAGCTGGTTCCGGGACACGGTGCCCACGGCGGAGGAAAGGGCAGAGGGAAGGGAACGGATCCTGACTGGTCATGGCTGTACTAAAACATTTGCTCAGTACTGGGACCAGTCTGCTTCCCTTCCTGGTGCTGCTTTCTGTGCCCCTCTGGATGAAAGAGCAGACAGAAAAATCCCATTCCAGGGGTCAAAGGAACTCAAAGCTGTGGCTCATCTCCCGCAGCCCCTGGAGGAGTCTGCTGTGTTCTCACAGCCCTGTTTACCAGGCTGTGCAAAAACAAACTGCTTGAATAATCATGAGCCCGAGCTGATGAATGTTCACAAATTGCTCTGAGATCTTCAGCAGCAGGTGCTGTAAGAGAACCAAATGTATTGAAACTCAGACATGAGCATTAACTCTTCACCTGCCTCGGGATGAGGGATGGAATAGGGACTGTGAGAAATGGCGACTTTTTCTGCCAGGTTTAAGGTGCCACTTGGAGCCAGCCAAAGACACCTGCTCAGAGAAGTGCAGATAGGATTCATGGCAGAGTTATTTTCGTTCAGATGAATCTTAGTTTTCAATGAAAAAGCGAATTTAATAGCCTAAAGATTCTAGTCAATAATACTCCAATAATGCTCCCAGAGTCATTTTTCAATTACTCCTTCAAGAGGAGCCCTTTTGCATGGCTCAGCTTTGTAAGGAGCTGTGTTCCTTTTCCTCATTTGCAAAGGGATCTTAAAATACGTGCTGGCATTTGGATCTGATCTTGGGACCCAGCAGAGACACTCCCAGAGCACTTTTGCAACGCTGCTCCTAGTTGGGCATGGGGGGGTGAGCTGATCCAGGATTTAAATGAGAATATCTCCTTGCAGATTTATATAATCCCTCTTGAGTGTTTCCATCTCACTTCTCTGCTGTTTGCTCTGATATTAAAGCATTACCAAGAAGTGGAGTGAAGAGCTGGGCTTGGGGAAGGTTTTTTGTGTGATTGTGGGTGGGTGTTTAGATTCCTGTGATGAATAATTGTATCTGCAGCTCTGAGAACATGCGAGTGTTTGGCTCTAGGTTATGTTCAAAACAGAGATTCTCTGTAGAGAGGGTCCTTAAAAATGCACTGATAAAAAGATGAAATTTGTCTGCTTTTGATAGAAACTTCAGAGTTGTCTACAGAGCTGCACCTAATTATTGCTTATTTTATTAATTACCGGGGATAATGTTGGTACTGTACCATTGCACAGTTGTACAAGGCTCCTTCCTGACGTCTTTCTTCTGGAAATCACTAAAAATCATGGACAGTGTGATCCACAAAATGTACTTCCTTCA
>NW_008236924.1:6430365-6436584 GCF_000691975.1 Corvus brachyrhynchos | reverse complement strand
CTGCTAACGGGCAGAACTTGGTCCTTCGTGGAAAACCTCTTTGGCTTAGCCAGAATTGTAAAATCTTCCCAAAGACATTGGAAATAGACTGGATTACGGTTCCCTTACATTTCGTGGCTAAGCAGCAACACATTTGCTTGGAACACACAAACCCTGAACCCCAGGAAAGGAAATTTCCATGATGAGAAGAGAAAAAATACATTTAAAATGCTAATTTGCAGTTGTCCAATGGTGATATTTAAAGCCTTGTGGGGTTTATTTTCAGAGCAAGGGAAATATCTCCCAGGTTTATATTAACAGCCAAGGTTATTAGCTGGAATTTGCCAAAACAGGATTGCACACACTTGCAATTTGGAATAATCTTTTTTTCTGTAGTTACTCAGTGCTTGTCATTTTTATGTCAATAGGATTTAAAGAGAATTTTCTGGTAAAATTAACTAAAATACAATTATTTTTATGCTGTCACTGGCTCTTAAATCCTCTCCCTTAGGTTTTGCAGGCCCATTGCCCACACTAGACCGTGTTTTTTCTCACTGTGCATTTCTGTCAGAGCGAGCTGTGCTGGAAACTCCTACAATTTATCAGTAATTAAGCAGTTACTGATAGAGGCCTTATCTCAGAGGCTTTGTGAGGATGATGCCAGCAATGGACTGTGTGTTCAGGTGGGGTAGGAAAATCAGTATTTGGTGAAAGCGTGTCCCTGCCTTAAGGAGAGGGGGCAGCTCCTGCCTGTCCTTTTGCTGCTTGCCCTGGCTGTCCCAAACGCCACAGCCTGGCCAGGAGCTGGCCAAAGGAAGTGCAAATCCCTCCTAAAGCTCTGCCTAACTGCCCTGAGGAAAGAGCATTTCTGCCTGATCCCACGTGGGGATGATCCAAACCCAGGGAACTCTTTGTGCAATCTTTCAGAATTTCAATCCAAACTTAAGGGAAGTTAAGGGAACCAGGAGAGGTAAAACAACTGAATTGTGGTGGAAAGGCAGGAGGGGACACCAGGCTCTCCTGGAAGGATCCTTTCCTTTGCTCCACATTTCAGCCATTTCAGAACTTGCCTCTTTTGGGATAGAATTACAATGGAATAAACTTGAGGTTTTAATCTCTCTGTTCTAGACCCTAGAAATTCAAATTAATACAGATTGTCCAGTCTTTTTTAAAAAGGCACATGGCTGGGTATATTTATTTATATTAAATAAGTTAAACTTCATGGAAAATATTTAACCTGAGATGAAAAGGGCAGGAATGAAATGCTGAAAAAAGAAAACCATTTTAAACACAGCACCAAGCTCTTGGTACTCACTCTTGGAAACCAACATTGTGCCAAGGGCCGAGCAAGATTAGGAGCAGATCAGAGGTTTTTGTGGCTGATGACACGAGCCCTGACAAGCTGCCTGAGGTGACCACAGTGTTATAAATCTCCACACCTCAGGAAATAAACTTGGAGGTAAATTCAGGCTGGATAAAGCTCCTCATGCTGTCACAAGTAATTAATCTCATTTCTGTGCCTCCTTCTCAGTCATTTCTTCACTCTGAGGTACCCAGCCCAGAGTAATATTTGTAACACAACAGAAATGTGGCTGGGAAAGGGATTTTTCAGAGCTGTCTGGGCCGGGTGGGAATTCTGCTGTCCTGAGAGTTTTCACCTTCATCTTTAAGCACCACAATACCTTAGAAACTTCTGGAAAGTCCCCCCTGATCTGTGCACTAGGATTATTTCTGTACCAATGACAGCTTTCTCTTTAATTATCCAAATGGTTTATTCTGTCTCTAACAGATCAGAGCAATTTGGGTCCCAAAGTCCTGGGACATTTAAATTTCAGCTTTCATTTTCCAAGTTGGACATTTGTGAGAAAGACCAATATTTCCTTAAAAAAAAAAAAAAAACAACAACATAAACTTATTTTCCACCTCTCTCCACGTCACCAAGCTCTGCTCAGGGTGTGCACAGTACTTAATTTCAGGTTTATGACATTTAGAACTTGCAATTGCAGCATAAATATCTTATTGCCAGTGAGTGGCTGGGGCCTCAGTGCTGATGAACATGGAATTCATCTTGCAGGGGTGATGTACGAACCCGTGCTGATGTTTTGCCTTGATGAAAATGCCTGGGAGAGGCAGGGACTGACTTTTATATTTGCAATAACACAGGCCTTAAAATATGGGCCAAGATCTTCATTCAGTGAGACTGATGTCCATCTATCATCTAATTTATCTGTTCCTTTCAATAAATCTGTATTTAGATGTACTTCAGGGTATCTTTATTGGAATTAAGCAGTTTTTCTACCCTTGAAGTAATTTTGACACCTAGTTTTGTTAAAATATGGGTATCTCTGAGGAGAAGAAAGTCTAAACTCTCTGTCTCGCTGCTTCCCTGCTCCCAGAGAAGTTGGAAATTTGTATTCCTCCTTCCTAGCTCAATAATTACCCAGTCATTCCTTTGCTGAACTCCTTGCAGTAAAAATAATAATGCTAAAGGGCAGAATTCCTTGGAGAAGGATTGCAAAGGGACAGAAAGCTGCTTTTGGTGCAGGGTTGAAAACATCAGGATAATAAGGAAGCAAAGGACAAAGAGGAGCTCTTTGCTGTGCAGGAAGGGAATGAAAGAAAGAACTTTTGGGAAAATAAAGCAAAAAAGAACCAGGACAGTGACTTCTGTCAGATCTTCCAATGTGCCAGTCCTTAAAGCTGTAAATCCAAGTGCGAGAGGGAATTTTGCACGATCCCAAAGTCCGGAACTTCTGGAGAGAAAATGCCCCTTTTGTGTCTTTTCTTCCAAGGGAATCTGGACCCTCCTGTTGAGGAGTGAACCAAAATATTCCCTTTTCTCGTTACTAACACTCAGCTTGTGATCCAGGGGTTGAAGTGTTGCTGCTGCTCCTCCTTCACAGCAGAGTTTGAATGCACAAACACCTCGTCACACTTTAAATTATGCATTAGTGGTTTCACACTCCTCAGAGCAAATTAAAGAAGCACATGCTACTCCATCTTTTAGAGATGAGTGTGAGAGAGAAACAAATTAATTTTTCCTTTTCAATTCAAAATTTAAATGAATTTTTTCAGTGCTACCCTCTGTTCATCAGTTGAACTCTCAGTAGCCAAAACGCAAACTACAGGTGGAACTGTGAGAACTTCAAAGAAAAGAATTAGTTTGCCTTGTATTTTCTGCTAAATGAACACTGAACTCTTCTTTGAATTAATGTTAAATATTCATGAATCTGTTATTTTCCCCATATTTTGTTCTTGTGAGAAGCCATAAAAATCTATAAGCAGCCTTTATTTCTCCAGAGAAAAATTAGGTGAGAGAAAACATCTGTTTCTCTCTTTCTCCTGTCAAGATCTGGAATAATTATATCAACTATTTAAGCAACTGGGAGAGACCTAATTCTATTTAATTCTAATTAAATGTGCATTAGGTATGAAAGCGAACTGCACTGTGCCATAGTGGAGAGCAGGGTAGGGGAACAATGGGAAGAGCTTTATTTGGTGGAACTAAATTGATCCCTGCTGCTTCCCATATTCCTGAGCTTTACCAGAGGGATGTGGGAGATGTGGCTGCTGCTTTTCCATGTGGGAGCACAGAGCCCGAGAGCGCAGCTGGGTCTGGAATCACAGCGGGGCTCACGCCAGGGAAATCTCCTGGTCCCGGGATATGGCAAAGGAGAGAAGGAAGAAAATGCAGAGCACCTTTGCAGGTCTCGCTGGGATGATTTGACTGCCCTGGCAGGTGCAGCCTGAGTGTTCGTTTTGGGTTCTGGGATTTAGGAGCTCCAGAGGGTGTGAGCAGCTCCTGGGATCTGGGCTGAGGTGGCCCCTGAGCTGCAGGGATTGTGTGGGTCGGGAGCAGCTCCGAGTGCTCCCAGGGCTGGATCCATCAAAGGCAGCCATGGATTTGTCATTTCCCACATAAACCACAGGGCTGGGATCCAGGCACCCCAGAGAAGGAAGGGCCTTTTCCTGGAAAGGTTTCCTGTAACCTCCCGAGTGTCCACTCTGGGAATCTTTGCCAAGAGCAAAGCCCAGCAGTGCTGCAGATGCTCCAGGCCTTTGTCTAACTGAGATAATGAGAATGTACATTTTTTACACGCTCGTACCAAGAGTTATTCTTGTCAGAAGTCACCATGAGTCAGAAATAAAGGTGAGCTAAAGGCGGCAGTTCTGACCCGTCAGGAATAGCTGCATTTCCAGAGAGTGTTTGCAGGATCATTCCAGGAGCTGCTCCCCACCAGCAGCGGGCAGTGCATGATCCGTGTCCAGCCAAAACCACCTGTCCTGGAGGAAACCCCATCATCTTCGTAATCTGGGGTGAAAAGAGCTAAATGCTGGAGTACTCTGAGTAGCTGTGTCCAGGGAAAGGGCAGAGAAACACCCGAGAGCTCCGTGAGTGTAGCTTGCACGGATCTGTCGGGAGTATTGAGGGACAATCCATGGGAGGCCTTTGGAAAAGCTGGATGCCCCAATGGCTGTGGTGCATTGCAGTTACAAAGAAGGATGAGACACTTAAGAGCACTCTCATGGTTTCAGATGTTGCCAATGATTTCTGGTCCCTGCGTTTTTTAATGATATAAAATACACGTTTCAAACAAACAGGAAATTGTCCTTTAGGAATCATCTGTGGCTGAGCTGAGATGTGAGGGGGTTGCTTGGATAATTTGTGTCCCCACCAAGCAGTGCTTGCGCACACTTTGTCCATTCCAAGCCCATTAGGTTGATATTTGTTGCAATTAAGAGTGACACTGGTGACTCCAGCACCACACATTTCCATCAGGAACAACAGCCCGGGAAGGCAATGACTGCTCCCAAGTCAGTGATGCCAGATGAAGTCATTGCACTTGTCCGTCACTCTGGCACCACTCTCCTGATTAGAAACTTGCCCTTTTTGGGTAGGAACCACCCAACAGCTCTGGGCCTTAAGGATGTTTGGTTGTAACCAGAAACTTCTCCAGTAGTTGGGTAAAAAAGACCTCACCTTAAAGGGCGTCTGAGGAAAGAGCTTCCTGACCTACATCTGCCAGGAATCCTGCCCCAGCTCCGTTCCTCCCGACCCTTTGGAACGAGCAGGAGCATTTGCCCGTGATGAAGATAATGGGAGAAAATGTGTATGAGAATGAGTCACTGAAATTTTTGTTCAGAGTGCAATATCCAGCATCCCCAGAGACCTTTATTTATAGCCTAAGCAAACTCAACAGAGTTGCAGGAGGACAAATGAAACTGTAGGAGAAGCTGAAGTAATGAGTAATGATAACTCCAACAGGCTCTTTCCATCACAAATTAAGTGAGCACATCAGGGTAGTAAATCTGCAGAAGACCTCTGACAGTTTTATCTCTGTGGAGCCCTGAAAGACCTTCTGGAATACACGTTGGAGAAAAGGTTTCATTTCATGGTTGCCTTTAGTAGATGTCTAGAACAGAAACAACTGCAGATCTGGAGAGTGTTCAGAATAATTACTATGGTCTGCATCTCATCTTCGTGTCTGTCCTCAGTGCTGCCACCTCAGCACGTGGTATTGCCATAAATGAAATATATTCATGTATGAAATATATTCAGGGACACAAAGTGTTCACAACTGCAAGAATACGATCAGAGTTCGTGTAACAAGCCTGTCCCTCTCATCCTGACTGTGAGCACAAGTAACTGCAGTCGGAAAAGAGATCCAGGACTTCTCCAGAGCTGATGGAGGAGGGACAAGCTCCTGTCATGTGTGATATTTAATGTACCAAAAGGCTCCCAGGATGATGTGAGTGATTTGCCTGTGTCTGTATGCAGCAGGAAGGCACCATCGAGATAACAGCAGCACAGATGCATGGAGAATATCCCAAATGCCAGCACATTCCCCACCCCGGGGCTGGGATCTCCTCTGGCCAGACCCATTCCCTGCTCCCCCAGCTCTGGGTGTGGTGTGGGACCCAGCGATGCTCCTGGGCATGGCATGGCCTGAGCAGATGGGAACTGCACCCCGAGCTCCTGGGATGGGCCACTGAGTGGATTTAGGCAAGCCATGTCCTCTCCCAGTGCCTGGCTTTCCCGAGGAAATGCTGCTGCCTGTCCTCTAAATAAAACACCTTCAGCCATTCAGCTGAAAAGCAAGAAATCCAATATATCCAAACCATATCAGTACAAGCTGTGAGGCAAATATAACACAGTGACAGTCAAGCCTTCCCCCTTCCCACATGCACACAGACATCGATTCCCAGCCGCTCCATACAGGGCATTTTCTCCTGGTCATA
>NW_008236924.1:6426586-6430304 GCF_000691975.1 Corvus brachyrhynchos | reverse complement strand
CATTCCTGTGCTCCTGCAGGAGGGAATTTTTCACAGAGCCCTCTGTGCACATGAACAGTGCCAGCTCTGCTCGGCTGAGGCTGCCACAGAGGGAGCCCAGCACTGCTCACACACAGATGAGCACCGGGAGCTCCAGGGATGTGCCCGGCTCCTGGTGTCCTTCGGCCTGGAAACACGGAGCAGCTGGAAGGGCAAGCTGGGAGCTGTGGGGCTGCTCCTGCCGGCTGTGCCAGCAGGATTTTTGGGGTGGATGGACGGGTGGGTGGATGGATGGAGGGGTGATTCTCCTGCCGTGCTCTGCACGTCACTGTGAGCTCAGTGCTGCCGAGGAGGGGATGCATCTCCAGCTGCAGGGCTGGCTTGCAGGGGGAATGCAAAGTGCTCCTTCCAGGAATGAAGGGAACTTCCAAGGAGGCTCTAATTGAGATTTTTTTTGTCACTTTTCTTGCTGGATTGTACCAAAAGAAAGTTCCAAATGCCTGAAATGTAAACTGTTCCTCAAGCAAATAATTTAGAGGTGGTGATGGGAATCTTTCAGCAGAACAGATTTCCATTGATTTCGTTGAAGTATTTCCAAATTCTTTAAAATTATTTGTAATCCACACTTTCCATTGGAACCTGGAAAATTTGCCAAACTTTCTCTTGCTGTTACATGGCAGGAAGGAAGTTGTGATTAGATTCAGGGAAGTAAAGGCCCACCAGAAACAGCTCCATGACACAGTCATTCCTTGGAATTCTGGGTCAGTGTTCGGATTCCTCCTCCCCCGTCTCAACACTCCTCTGCTCACCCATATGGCCCTCATATTTCACTCCTTTCCCATGGTTTTCAAGAGATTCATCCATCAGTTTTCTCCTTTCCCTGCCTGTTCCTGGCTCTGTTCTTTGCTTTCAGGCAGGTCCCCAGCTGTAGATGCACCTTCCAGCAGCAGGATGAGATAAATGCCAGAATGAGTTGATATGGGATAGTTCAATGTTTAGGGATGAAAAGTAGGGCCTTGTTTTCCTTTTAGACTGAAGAAATCATAGAAAATGTTTTATGGAGTTTAAACAATACCGTGGCCATG
Source organism: Corvus brachyrhynchos (assembly GCF_000691975.1). Lineage (NCBI taxonomy): Eukaryota > Metazoa > Chordata > Aves > Passeriformes > Corvidae > Corvus > Corvus brachyrhynchos. The sequence continues at coordinate 6,429,240 of NW_008236924.1, read as the reverse complement.
GCATTGACCTCACTTGGCTTGATAGAAACAGAAAATACGAACTGGACATCCCCAAAATGGTCCTTTTCCTTTGTGCCCCCCCAAAAGATACATCCCATGCTGCTCTGGGCTGGTTTGGTGGCTGAGCCATCCCTCATGCCAAGGGGACCGCAGCTGATTGACCCCTCGAGCTGCGGGGAAAGGCCAGCCAAAACTGAGAAGAAATTTCACAGGTTTGACCAGTGCTGCTGGGAGAGGTGCCTGCAAAAAAGCTTTTGGATTTCTAGTTCACAGGGCTGTGAGAGGGAAATGTTCTGATACAGAGCACTGGGATGGAGAAGATTTTGGCATCTGCACGGATCAGGACGTGATCCTCTGGAAGTGTCACCTCTGAGCTGTGCCCATTCCCATCACCTGCCTCTGGACGTCCTGGCCAGACCATGGGGTGACTCCACAGCTCCCAAGGGAAAAATCCAAGCCCTGGGCCTCTCTGGGAGTCTGGAGCTCACTGGTGCTGTGGCAGCCAACAAAACCAGGTGCCCTTGGGCTGAAATCATCAGGGCCTCACCACGTCGCAGAGCAGGAGCGCTGGTGCTCGAGGGAGGAGCTGTGGGGCCAGGGGCAGTCGGCACAAACGGAGGCTATTGAAGGGCTGGTGCCAGAGCCCCCTGCCAGTGTCATTCCATGCCTCTGTCCTTGTCACTTCTCAACTGGCTCTTGCCTCCTTTCCTAAAGCTTCCAACTCTGCTTGATGGAATTAGTGCAGGTTTACGACGCCCCTGAGGCTGGAGTTCTCCAGACGTTGTTTCACTGTGGGTTTTACCCACTCTGTGCTCTGGTGACTCCTGGGTTCTTCCTATGACTTCAGTCAAGGCCTGGCTGCCTCCAGCTGCTTTAACCCAGCCATGATTTATGTTTGATGAGGAGATTGAGGCTGCAACTCTCAGCTTGAGCCCTGCTATTCCTGCAGATTTCTGCTTCTGATTCATCGCTCTCCTCACTTCTTATTCCAACATTTATGGATTGAGTAATGGGCACGATGGGTTTTTACTGAGATGAGCTCTCAGCAGACTTACAGCACAGATTTTGACGGGGGGGTGGATGTTCTGAGTTACATCTAATAGCAATTTAATGAATATTTTATTAAAATAAACTTAGTTAGTGTTTTGTGGCTGCCTGGAGCAGTAACTGCCTACAAATCTGTGGTCAGGAAAGCTTCAAGCTCATGGCAAATTTCCTGTTCCTAGAGCAGGATCTTCTTTCTCAGCACCATAAGGCCACAGGGACACATATGCTACTAAATGCTCGTGCTACAAGTGAGAATAGAGCGCACGACTGTGAGGAAAAGCATTTGGTTTCTACTGTTGATCAGTGAAAATTCAGCACGAAGAAACCCTGTACTGGTGCCAAGACAGCGTCTGAGAGAAGTGGAAAAGCTTCCAAGCTTTGAGACTTTCAGAAAATTCCACAAATAAAACCCCACATTCCACTTTATTGAGGATGCAGGACTGCAGTTTGGGCAGAGGGGTGTTTTTCTTCCTGATGTCTCCAGTCCTGATTAAAGAAGCTTTCTTGCAAATTGATGTATTTTTAAAAGGTTTTCTTGCATCTCCCTGGTTTGCACACAAGGTTTGACATTAACAGGATGAAAAGCCCTTGCACCTTTCCACCTCCCAGGCTGGTCTGGTCTGGCTGTGTTACTGACAGTAAAAAACTCCACAAATTCCCTTTGAGTAACACTTTAAATTACCAGGAGAATATTGGCAGGGTGATAACTACAGACAAAAGTAGGGGTTCCAAGGAAGAGCGAATTAAGGAGGGCGAGGTGGGATGAGTTTTCCCTTTGATGGATCTGTGTCTCATCTGCAGTTCCAGCAGTCACAGTGGGAGTTTTCACTCTCTCATAATTGTGTGGCAGCAATCACATTTTCTTTTAGCACAAACCTTCATCTCCTTCAATTTTTCAAGTTATCTATGTTAAACTGAGGAAAAACAGGCTACTAATTATCAGGAAGGACTTGGAGTCAGGTCTAGGATCAAACCTGCAGCCTTATAAAGCTGTTTGCAGCTGTGAGGGAAGTCCCACATTTCTCTGTGCTCCAGTTTAGTGGATGTGAGGATTGTCACAGTCACAGAACCCTGGCAAAGGCTGTGGAGAGAAGCTCTGGGGTGTGAGAACCTCCTCATGTTCTGTGCTTACTCCAGCTCAAACAGAGGGAAGGGCCAGGGGTGACAGAAGGGAATGGGATTCTCCTCTCCAGGGAACGAGAGCCCGAGGAGAGGGCTCAGAGCAGCCCCACACTGCTGTTCCCACCGCAGTTTCACATCTTCAGAACACGGGAGAGCAGCATGGAGGGGATTTTAGCCAATGTTTGCACATGGAGCACAATGAAAATAGGAAATGAGGAAGTGGTGGCAAACCCTGGAAGGGAAGAGGGGCGCTTTGGAAGGCTACAAACCCTCCTGGCTCACTCCACAGCCCAGCAGCTGGGGATTAGGAAAGGTTTGCCTCAAATTCACTCTACCTGGGGAGGCAGCTGAGAGTCTGGCACCTGAGGCTGTGGTCAGGCTGGATTTGGGGCAGGGTGGATGGGCTCCCTCATGGGGAAGCACAAGTGTTGATTCCTTTTTAATTTCAGCATACTGTGTGTATTCCAAGTATTTTCCATGTTCCT
>NW_008236924.1:6423969-6426527 GCF_000691975.1 Corvus brachyrhynchos | reverse complement strand
GAATTTTTGGAAGGCTGATTTCACTTTCTGCAGGAGCTGTGTTCCTGGGATGGGATATCCCTGGCTGAGGGATGCTGGAGGGCCTGATCAGGGGCTGCTGTGATGCTTCCTGCAGGCACCAGACACTGAGGGGCTTTGGGGAGGACAAACTTGCTGTGGGAGATTGAAAATATTCCTTGATAGCTTGGAAAACCAGCGATGTTATCAAGGAACTCCTACTGGGTGAGGGCTTTTTGACTAACTTGTTGCTCCTCTGCCACAATCTCCAAGTTAGGAACTGCTGGAGAGAAGGACAGCCTTGTTTTTTTTGGGAGAGCAAGTAGCAGGAAAATCATCTTAGCAGAACTTCCCTGGGTAAAGAATTTTATTTGAGTATTTTTATTAAAGAAACCCTACCATAAAAATTAGCTATAATTTTGTCTAACATAAAGAAAGAAATGCCACCAACATCCCCCTTTCTGGAGGAGCCATCCATTGTATTTAATGGCAGAGCAGTTTTACATTCCAGCACAGGAATTTAATTACTATCTCCTTTTCTAATTAATTTCAATACCTTTAATTATAATTTCCTGCAATGGTCAATGCTTTGGACACTTCATATAATTATAAGGGATTGTGATGTGATTTTGCATGAATGAATATTCACTGGTTACAAGAATCTCAATCTCTCTTATTATTAAAATGTTCCACAATCAAATTCAGTGACAGCCTAAAGCTGGGTTGCAGAGCCATCATTTTTCAGGTGACTGAAGAAAGGAGAAGTTTGGATTGTTTTGCAGCTCCACCTCTGTTGCAGCAGGAGATGGACAGCTCAGGAGTCTGTTTTGCTCAGTGAAATGGAAAACATGAGAACAGTAACCCAGAAATTAATTAGAAATGGGCTGAGACCTAAGAATGAGCCTTGAATTTTAAACATATTGGATTGGAGGGAACGAGTAGCTCCTACTCATCTTCTGCGTTCAGATAAAGAGGGGGAGGGAAAAGGGCAGGGAGGGGCTGGAGTCTGAGTGTGGAGCAGCACTTGGCAGGAGGAGCTTGGCTCAGCCCCCCGGTGTTTATTTGTGAATAGAAGCAATAATTGATGTTTCTCCAGTTGCACAACTGCTCTGCATCTCTGTGTTATAAATTCAGGGCAGCAGAGCAAAGCTTTTGGTACTTACAGGTACATAAATCCACTTAGGATAATTCTTGAGATATGTTTTGCTGCTCTGCCTCTTGGTTCTAAGAAGTGACCTAAAGATGTATTAACAGGGAGCCCTGAAATGGCAAAGTGAGGCTGTGGCAGCCTCTGGAAGTTGCTGGGGTTTGTTTTGGTGTGTGGGGGTTTCATTTGTTTGTTTTGTTTTCGGGGGATGATCCACTGGTTAGGTTTGTTTATCTCAGTCCCCAGGCTCAGCTCTGTCCCCTGGGTGTTGCACCGTGCGTGGGTGAGGTCTTAAAAGCCCGAAAGAAGGAAAAAGAGGCTAAATCTGTCAAAGTGCAAAAAGAAGAACAGCAACACAGGGGAGAGCAGTGAAAACGGAGGTTCTCAGAGATTCCTTCTTAGGATTTTATGTTGGGAATGGTGCAAAGGTTGCTCCTCATCCTGACCTCCAGAAGGAGGGCTGGATGAGCAGGGCTGCAGTTTTCCTTATGGGAATCACGATCCCCCTCTCCCAAAGCACTTTGGCTTTTAGTGGTGGTTCCATGAACAAAGAGCTGCACTGATTGGTGCAAACTGCGCCTGCAAATAGACCTGGCCTAAGTTAGACCTGGTTTTGTAAAAACGGGAGGTCTGCTATGAGAAAATGTTGATAAATCTGAATTTATTTCCTTGTCTAACAGTGATGACTTTCTAACAACAGTAAGTGTTTGCTGCGTGGCTCTGGAGAGTTTCCCCAGTGGTTGTTTTTCACTCGGGAGCTCAGCTGACTCTGTACCAGATCCCACAGAGAACTTGTTGGCATCTTGTGCTCGAGTTTATGGCTCCCTCATGTCAGTCAGTCTCCAGTTTTTCCAAGTTTTAGTGGAATACCAACAAAATATGTCTGAAACCAAGTTTGGCATATGCAGTGAAAGGGTGTGAGAACAAGGTTATGTTTTCATGAGAACAAGTGTTCTCCTATGAAATAAATAATGAGGACAAACATTGCATTAAAAAAAGAGAAGAATTTATTGAGCTGGAATTGTGATCAGTCCCAGGAAAAGCTCTTTTTTTTCCCTCTGTTTTTTAAAAAAATATTTAATTAATTGCTGGTAAATGACTACTTGAAAGCAGTACCCAAATGTATATCTGATTTCTTGCATGCAAGTATTGATTCAACATTTGTTGAGTCACATTTTGCACTTTGCTCAAAATAGATTTCAGGTTTATGTGGAAATTTACAGCCAATTTCCAGCCAGAATGGTTGTTCTTTCTTATAAAACATGCTGATTACAATTACAGACATGTATTTATACAGCCATGATCCACATTCTTCCTGATGAGCAGGGAGGTGAACATTCCATTCATGGAAACTCAATTATTTCCCCATTCCATTCTCAAGTGCTGGGCCACAAGAGTTTTCAGGAAGGAGCTC
>NW_008236924.1:6351343-6423950 GCF_000691975.1 Corvus brachyrhynchos | reverse complement strand
GTTTCTGGGACAGGGGCTGCTGGACCTTCCCTCATCGTGGGATGGTTCTGGCCCAGGAGGATCTGCCCTTCAGGGGGAAGTGCTGGAGCTTGTTGCAGTTCCAATTTTATGAACAGCAAATGCTGTTCTTATGCTCTGGTTTAAAGCAAAAAGGGAGAAAATGAGAGCCCAGTTCTGGTATCTCTGAAATGGGAGGGAGATTTCCTTTGGAGAGGTCGGCTCGGGGTTGTGTCACCTCAGGAGGTGTTTGGGATGCAGCATCCAAGGTGTCCTGTTGTCCCCTCTCTTTGGTCCCTGCAGAGGGATCTGAGGAGAGCCCTCGACAACCACTCAAGCAGAGGCTGTTCCAGAGAAGGGACCCACAGGGATCATCCAGTCCCACTCCCGTCCCTGCCCAGACCCCCCAACAACCCCACCCTGGGCATCCCTGGCAGCGCTGTCCAAACGCTCCTGGAGCTCTGGCAGCCTCGGGGCCGTGCCCATTCCCTGGGGAGCCTGGGCAGTGCCCAGCACCCTCTGGGGGAAGAACCTTTCCTGATATCCGACCTAAACCTCCCTGACCCAGCTCCAGCTGCTCCCTGGGCGCTGTCCCTGTCCCAGAGAGCGGAGATCGGAGCTGCCCTCGGGAGATGCTGTTCCCTCTCTCTGTAAACATCTCGTGCTCAGAGATTTGTAGCTCCAATGGGCAGATGCACAACTGGATCCTGGAATGCAGCTCCAGCCTAGCACTGGCCAGAGAAACTCCTCCTGTTTCAGCTCATCCCCTGAGCAATAGAATCCTTGATTTACAGCTCTGAGGAGGAAACAGAGCACACTCTGGCTTGGTGGAAGCATCTGTGGGACTGGTTTAACGTGAGGAGGGTTTATGGAGCCTGTTCACGCTTCTGGCTCCTCCCAGCCACCCTCTGGCTCTTGGAGAGGCAGAAATTTGGCACGAACCCTCCTGATGCACTGCAAAACCACTCTGGGCAGGAAATTTCCTTCACCTCAGAGGGTGACAGGGGTTTTAGCGCCAGCTCTCCTTGTGGAAGGATATGAGCAGTTGTTTACAAGCTGGAGCATCAGAAAGCACCAGCACAAACCTGGAGATTTAACAGCAGAAGAGAAATTTGAAGCTGTTAAGGAAGAAAATCTGCTCTGGCCAAGCTGAAATCCTGTACTGAACTCGAGTTGGCTCCACACTGCAGCCCTGGCACGGGGAAGTGCTGTAATTGCACCCTGCAGTCAGTGAAAGGCCATCTCAGCACTGAAGCAAGCTGATCATTTGCTTTTGCAGAAAAATATAGATATTTTGGCCAAATTAAGATTTTTCTCATCATTCATGAATTTACAGTGTTTGAGCAAAGGGATGGAATGTCCTGCAGTTCTGACAAGGATACAGTTTCATAAGTAACCCTCTTGATGTGGATGAAGTGAACATTTTTGGAGGTTTAGGCAGGGTTTGGGGTTTGGGGAATTTATTTGCTGGTTTTAAGGCAACCAGGTCTTTTATTTTCCCTCTTACCAATGGGTGGAATATTTCTGTTGGCTTCTCTGCTCTTTCCCCTTTCCACAATGAGGACCTTTGGCTGCAGGTGAGGACTTCTAAAAATGAGTAGGATTTAATTGCAGTAAGATAATGAATTGATAATGAAATGGGGAATATTCCATGAGCTGTAATTATGATTTATAATAACTCAGCATCTTTGTGCTGTCAATCTCTATCTCCAACACACACACAAATCTACCATGGATGAAGGAGACTGAGAGGGTTCTTTAGCACACGGACACTTTTTTCTGTTAAGGAATTGCCAATCTCAGAGGCACAGAGACAAACCAAAGATTTGCAGTGGAGGAGCTGCAGTGAACTGAAATGCCTCTGTTCTGTTCCTGTTGTTGTGCTCTTCTGCCTTCCCCATCCCTCCCAACTGTCTCCAGCGACACTTTTCAGTTCTTTTTTCCAGTCTTTGATTGGTTTTTTGGATTGTTTGAGGGGATTATTTGAATTTTCTTTTTGGCATGTGTTGCTTTTGCTTCTCAGTTAGGTTTATCTGACTGTTTTGGCTGGTAAGACACTGCTGTTTTCTCCCCAGATATTTTTACAGTGTCTGCCTCAAAAGAAATGCTCTGGGTCTCTGCATCAGGAGCTTTCTCAGCTCCTTTTAGTGACAGAATTCTGCACATCAACAATTTTTGAATGGCCACGTGACCATCCCAGGAGAGCTAAACAGAACAAAATGTCTTAGTGAAAAGAATTTTTTGGAATTTAATCACCAGCTGCACACTGTAGATCAGTGAGGGGCATGTTCTTTTAAAGCACAAAACTTTAAAAGCCAAAGAGTGGCTCTGCTTCCAACTGCAGGAATCAGTCTGGAATTAGTGGACAGTGGCTGCCTGGTGTCCCACTAGTTTTTCCAGAGGGAATGTTCATCAAAAGGCAAAGCACAGTTCAGGGGCTGAGCACTAAGAAACAGGAAATGAAATGATAAGTTTAAAAAACAAAACATCAAGATCAAAAGAATCAAAGAGCCCAAGCAATTTAGAAGAAGTGTCTGTGTGCAGATTGTCTGGGAGCAGCAGAGTTTCTAGAGGAGCACTTTACACTTACTGAACAATGCAAATGGAGAACAGAGAATATTGCAGCTCAGGGCCACAGGGAGCTGTTAAATATTGGCAGGTAAAGCCACCCAGTGGCTTCTGGCTGAGCAGAAAGCTTTTGGTGTAGGAGGTGTTTGGGATGGAGCTGCTGGCACAGGGACAGCAGGGATTCACTTCAGCCAGGGCTGGCGAGACAAGAAAACCTCCCCAGCTCGGTTCTGACCGAGCCAAGGGGGATCTGTCCCTGCTCCTCTCCCTGTGTGCCATCCCCATCATCCCTCCCAGCTGTCTCCAGTGACACTTTGCAGTCCTTTTTTCCAGTCTTTGGGGTTTTTTGATTGTTTGAGGGGATTATTTGAATTTTTTTTCGGATAGGTGTCATAGAAAGCTGCCCTCTCGCTCTTTGTTTCTGGTCCAGTTGTACTAAGAATTGGTGGAAATAAGGAACTGTGGAGCTGTGCAGGAGCTAAAGATGTGCTGATAGTGGTGCTGGGACTGGGAAGAGTCTTCCTCTGCCTGTCCTGCTCCTGATATTCCTTTTTCACGCATGTGCCACAGGCTGGTGCTGGGAGATGCTTTGATCTGGCTCATTATGGCCAGTCCCTCTGGAGAAGTCCCCTGTGTCCCTGTCATGGGTTTGTTTTGTGGCCCTGGACACATCCCAGGAGCAGGGTGAGTGCCAAGGCCAGGGGAGGGTAGAGGGAGAGGGTTGGGATCAGGAGCTGCAGGGGGAGAGGGAAAGGTTGGGATCAGGAGCTGCAGGGGGAGAGTGAAGCCCCTTGGCAGAGCTGCCCTGGGGCGGGGCTGGGGCAGAGTCCCACTATGGCCCTTGGCTGCTGCTTTCAGAGAAACAAATCCTAAAAAATAGGAACAAATTGAGCAATGTCCTCATGTCCCTCAAAATGAGGAGGATTAACCAAAAGTGTCTGAAATCTCACGATTTCTTCAGATAAATCCTAAGCTTTCGGAGCTTGTATTTAAAGTCATGAGGTCCCCACTTACACACAGTTCCAAGAACTCCTAACGCATTTTTCCAACCCAAATCCCTTTTTTGGCATTGCCCCTCTAATTCCTTGACAACAGGAATGACAACAGTGTCATTGGGAGTGAGTGACAGCGGGACACAGGGAAGAAGGGAGGGAATATTTTGGTGTCGCTGGCATGGAGCAGAGACAAGATGGGCTTTGAGTGAAGCAGCTTCAGAGGAGCTGCCTGAGCCCGTGAGTCCCAGCCACCTCCTGCAAGGCTCTGTTTACAGCATAAATTGGTTTTTTAAGTGATGCCAATTGCTTTGGAAGGGCTGCTACCTCACACTGTGCAAAAACCCCCACCAGCCCTCCCTGACAGCTTCTCCTCTTCCATCCCAAGCACACATCCTGCCCTGGAATTCCCTGGGCCTGGTGGATGCTGTTCTATCCCCAGGGTCACTGTGTGCTTTGGGGTCTGTCAGAGGCACAGAGTCCTTAAGGAAAGGATATTTCTGTACATTGAGAAGGGTGATGAACATTGGCCATTCCTGTTTAGCAGGGGGATTTTTTTCCTGGCTGCTGTGTGGGAATTCTAGGGACCAATGAATTCATCCAGTGCCTCGTGGTGCCCTGGCTGTCACATCAGCTGCTTTTGTGGTAACTCAGCAGTGCTGAACCTCCTTGGTGCTCTCTGCTTGCAGAAATGTGGAATTCAAGCAGGTCAAAACGTGAATTTTTCATGTAGCTCAGCTGTTTTAGTGGGATCTCACTTGTGGTTAATGGTTCAGAGGTCCTGGAGAGACTCCCTGTCCTGCCAGGGCTCCAGGAGCTCCATCTCCAGCACAGACACAAAGCTCCTGTCCAGGGATGGTGCCTACAGAGGAACTGATCTGATCCAGTGCAACAAAACTGAGCTGGATTTGGAAACTCCCCCTTTCCCAGTCAGTGCAGTGCCCCCCAGCTGGAAATTTCCAGACCCAAAGATGCACAGAGGGTTGACTTTTTTTTGCTCAAATACACAGAATTATGTACCCAGTGCCAAAAGCCAGCCCAGAAATTGTGATTTATTATGTGTTTTCCAGGTTAAATCCAGAAAGGATAATGCTGGTTGATGTCAGATCATGCGGGGTGTAAACACAGAGATTTCTCTCTGAGGCTGCACTTGTTTGCTATCATTGAGCAGCAGTTTTCACCCTACCAAGCAGAGGAGATAAAGTAAAAAACCACCATTTCCAGCTTGCAAAAGCCCAGCCTATGTGGAATCAGCTCAATTATTTCAGCTCAGTCTGCAGGAAAAGCAGTTCCTATCTCAGAATTACAATGACACGGGAACGTGAACTGCAGTTTCTCTCCTTATTAATGCAATATAACAACAAAATACAACAACGACCATGCACCAGTTTCTAGGGCTATGAAATAACTCCTGGCATGATGGATCTTCAAACCTTATCTGGCTTTATTTCCTTATTTTAATACGGTGCCTTGAACTGGAAGTTTGTGAGATTGATCTTATTTGAGAGTGATAATACAGCAGATTGTCACAGGGGGAAATGCTTCTCATAACTTGTGACTAACTGGTTCCCAAAATCCAGGGACATTTTGTGCTAATTACTGAGTATTTACATCAACAATGCCAAACCCAGGCACTGAAAAATGAGTTCAGAACCCAGAAAATTCACAAAATGAACTCAAGCCACGAAATAAAAAAATCCCCAATGGAGGATCTTTTTTGCTTTGACTTTTTTGGAGCTTTGGGGTGAAAGGCTCCTCGTGTTTTCAAACCTTTCACCACAAATGTGACCTCGAAACTTTGCTTTCCACTGCTGCTGGGTTTCTGGTGAGATCACCCAGGGGGGGCCTCAGGAGCCGTGGAATTTGTGAGGAATGACTGGATTGGGCTCCCCAGCAAAGGAATGTCCCCCAGTAATCCCAATTCTGTGATCCCCCATTAATCCCAGGACCAGCTGTGTCAGTAACACCCAGAGCCCAGTTCTGGGGTTTTTTGTTGCCTTTTAAACATTTTGGGGCCAGAGTAAAAAGGAGGTGGGATGGGGGGTGTCCAGGCAGGAATATGGATGTAAAGATAATGGAAAATCATCCTGGAGTACCTGGCCAGGTCTGGGAATGTCAGTTGGGCTGGAGATGTCGTGAGCAATCATGGTGTGCCCTCAATCCCCACATCCCCCTGATCCTGAGGGATCCAGATCCATTAAACCCGCTCTGAAATTCCATTTGCATCCCTCAAACTTATATGTGACAGCACAGACACGTTAATTATTGATAAATTCATTGTTTGGAAAACGTGGATTTATTTCTTCCATTCCCTTCCTGCCTCCTCCTGTCTGTGCTTTGGAGGTCCTGGCTTTTCTCAGGATATGAAGTAAATTAGGGAAAAATATTCTTGTAGTCCTGGGAGTCTGCCTGGAAGCAGGGATAGAAACCTCCCAAAATGTTCTGACTGATCCAGGACCTGAACTACAAAGGGCTCAAGGAAAACCTGGCAAACATCAAGTTTAATAATCCAGGAATTGAGGCTGCACACAGATATAAAAATGGAGAAGATTTTCTGGGGTTTATTTCACTTTTCAGCAGATAACAAATACTCCCAAAATTTGAGAAAATGCCCACTTTCCATCAGATTATAAGTATGGGAACAGATATATCATTCATATTTCATATTAAACAGTGTTAGATATAAAGTTATTATCAATTAAATTGTTCTTATCTTATTTTCCTGGTTGAGAAATAACTGCTGTGAGTGACGTAGCTGACCAGAAAATGCAAGCTTTTTAAAATGCACAGTGCTCTAAAAGATTTAAAAAATCAATTTTTGGTGGAAAATTTGCAGGTGGGGAAACAAAAAAAAATCAGTCCAAATGTAATGACTCCATCAAGGTAAACACCCCCAGGTGCCAAATGAGCCTGAGCTGCAGCTCCTGGTGCTCGGAAGAAAAATTATTGCAGATCAAAATATTGCTGCAACCTCTTAACATTTCCATAAAGCCACAGCTTAATTTACCAACAGCTTCAGCGTCACAATCTCATTTTCCAAAGTGAAGCTGCGTTGTGTAGGGCTGGGGTTTGGTTTCTCTCCTCACTCAAATCAGTGTCACCGAGAATCTCCGCTAAATCTGGAAATTTGAGAGGCCTTTTTCTAAGAGGTATTTAAAAAGTTGAGCTGCAAAAGGTTTGGAGCCTCAACCCTGAGCACAGATAAAGGGTATTTTTAAAATATGCAAAGGATAAATTATAAAAATGAAGTAACACCACTGCTAAAAATTGCATTTCTTGATAAATAATATCTCTTTTAATCCCTTTTTTCTCCTGTTGATGAGTGATTTTTCCACTCCAATTCCAGCGTGTTGGGTATTTAATTTTACAGCATTATTAATGGGTTTTTAAATAGTTGTTCCTTTGCTTGATTTTCCTCCTCCCCTGCTCCCTTCCCAGGACATTTCTGGTGCTGAAACACTCAGGAGTTCTTTGCTTGTGCAGCAAGGTCAATTAGCAATTAAATACTGAGGCAAAGAGGGGGAAATATTTGTAGATCCTGGGGTTTTTCCACTATTTCCAGACAAATCTGTGCTGGATCAGTCCGAGCTGGGATTTGGGAGCCCTTCCCATGATCCCTATGGCAGCTCATGGAAAACTTGGGAACACACGGGACCAAACACGACTTTTTGCTGCTTAATCAACATCTTTCAATACCTCCTCAGTCAGTTTTGTATCTCCAGAGGACAAAAATCCTGGAAAAATCGAGTTGTCCCATGCTTTGCCAACACAAATCAATGATTTATGGAGCAGCCCTTTATTCAAAGGCAAGGCAGCGACCAGAATGTACAGCCACCATTATTTGCCAGCAAATCTTTCCAAAATCACAAATATTTATTGTGGGCAGCAGAGGTTTGAGTGCAGCACTTGAGAAAACATCTGGAATTTTCCTCTCCTGTGGAGTGGGTTCTGAGTATTCCGAGCTGCGGACCGGGAAGGACTTTGTGCCCCTTAAAATCAACTTGGTCTTTATGAAGATGCTTTGCTGGGTTCATCTCCTGCCATGGCCACAGGAGCACAGAAGAAAACTGCAATTTGCAGCCTCCTTTGTTTTCCGTGCAGAATTGGAAGTTCCAGGTTTTGAGGCATTCGTGGCAAGCTGAGCCATTTCTGGGGGGCCTTCAAAGCGAACAGCAGCAGAAGAAAACAAGTTGGGAGAACTCAGGCTGTACCCACACAGCAGATTTTAGTGTGGATCTGAATGTCAGGGGGAGTTGGAAACACGGCCCAAAAAGTGCTCATTTGGGGTAGTGCTAAAGGGCCTCTGGGCAGGACAGGTTTTGTTACTTGGGGCTGTTCCCCGGGGCTGAGCAGTTCAGTTCTCCCAGCTCTGGGCTCCGAGCACCCCGTGAGCTCCCCCCATCCTGAAGTGGTGAGCCCCAGCACACATTTTTACCTATTTTTACCTCCTTTCTAAGCCATTTCAGAAGGTTTTGTAAGGTCAGCTGCAGCCTGGAAGATCCCTGGTGGAGCTGCCCCTCCTGTTCCCGGCACTGGGAAGGGCAGGAGGAGGATTCTTGTCCCTGTTCCCAAAGCTGTCTCCTTCCATCCATCCTGCAGCCACCAAACTGCTCCTGTCAGGCCCCATTTGGACACCAGAGAAGAGTAAATTTGTCTTGTGAAACCCCAACCTCACCTGGCTCAGGTGTTTGATCATAGAAAATCCTGTGTTTAAATGTGGGATGTTGCACTAATTAATTCTGGTCTAATTCTTCCCGTTTCCTTTTCTTTCCCAACCACCCCTGTGGTCCATTAGGGACCAGAACCCCTTTAAATATCCAGATTTACTCAGTGGGAAGAGTTTGAACTGTCCTGGGGTCACTGTCCCCCTTTGCCCAGGTCCAAACCAGGAATTTTCCTATCAGGAGCACAGAACAAACCCAGAACAATGATCTGGAGAAGTGGATCAAAGGTGGAGGAATAAATCAACTCTAGGTGTGCTTATTGGCAAAGCAGGACGGAGAATATTCCAGATTTTCCAGATTGCTGCCCCAAAACAATCAATGAGAGGGAAAGAACACTCATTTTGAAGGCAAAAAAAGCTGCTGTGTGAGCACAAAGTGAGCTGCAGGAATTCTATTGATTGATCTGATCGTACCTTGGACTGTTTGCAGGGGAGGAATCTCAAATAGGAGCACCTTCCATGGAAATGCCTGTGCAAAGCCAGCATTTTGAAATATGTATTGTGGTTTGTAGTGATTTTAACGATGCTAAGTGGTGCCAGAAGGTGGCATGGAAGGCTCTGCCACCTCACTATGGCTGTTTTTAATAAAAAAAAATGCCAAGAGAAGCTCTACCTCTTTTACCCTGCCTCCCTCAGGCCTGAGGAGCTTTTTGGGGACCCTGGGCTGGGATTTTGGGTGCTGCTGAGGAGGAATGGACATGTCTTTGCTGAAGGTCCAGACCCCAAACACTTCTCTGACACATCCAAAGCTGCAGCTCCCTCAAAAACTTCCGGGTTAAATCTAAACCCCAGGAACTGCCAACACTTCTTAATTCCAGCTGAACCTCAATGACTCTCATTTAGGGCAGCCTGGGGGAGGCCCTGCTGCTTTTCCAAGCCACTAAAAGCAGGAGAAGCTGCTCTCCAGCAAAAATCTGCCTCCTGGGAATGTCAGGATGGCTGAGGGTGTCTGTGCCTTTGTTACCCCTGGGATGGCACCGCTCAGTTGGACACAGAGCTGAGCTCCTGAAAGGGAGCACAAAGAGTTTCCCTTTACTGTGTGCTCACATCTGGCTCAGAGTTAAACCCAGCATTAAAAACAAGCTCCTGGTGTTGCTGTTTTTGATAAAGGAAGAGGATTTGGCACATTTTATTCTGGTTATCTCATGCAAAAGGGTTGGATGCAATGGGTTGTTTTATTCCCCACTGCCCCCACAGCTGCCTCCCAAGTTTAGCACGATCAGCTGCAACATCCAAGGATTTGATTTATATTAACACCTTTGATATTAAGAATTATATCATCAGATAAAAAAAAAGGATACAAGTTTGAGAAAGCAGCTGACCCTTGTGCTTTATGGTATAAATTACCTTGGGAAGAAGAAAAGTGCTCCTATTAAGATTCCTTGCACCTTTCTCTGTTGCAGCAGGGGAGTTTTATCAGCTCCCAGCTCATTAAAAACCTATTTTTAGAACAAAGTGTTTTCCCTCCCCACCCCTTGGGCTGCTCTGTCAGACAGAAAGTGTTCTCTGGGAAGCAAACCCAACTGGAGCTGATTCACTCTGCACAAGGGTGGCAGAAATCTGAGCTCGGGCTTTGCCTGTGAGCCCAGAACTCGTGTCACCTTTGGCTCAGATAGAATGTTGTTTTTCCCCTCCTCAGTTGTGTAATAAATAAAGGATCAAGGAGTGAAGAAACGCAAATAATGTTATCAGGGAGAGCTAGCGGATCCTGAAACAGCTTCTGAGGGATCCGGTGTTTTCTCCTTCCTCAAAGGCTGTTAATTAGGAGCTGGTGTTTGTCTGTAGCCTTGAATTCCCTCCCAGTCTGGGGAGTTCTGCTCAGGATAACATCCAAGCAACTGCACTGGGCTGGAATATGAATGTCTGATCCAAATAATATTCCCTATTTCCAACATTTCAGAGGGAATTTGTACCCAAAGGAGTTTATATATTAACAGAATCCCCGCTGGAGCTGTTTCACAACCGAGAGCTAAAGGGTGGGATAAAGGCAATCTGGCCCTGGAACAAGGAGTCACCAAAGATTGTGCTTCACTCTGGAGCAGAAAAAAACCTCCCTTTCCTCCATCCTCTCACCATTTGTCTCCAGTATTTTCTGTTGACTTCAGGTACAAACAGAAATGTCAGGGCTTTATCATTTTATCAGTTGAGCTTTTTCTTTATTTTACAGTAAGTGTTGGGATGTAAAGTCACCAGAAAACTTGACTTTGAAATGTTCAGTCACCAGAAGAGAGGCACAAATGTGGCCTTCGAGAAAAGCCCCCAAGAAAATTCCCAGACAAAAGCCAAAATCTCTCCATTCTTCCTGACATATTTGTTCACAGTCTTAATTCAATTAAATCTACGGGGATTCATTAATGATTCCAGTGCTATGGTCTCCTCTGTCTCCATCAGATAATCCTCCACCTACCTCCAGTCCCATTTGAAAGCAATTTTTGTAATTAATTTTCTAAAAGAAATGTATTTAATTTACACACCATTTACTCTGCTTCCCTATTGTCTAACGAAGTAAAGAAAATAACTGGGGTTGAAATGAGCTTGCCAGACATTGGAACTGTTTCCTGACCTGCTCTTCTGATAAGAGTTTGTTACTTGGTTTGTCTCCATGAATCTCTGTTCTTTGGGTTAACCTGGTGGTTTTCAGCACAGGGGGAGCCTAAGATAACAGTGGGTCTGTTCCAGCTGGGGCTGGAACCCCCTCGGTTTGGGAACACAGAGCTCTCCCCTTTTCTAATCTCACCCTTCAAGGACTGCATAGACTGTAAAATACGACATTAAAATGACATTATTTATATGCACAAGCCCATTGGGCTTCATTTGGATTTCCTTCTGCTAAGCAGGTTGCTGTTTTCCCTATTAATATTACGTTAATTAAAGACTAGTAAGAGAATTAATATTACATTTATTAAGAGGTGCTGCTTGCCCATTAATTGCTGAGGCTGCCCAGCTGACAGATGTCTGTTTTTCCAGGTCTCCTGACATGGATAAATCTGGATCACCCAAGGAATGGATAAAGCAGAGCCTTCTGTTCCAGGTAAGCCACAATTCCAGCTCCTGAGCTCTTCCTGTCCATGGCTACAGCCGTGGGGCTGTTCTGCTCTTCCAGGACTGTATTTTCCCTTTTCCTGGGATGTGCAGATGGAAAAACTTCACAAACCTGACCTGTAAATCAGAACTGTTTGCCCAGAGAGGAAGGAGAATCCCCCTGGAACAGGCAGAGCCCTGGGAGTTGTTCTGACCATGAATCCAAGGCTGGTCCTGCTCTGAGGGATGGGCTGGGTCAGGGACATCCCGAGCTTCTTCCCAACCCCAAATGGGCTGGATTCTCCAGGAGAGGCACCTCCACATGTGTCTGGGCACAGGGATGGCACTGGTATGACTTCAATTGTTGCTTTAAACAATGTGATTCCTCCTGGCCTCCAGTCCTCCAGTCTCATCTCTCTGAAATATCTGGTTTGTGGTTGATAGAAAGGCCTTGTACCAAAAAGGTTTTGATAAACCTTAAGCTTTTGAGGGTCCTGGATTCACTGCCAGCAGTGCCACATTTTAGGAAAACATCCCTGGCACCAAATTCCCGCTTGGTTGTGTTTGCAGAATCTCAGCTGAGCTCTGTGTGTGAACCCCCAGGGTTTTCCTGCTCTCCCAACTCCGTGTGGTGCCTTTGGACTCAGGTTGTTCCTGGACACTTCCCTAGGAAATGCTCAGCCCCAAAGCCCTCTGCCCTCCCTTCATTTGGGAATGATTTCCTTTGCCCTGGAGCAGGAACATTTTTCACCCTCGGTTACAGCAGGGAAAGAATTCCCCCCTCCCACTCTGAGTGGCTTTGAGTGTTTGCACCGACGGCTCTAAAAGGTTTGGGATAAAGGCAAAATATGTCCTGCTAATCTTCACCTGCTTCAAATATTTCTGGGAAAATTCAGTATTACTCTGGATACTGGGAAAGGCTGGAAATAACTTTTATGTTGGAATTTTGTGCATGATGGGCATTTAACTTAAAATAACCCCAGGGACAGAGCCACCCCCTGCTTTCATTGGAGGAAGGCAATCTGTGCTAATTAATTAATTGTTGTCAAAATTATTTTTAGAACTGCTTCTTAGAAATACTGCATTTTTTCTTAATTGATGGTGTCAAAACAGATACTCAACAATAATTTAGTTCCTTCATTTGACCTAATAGTTAATCAATTAGGAGCATTATTAATGACATCTTTTAAATAGAAACAAATTGTGTTGTCGAAGTATGCAAACATATTTCCCAGCTGTTTTCAGAGACATTTCAGGGTAAAGTAATTCAAGGTTGTTTTAAATGATGAAGAAATAAAATAATTCCGTGCGTATTACAGGGATTTAACTTCACTTTTCTGATGTTTCTGTCTCTGGGGCAACAGGAAAATGCTTTGGTCACAGTCCCATCCAATGGCATGAGTGTTATAAATATCAGCAATGTTTCAGAAAGTAAAACTTTTTTTCCATTCTGCTTTTGCTGTTCAAATCTGTCTAAAATCCTGAACTGAATTTTACACCTCAGAACTTCGATATTCTCTCATTTCATTTTGGTGCTGCTGCTCCAGACCTGATCAGGTAACAAATGTCACCACTCCAAGATTCCCTTCCAGAAAACTTCCTTTCCTCTTCCCAGCAGTGAGAGGAAATACAAAGTGACCAGAGCATGTCCTTGGCTGCAGGACAATGTGGAATGTGCAGCTTCTTGGTCACAGTCACAGAATCCTTTAGGCTGGAAAAGAAATCCAAGAGCATCAAGCCCAACCACACTGAGCAGGTGTAAAATGACCTTTCTGGGAGAGACAGCCTGAGAAAAGGCTCCTTTTCCATCCAGGTGGTTTCAAAATCCATGATTTTAGTATTTCCTGTGCCTCCTTTATTACTTTTTTCCAAGAGAGTGTTGCAAACACAAAGGCTGTGACAGAGGGTCTTGTGCCACACTCAGCCCTGGGACTGCAGCTGAGCTTTCCCAGGTCTCCTCAGGGAAATCCAATACTTCATGAGCACTTTGTGGAGCAGTTCAAGCTCTCTCCTCAGTGCAGGGAAGTGGCCACGTGTCTGCAGGGACACTTTCCACTGTATTTGTGCTCCCTGCATCCCAAATTTACACGCAGGAACAGCTGGCTCATTCCAGAACTATGTGAGGCAAAGTTGAGGAGGAGACGTGGAACCTCCCTCTCCTCCAGCCTGGTCTGTCACCCTTGTTCTAAATTTAAATCTGTGTTTACAGGAGGCAAAAGGGAAGAGGCAGCAGTTAAATTAAGCAGCAAAACATCTCGTGTTTGTTTTGAGGTCAGAAAAGTGGATTTTCTTTTCCATATGGTGAATTGTGCAGGCAGAGCCTGGTGGGTGATGTGCATGTTTGTGAAAGCTTTGTGAACAAGGAAATGTCAGCCATGCTCAGAGGGGCCCTGGCTTGGCTTCCGACCCTTTTATGGCTATTTTTGGCAACAAAATTCCATGGAATAATGAGCAGTGGGGCTGGAGCAGGGAAGAGCCAGGCTCGGGGTTGGTGGAGCTTTCTCAGGAGGCTTTTCCAAGGGAGAGTTTGCTCTTCTCAGGCTGCACTTCCCTGCCTGTCTCCTCCTCCGAGCCGAGCCCAGGAGGCTGAACCTGGGGAGCTCTGGCAAAGCCGGCAGGGTCTGGGCATTCCTTCGTTTCCTTCCTGACTCCTGCAGATTCCAAAGGCAGGGATGAGCTGCTGCTCAGCACCCCAGGGCTCTGATGCCTCCCAGCCAAAGCCTGGATCTGCTCAGATCACAGATTCTGCTCCCTGGACTGAACTATTTCAGCCCCAAATGAGGACTGTGGTGCCAGGCCTTGGAGGAAATTCTGTGGAATGTTAGATGGGAACAGCCCAGGGAAGTGTGGAATGCACTGCGCTGAGCTCTGCTCTCTTCTCCCTGTGGAGCAGTGTCTGCACATCTCTCCTGAGCAGGAGCTGAATTTGTGAGCTGAACTCTCCCCTTGAAGGGAATTCAGCAGCTCCTGATTACAAAAAACCCAATGGACAACTTTAGGTCAGCGCTGCTTTAGGATGGGAAGCTGCCCATGTCCACCCTTTCAGTACAATAGACATTTATAAACTGATTATCAGAGCCTCCCGACCATAGAGAAACCCAACTGGAGTTGCTGGGTATGTGATTAAAGGAAATTAATTCTGGATGAAATGCAGGTGGAAGTTCTGAGACCTTTAGTTCTTATCTGGCCCAGCATTGTGCACACAACAGTCCCTGTCTCCTTCGTTTCTTATCTTGGGACTTCATCTCATTTATGTTGTAATTTTGTTAGAAAAGGCTGATGTCCAGGTCTTGATAAAAGAATGAAGGGGATAAATATTCATCCTGTTTATTGCATCTCCTTCTGAGGCTTTTGTAGCAGAGGTGACACGTAAGGAGAAGAAAGCCACCCAGATAAAATTTTAATAATAATTTTATGATTCTGCAACGCCAACTCTATTGTGAAATAGTCTCTGTTGTGCTCCTAGCCTGCAGCTCCCCAGTGCTGCAGGTTTGTCCCCATTTTTACTACTTTGAAAGTTATTTATTGTCAGGTCCTGCAACTGCTTAAGCAGGATCCAAAGGCAGGGACAGTTCTGTGGATTCCAGCAGAGCTACCTCTGTTGTGGGTGGCTGAGATGATTGAGGGAGGTCTTGTGCAGCCAACTGCTCCCAGTAATTTCGTTAGAAAAGAAAAAGGCAACATGGACTTTGTGCAATTTCCACTCTAATACTGTGATCCATAATTTCCATTAATAGCAACTTACAGATTTTGAAGTTCAAATGTTCAGTCTGAACTCCAGTCCCTTCCAAAAGGAATCCCAGCCCCGGTGCAGGGTTTGTGCCCTCCCTGTGTGCAGGGTGGATGTTGTGGAGCAGTGGAGCACCTGGGACAGGGCACATTTCCATGGAAAACCTTTGTTTTGTCCTTCCCAGACCACCTCTCCTGTGCCTGTGGCCAGCAGCACCTCACCCCCAGCACTTGTTTAATTCAATTCCTGCTTTTCAGGCACTGCTCTCCATCCAAATAATTCACTAAATTAATCAGCAATGCCCCCTCAGCTCCCGTGAGCCCCGCTGGGAAAACCTCCCTGCCTGTGACAGGACTTCGAGAAGGTCTTATTAGTCAGCATCTCTCATTAGTCAGCATCTCTCATTAGTCAGCATCTCTCCATTTTCCCACTGTTTGGTTCACAGATCCTTTTCCCTTGTTTCTCTTAAACCCAGATGTCCCTTGAAATTAGAACAACCAAGAGCAGGGCAGGAGAATTCCCATATTAGAAACGTAAACAAAGGGGCATTGTTTTATCTTTAGAGCTCTTTGCTTCTCCCCTCCTTCCTCTTTCCTGAACTCAAAATACCCAGCTATAATTAAATATCCTCTTCTTCAGGGAGGGAACTGCACTCACAGGACTGGAGAGGCCAAGAGGCAGAGCCAGGGTGGGAGTGCAGAGCTTTGCCCCAGCCCCGTGGTGGGAACCTCAGCACTGCCTTTGCTCCAGTCTCTCCAGCCAGATTCCCAGCAGGATCCCAAGCTCTTTGTGCACACCCCGAGGCCCAGCTAAAATCCTGATGCTAAATTAATTTAAATGTTTTCTAAAAACTTAATTTAAAAGCACATTTATGTAATTAAGAGCTCTTCCCCACCTTGGACCTTCATTCATGATCCATATCCGTTGTCCACCCCGTTCTTGGTTTTCCCTCCACTCCTGAGTAGGCAGCCACAGAGACACAGGATGGGCAAAAATAAACCCGATAAAACAGAAAAGAAAATTAATTTTACTTGCAAAAGACAAGTGACAGATTTTTTTTTTCCCCTTCAAAGAAGGTTTTTTATAGGAAGGGGTTGAGAAACATTCCTTTTGTCAGGCTTTAAGGAATTCCAGCTCCAGCTTCTGAGGAAGACTCAGGAGTCCTGTTAATACTTGGTTGTTCAGCCTTGGCTTGAGAAAGTATCCCAATTTCAGAGCACACAAAGACACTGGGACCATCAATAAAATAAATCAGGGCATCTATTCTTGGGGCACTGAGCCAGGGTAGTAAAGTTGTCCTGAAAGGATACAAACACCAGGCTGAAAACAAAAACCTGATGCTATTTTTTATTAATTCCGAATCTCCTGTATTTTCCCTTTTTATTTGTAGCTACACACAGCTGGTAAATTTGAGGGCAGTGACATCAATTAACAGTTTAATTGGAGGTGGCAATTGGGAAGGCAATGGTGTGCCAGGTAATAAGCTCCATTTCCAATGAACTCCAAGCAGCAGGGAGTGCTGTGGGAGAGACTCCTTTCAGCATGGCCCAGTCTCTAAATAGGAAATGTTTATTTGATTCTGATGGGAGAGGAAAATGAGGAGCCAGCTGCTGGTGCTGGGGTAGAAATCAGAGTCACGGCAAGGGAAGCAGACGAGTTTCCAGGCTGGAGCTCAGAGCAGAAGTGCTTTTCTCCCTGGCCATTTATCAGCTCCTTCAAAGCCATTTGGTGGAATTTGGAACGGTTGTTCCAAAAATATACGGGATGGGAAGCTGGAATTGGGGCAGGACGTTGTGGAGAGCTGCATGGACCTGTTGTGGAGAGAGAAATCACCCTCCAAGGAGGCCTCTGAGGAGCAGAACAGGGGCTAAACAAGCTCTGAAATCAACCCTGACCCTCCAACCTGAGCATGAGGGAGGCTTTGGTTCAGGGTCCCTGAGACAAAATAATTCTGTAGATTCCAACAGAGAGAGAGCTGGATGCTTTCCCAAACTTCCCCTGTCCAGGGGCTGCTGGGCACTCCAGACGCCCCAGTTTGTTGTGGAATTGTGATGGTGCCTATTCTCGGTGCATCCAGATTCCGCACACCCTGTGGAACGCTGAGGAGAGAGTGGTTGTTCTTTCATGTTGTTTCTTTCATGTTCAGTTTGTAAGACATGAATGCTGCCAAGCCACAAACTAAAGACAATTCCCACATTTTACCACTGGAAGGGAAGGGGCACCTGGGGACAGTCGGAGCAGGAGCAGGGGCATTGCACTTCCCACTCTGTCGATGACATTATTTCGGTCTCCCCTCCTTTCCGTCAGCTCTCTGCTCCCGGCTGGACACCCAGTGAGCATTTTGTCACCCTCTGAAACCAATGAATCTCACTAGAAAGCCTCAGGAGCTTTAAATGGTCCAGAGTGAGCGTATGCAGCAGGCAGGGCCCAATCAATCAATCGTCCCCAATTAATCTGTTCTGTGGAGTGGCCCCTGATCGATCCCTGGCTGAGCTGAGCCCCAGGATTGCCTGAGCTCTGGGAACAGCTGATGGACATAAAAGGTCTGGAAATGAAATGATTTAAATGAATACTTCAAGCACTAAATCTATGCTAAGCAGAACAAGAGGTGACGTGTTCTCCTGTTTATTCTGAAATGAAACCTGGACAGCTGTTGAGCAGTGCTATTTTTCATGGATTTATGCTTTTCTGGGCTGGCCTTCTGTCCTGTTCATGTCCTTCTATTGGCTTTTGATTCACTAATTTGGAACTGCATAATAATCCCAGTGGTTAGGGATAGATGGCCTCAAGGTTTTTTCTCAAGCTGGCAGAGAAAGATGATTTGAGTTGTGTGATGGAGGCCCTGAAAGATAACCACAGTTAGTGCCTCTTTTGGGAACCTCAGCAGGGCAGGAAGGAGGCTCCACGGGCATGAGCTCCCAGGATAAAGCATTTTATTCCCTCAGGGTGAAGATGTCCTTTGAGTGCTGTTGTTCCATCTTTTGGGATTTGGTTTCCTGGGATTGATCTAAATCCTTAAATATATTCTAGAAATGAGAAAGGGAAAAAAAAGGTACTTTGGTGATAAAGTTGTCTTTCAGCTTTGGTGATTTTCCAGGTGCAAACCTGCAGTTTTCAATATCTGGGAGCAATAATTTAAACTGAAAAAGGACTGTCCTTTACAGGGCTCTGCAGCTGTAAGAGTGCCACCAAACACATCTGCCTCCCTGGCTGGTGGCACATTTGTATTCATGTTTCCCATGAAATAATTCAGCGGAAAATATTCTTTATTGGGCTGAGAAGCCAGGAATGTTCCACCAGAGTTGGGACTTGTGGGTGCTCTGCACAGAATTCTTGATTCCTAACAGCGTCTGTGATTTCTGCTCCTTCCTA
Organism: Corvus brachyrhynchos; assembly: GCF_000691975.1. Classification (NCBI taxonomy): domain Eukaryota; kingdom Metazoa; phylum Chordata; class Aves; order Passeriformes; family Corvidae; genus Corvus; species Corvus brachyrhynchos. The sequence goes on along the minus strand of NW_008236924.1, from coordinate 6,405,547 downwards.
ACCATAATTCCCAATCTTTTAGCTGGAGTTACACAACAGGAAAGGGTCGGGACAGCTGGGAAACTGCTCTGGAGAGTCGTGGGCAGGCAGCACATGGGAGAACAAGTTCAGACATCCTCTGACTCCCTCGGAGGGTTTGGGGTCTCTCAGGTCGGGGTGGGCACTGGGATTTCTGTGGCAGAGGGTATTTATGGAATATTGGCCAGAGCAGACTCTCAGTCTCCTCCTGGATGTTTCCCTCGGGGCTGGGTGGGCCCCTCCTGTCACCCCGTGCCCTGGTTCCCAGTCCTTTTCTGCGATCTCATGAGAACACACAGGCAGATGAGTGAAAAAGGCCCCGAATAACCCACTGAACATATTTCCCCCCTTTCTTTCCTCTCCTAAATCAATGTGCCTTTCTCCAGAGCTGAAGTCGAGCGTCTCTTTGGAAGAGCCACCCTGAATGCAGCAGATAATGCTGCAGTTCTTCAGCTGCAAAGACATTTCCTACGAGCGTTCTGGAGCCGGGATACATTTTCGTCTCTCCTGTCTGTTTTCTAAAGAGAGCACAGAGTGGTGCAGCTGAAACCCAGCAATTTAAAAATGGGGAGCTGTTCTGAGGGAGCATTCCTATTTCTGGATGTTTTTATGAGCACTGTGGCTCACCTTGATCCAGGCACCCACAGGTCCTGTGGTCATTTTCTGGCACAGGCTGGTGATGCTGAAGTGATTTGGGGTGAAATCCTTTGCTGAGTCATAACACTTCACTTGGAACCACGGGGAAGCTTTTAGGATCAATAAAAACACTCCAGACTCTCCCTTCAGGGCAGCGTCTCATGTTCACAGCGGCAGCACTGCAGCACTTCAGCTGCTACGCTCCGGAGTGTTCCTGAAAAACACCTCTCATTTGATGACATTTCATCTCCCAGCATTAACAGAAAATCTCCTACAATCCAAACAGATTTGCAAGCGAGGCCAATTATCCTGGCAGGAGCAGCTGGGTGGGCGAAGCCGTGGGCTGAGAGCAGAAAGAGCTGCGCTGTTTATCCCAGGGCCCAAAAAATCCCTCACAGCCAAACCAATCACCTGTTTATTCCCAGAGCCTGCTCTTCAATTAACAGGGGAATTCGCACCCTTGGGGGAGATCATTTCTCGGGATGCATTAGACTGTTGTTCCAGCCTGGAGCTGGGATGTTCTGCTGGCGTTTTACTGGGAGCCAGGGGAGGGCTCAGCCAGCTCCAGGGCTCTCACTGCTTTGGTGAGGGTGGCATTACCTGTGCCCTGCAGGCTGGGGAGCACACCTCACACAGCACTGACGATGGAAAGCTTCCAAGCATCCCAGCTCCGCCTGATCCTGGGCTGGAGCAGGCTGGGATAACTCTCTGTGGAGCTGGGGAAGTGCTGGTGGGCACCAGGGGCTCAGCCACACCCTCCACGCCCAGCTCAGCACCATGAATGGAACCAGTCAGCTCCTTTTACTGGGAGTTCTGGTCTCTCCCTGTCGCTGCTTTGACCTGGGAGTGCTCAGAGCTGGCACTGATGGAATTCCTGTGATGCTGGTGGAGAGCAGAGCCCCCCACAGGGAACTTTTTTTTTTTTATATTTATGTATAAAATTCACATGGAAAGTCAAAAATTGTCCCATTCCCAAATGTGAGGCACAGACTGGGAGCACTGGGAGTGTCGGGGACTGAGCTGGGAATGGCCCCAGACTGATGGTCTGGAGTCAGAGCAGGATTTCTCCTGGAGAATTCCGGGGAACAGATTGCTCCTGCACAGCTCCATGAAAAAGATGGATGGACTCCTGTGGAATGGGCAAGTTCAAGGTCAAATCCATAAAAATTGAGGAGCTGTGGGGAGTGCGTGTTCCTGACTGAGGTTTGCAAACTAAATGAGGACTGCTTTGCATTTATTTAAATAAGGGCAGTTTCCAGGCACCTTTTTATGGTATTCCTTGGATACAAAGGTTTCAGTGGGAATGTTCTGGTGGGGATCTGCTTCCTCAGCGGGGTGGGCTCCCTGCACACCATCCAGGCAGGAATTCCTGCCATATCGTTCACACTGAGGTTGGAAAAACCTCCAAAATCATCAGAACCTGAACTAATTTTAAACTATAGACTGTGCTAAATTTATCACAATTTTTATTTTGTGTAATAGGATAAAAATGTAAAGATTAGAAAACCAGGAAGGATATAAAAGTTAAATATCGGGCTGTTTTTATGCCTGGAGCTCTACAGGAATCAATCTATACAAAATAGAAAATGGGAATTTCAAAAATGCCCTTAAGGTTTTTTGCCCTCTGTCTTAGGTCGGATCAGTAAGGAGCTGATGTACACTGAGTTTTTCTGAGGGTTTGGATGTTTGGCTCATAAACAGGAATCAAATGGGCTTTTAAAATCCCAGGATTGTTGGGTTTCAGTGTGCACGGAGGAAATCTCATCCATTTACTGCTGGTGGGGAGGGAGGAGCCAGCAGCGAGGGAGAAGGATATTCTCAGGTTGAGAATTCATCCACAAAAAAAGGCTAAACCCAAGCAGTGGAAGCCAGGGATGTTCAGAAGGAGCTAAAAGGATTTACTAACAAGTGTCAAGGGCTGCTCTACCCTTGGAAGAGTTTCCATATGGGAATTCCTAACTCCAGTAACTTGCTGGATGTTCTTTCTCAGCTCCTAAAGAAGGGTTTTGGTTTGAACTCCTGCTGTGGGTACAGGGGAGGGGCACGAGAGGGATAAAGGCACTTTTTGGTCTTTTTTGGGTTTCTAAAACAGAATTGTTCTGATCTGGTAAAGATTTCCCAGAGAAGCTGGGGCTGCCCCATCCCTGGAAGTGTCCAAGGCCAGGTTTGGAGCAATCTGGGATAGTGGAAGGTGTCCCAGGGTATTCAACAAACCATAAAAGGTTCTGGCAACCTGAAGAAGCACCGGGGTGGGGACTCTGGACTCTGGAAGTTTTTCCTGAGAGAGCCAGGATTTGCCTCAGAGCTGGGAACACTGGGAACACTGGGAACACTGGGAACACTGGGAACACTGGGAACACTGATCCATAACAACCCCAAGGGATAATCAGAGTCTGTCAAGCAGTTTGATGTCAATTAATTTGCATTATCAACAGAAAGTAAAGAAAAGGAGCAAAGCTTGGTGTGTTTCTATTTCTGGTATTTGCTGTGCTGATTAATGAATAATGATTAATGGTTAATGATTAATGATAATTCCCCAGACATTTTGGTGAAAAGCTTCCTGACAACAAGAGATTTCAGCAATTATCTCCAGACTAAGTGCTGGGACTCTGTAATTTATGACACCTTTATCTCCTTTTGGGTAAAACAGCAGTGAATATGATGCAGGGAAAAGTCTTCTCAGGCCAAGAGTCTTCATTTGTAAAGGAGAGAAACTCCTCAGCTTTAAAGTCCTTTCCAACTCGAATTTCTGTGCAATGATGAGAGTGACAGAAAGCACTTGATGAAAACTGCTTTTTTATCATCTTTAGTGACTAAATGTTTCTGTTGTTCAAAGTAATCCCTGTGTTCAGGGGACACATTTAGATCTATAACAGCAAAACATCTCAAAGCAGAAAATAGGGAACTGCTCTGACTCCTGAATGGAAAACAGAGGGGGAATTCTGAGAGTTTGTCTTGTAAAGCAAATCAGGAGGATGAGCCAGCGTGTGGAATACAGGAATTGATCTGGTTTTTGTAGAATTTAGTGCATTTATCAGGTGTGCTCTGTTCAGTAACTTCAGTCAGTGCCTCTCACTGAGAAACGCAATCATTTAGGAAGTTAACTTTGTGCCTTTGTGGGCTTTTTTTTTTGACACATGATCGTGGATTTCTCCTAATATTTAGGATATATCAGCACTGATAGATGGGCACACATGCGATATTTAGGCTTGACTAAGTCTTGTGCTTCACCAGTGGCTTTTCTTGAGAGGACCCTGAGTACTGTGTGCTCCTCACACCTCTGCCAGGTTGTGCTGCTCATCTTCAGAGTTTATGCCTCTGAAAATAAACTTTCACAGGTTGCTTTCTGATGCATTTCGGGACATTCTGCCTGTCCTCCTATGATTCTGTCAGCCCAAAATACTGACAGCACCATTGTGAGGACATTGGGAGGTGTCTTTCTTGTCCATGCCCATGTCCCAGGTGTGGTAGGGATCAGGAAAATTATTGCTGAGTGATCCCATTTGGATGGAAATGATAAACTCAGCTCAGCCAGGCTGAGGCTGAACAGCAGAGAAGGAATAAAAAAAGTACTGGAGTTTTCTAGGGAGAGTTTCCCCATGGAAAGGGTGCTCAGGCCTTGGCAGGGGCTGCCCAGGGAGGTTTGGAGTGCCCATCCCTGGAGGTGCCCAAGGAAGGGCTGGAGGTGGCACTCAGAGCTCTGGGCTGGGGACAAGGTGGGGATGGGGCTGGGAGGGACTCCATGGGCTGGGAGGGCTTTTCCAACCAGGATAATTCCATGATTCTGTGGTTCCCTGAACTCTGCAGCTTTCCAGCAGCTGGAATTTTAACCTGCACGGGGGTTCTGCCAAAGGAACCTCTGGTGCCAGGTCCTGCAGCAGCAGAGCTCAGCACAAACACAGGATTTTGAGGACCTTTCCCTTCAGCAAACATTGCTCAAGCAGGAGGTCTGAGTAGCTCATAACTGATTAATCATCACCTCCAAGAGGAATTATTTATTAGGCTTTAATGCATTAACACAAGCTTTAGATGGAAAAGGAAAAAACATAAGGAAGAAAAACATTGTAAATCTTATTCTTCTGTGAACTGTTAGTTAATTCTAGTGAGGATTGCTGAGGCAATGAGCAATCCAGATGGTTACTATTTGGCTAAGGCTGATTTTCCCTTCTTCCTGCAGTTCATTAACAAGGAGTGAGCAAATTCCTGGGATTAGGGAGGTGGGATGAGAGGGAACAACTGGATGGACAAGCCTCTGATGTGGTGTCTGCCTGTAAGCAAAGCTGCTGCTTCTGTTCTAGAGGATCTGCCTGCTTTTCCACTGAAACAGATTCAAACTGGCTGTAAAACCCAAAATCATCTGAAAATGGCTTTTAAACCCACGCTGAGACGAGCAAGGATACATTTCTTAACTTCACAGAAGTTTTTAGGTTTTACTTAAGAAGTACATAAATCAGCATTTTCAATGGTCAGAGCCACATATAAATTGTTAAAATCAACTCAGATTCATTCTTTGGTCCAATAGATGGAGCCAAATATTTTGGCTTTTAGCCAGATCAGTGTTTTCCAAAGATTTTGCCAGATTCATCCAGCTGGTTTTGGAATTACCCCTCCCACTACCAAAATCTAAGGCAAAACATCCGTCATTTGTGAAAACATCAGCAGCACCGTGCGAAAGGTGCTTAAGAACCTGGAAAATGAGGTTTGGATGTGCTAATTTGTGACATTTTGGAGTGATAACAGGGCCTGGGATGGGGTGGGACAACAGGGACGAGAATGGTGATATTTGTGATAATGCACTGGCTTCCTTTCGCTTCCTTCTTGCAAAAAGAAGGTTCCAGCTCTGTTTCCATTGCAGTTCCCAGTCACTCTGAGAAAAATATTCCAAGTTCTGGCAAAGAAGAGCACAGAACACATTAAACACCAAAAATGTCCCTTTTCCCATTTTCACAGCAGCTGGAAGGAGGGAGCAGAGCAAAGTCCTTTAGAAGGATTTAAAAATGACAGAACTGTAAATTCTCACAGGCAGCAGCAGCAGCAGGGTGCCAGGACAGCCACAGCACAGCCAGTGGAATGAAAGAATTTATTGAATTTAAAAGGGAAACAACAAAAAATGCTGTTGCACAACGTGATTAACTCTGAGAGCTCACTGCCACAAATATTTATTGGAGCACTTTGTACAGTTCTATAAATAGAAAACCCGTATTGCATTAATAAGAGAAAGATTCCCTATATAACAAAAACTGTACCATTCACAGCAGGAGAGTGAATGCTCTGTGTGAAACCCTGAGTCAGAGCGTGAAATTTTCAACTTTTAACATTTCCTGAAGATGAATTGGAGATTTGACTTTCAAAGCAGGGCAGGCTCTGGTGACCTGAGTGACCCGACTGTACAAACCCAAGCCTTTGCTCCTCCAGCTGGAGGTTTTTGTGGCATTTTGGAAGCAGTGAGAGCTCTGTGTGTGTGGCCTTTGACAAAGGAGAACATGAAATGGCACTCAGAGGGCTGGAAAACCCTCTGGAAAAGGCTGGGAAGAGATGTGAAGGCTCAGGTCTCTCACCTCAAGCCACCGCTCATCTGCAGACCTTTCAGCACGAAAAGCTGACAAAAACTTGCTGTTCTTTGCTGGAGGCCCCACAAGGTTTATTTTTAATGCAAATATCTTGAATCAACAGCTTGAGGAGGAGTGGAAGTGGTGCCTCCTCAGGGGTGAGACTCTGCTTGTGAGGATGCTGTGGAAAGCCAAGTGCTGATTTTAAAATCATTTGTTCTCTTGAAGCTGAAAGGCTCAGGCCTTTCCTTACCATGAGTGGAAGGAATCCTGTAAAATTTGATATCAGAGAAGTTCCTGGTGGGCAAAATCTTCATGAAATCTTCATGAAATCTTCATGAAATCTTCGCAGAAATCCTCATTGTCTTTATAGGTGACCCTTTGCCTTATTTTGGCATCACTCTGCTGCTTCCCAGGCACTAAAGCTGGAAATGGAAAAGGAAAAGGAAAGAAAAGGGGAAGGGGAAGGAAAGGAAAGGAAAGGAAAGGAAAGGAAAGGAAAGGAAAGGAAAGGAAAGGAAAGGAAAGGAAAGGAAAGGAAAGGAAAGGAAAGGAAAGGAAAGGAAAGGAAAGGAAAGGAAAGGAAAGGAAAGGAAAGGAAAGGAAAGGAAAGGAAAGGAAAGGAAAGGAAAGGAAAGGAAAGGAAAGGAAAGGAAAGGAAAGGAAAGGAAAGGAAAGGAAAGGAAAGGAAAGGAAAGGAAAGGAAAGGAAAGGAAAGGAAAGGAAAGGAAAGGAAAGGAAAGGAAAGGAAAGGAAAGGAAAGGAAAGGAAAGGAAAGGAAAGGAAAGGAAAGGAAAGGAAAGGAAAGGAAAGGAAAGGAAAGGAAAGGAAAGGAAAGGAAAGGAAAGGAAAGGAAAGGAAAGGAAAGGAAAGGAAAGGAAAGGAAAGGAAAGGAAAGGAAAGGAAAGGAAAGGAAAGGAAAGGAAAGGAAAGGAAAGGAAAGGAAAGGAAAGGAAAGGAAAGGAAAGGAAAGGAAAGGAAAGGAAAGGAAAGGAAAGGAAAGGAGGATTTTGTGAGGCTGTAATTATAATGTAAATACCATTTAACTTTCACAAGACTGTGCATGGGAAAGAATATTTGCCCTTAAATGTTGGAGTAATGGCCTCACTCAGTGGGATCTGGATGAACACATTTTCCCAGTTCTGGTGCCTGTGTGGATCCTGCTGCTGCTCTCACACTGGAATTCCACACCCAGGGAGCGTCAGCGTGAGGAAAACGCTGCCAAGGCGTGTGAGCTCACTCATCAACACTTGGCAATGATGACAACGTGCAGATCTGGGTGGGAACTGCTCGGGGTTTGTCTGGGGTTTTTTTTGGCTGTACTCTTTGTAAAGATAAAAAAATACATGTTGGGATCTCAGTTTTCCTAAAAGACTGGAGTTTGTCTGACTGCTGATGCACAAACTGGGAATGGTGGAGCAGGACAGTGTCTGAGTGAGCCAGTACTGGGAGCTTTGGGGGTTTTCTTCTCTTTCTCTCCTTGGAGCAGGGCTGCTTTTCCCAGTCCCCAATTCCAAGGCAGCTCTGCCTTCCCAAGGCAGCCTGACCCGTGGGTGCTGTTAAATCTCAGTAAAGGCTGCTCCAGGTTCACTTCCAGGAGACTTTTTACTTGGTCAAATCCTGAACTTTGAAGCTGTGGCAAATCTAAAGACAGCATAAGCACAGTTCGTGCTGTTCAGCTGATTTATTTTCCCCCGTGCAGCACCACAAGCTCCAGGGTGGTTTTCCCTGGATTTGGCAGTGCAAGAAATGGGATTTCTCACTTTGTTCTGTAGTGCCAGCGGGGTTTGGGCTCTGCTGGGCTCACTGAGTGATGAACTTGTGTGGGCCCAACTGGCACCACATGGAGGGAAGAGCAAAGGAAAACCAAGGAATTTCTGTCACTCAGGAAGTGAAATAAAGTGGAGCTGCATCCACAGCACTGGCGTGAAGGAATGCTGGAAAGAACCCTGGGAAGTGTTTGTAGGACATCAGGACAGAGGTCGAGGGAGGTGAATTTTAGTTTTGATTTATTGCTCTTTTTTATCACTGGGAGAAGAAACAGAAACACACAAAGCTGAGGGATACTGGAAGAAAACTTGGCTGAAGAAAATCCACTTTCAGAAATGTTTGTCTCAGGATTGTCAGTCACAGGAGGCTCGGGGCAGCGTCTGTCTGTCTGAATACTGAGAGTGTGCTTTGGGAAGGGCACATCCTAAAGGGAAACTTCAGGAATTAAAATCAATTTAGCCCTTCTTGTCGTTTTTTCTTAATAGCCCTACGAGGGAATATAAATTCCAAATTAGGGAACAATTTAAATTATTTCTCTGTTGTCTGCTGTGCTGCTGAGGAGGAATGCTTTCCCTCTAAAATTGTTTCTTGTTTTCCCTCTGCCTCTCCTTTCTGCAGCAGGTTCTGCTGCAAACCCATCAATCTGAATTGCTGCTTAACAATCTCATCCTGACAATAAACTGATGGGTGCTGCAAGCTAATATATTCTAATTTCAATCTAACATATTCTATACTCAACTGTGATCAGGGGAAAAACCCTCAATCCATCAAAGTGAAACAAGAAAATGACTCCTGGCTGGAATGAGCAGACACTTATGTCTATATTGTCTTTAGAATTCCTTGGTTCTGGCTCGTCTCATTAACCTGGGTCTAATTTTCATCTGTTGAGGCATTTTTACAGAGTTAAAACTACAGAAAGAAGTACATTTTAAGAACATTTTAAAATAGAAAGGAGAGCGGGAATTTTCCATCGTGGCCAAAGTGGGCTTCAAGAAGACATTTTTGTACCTGATTGGTTGTTCCATATCACAGAATCAGGGAATGGTTTGGGTTAGAAGGGACCTAAAATCTCATTATTACAGACTGCAAGGAATTCCTGTGAGTCTGCAGGAAAAGGGATTGTTCCAGATGCGTTTGCATTTCTTCCCAAAGTCATGGGGATCTCCAGGAAACCGCAGGGCACCAGAAGAGGCCAAGGAAAGGAAGATTTCAGCAGCACCACGGGGTTTGGACCACAAGGCTGATGGACTCGATGCGTCGCCCGTTATCAGGAAGGTTGTTTAAAGCACCCACACCACTGCAAAGTGCCTGGAGCAGGGATGGCACAGGGATCACACACACTCATTTTCCTGGCCACTTGCCCAGGGATTTTTGCTAGTTGAAGGCTCCTCTTTGTTTTTGCTGAATCACACAGAATCTCAGAATTACTGAGGTTGGAAAAGCCCTCTCAGACATCGAGTCCGAGCTGTGCCCCATCCTCACCTCATCCTCAGCCCAGAGCTCTGAGTGCCACCTCCAGCCCTTCCTGGGACACCTTCAGGGATGGGCACTCCAAACCTCCCTGGGCAGCCCCTACCAAGGCCTGAGCACCCTTTCCATGGGGAAATTCCTGCTCCTGAGCCTGCCCTGGCCCAGCCTGAGGCCGTTCCCTCTCCTCCTGTCCCTGTTCCCTGCGAGCAGAGCCCGACCCCCCCTGGCTCCAAGCTCCAAGTCCATGAGCTCAGTTAGTGCTGGGCTTGATGAACTTGCAAAGTGAGCTTTGCATTTCCCTGAGATTTCACAGGATCCTTGCTTCCAGGAAAACCACGGAATGTGTGCCTGGCTGGGCTCTGTGAGAGCTGCTGCCGCAACCTTTGCTGCTTCAGAAACTTCCCCAGTTTCATGCTCAGAGAGGAAAAAAAGAAGAAATATTTCCCCTTTGCCTTAATGCAGAGGCATTTGAGGATAATGAGGAGCTGAATTCCCAGCATCCATCCCCACAGTGATGGATTTTCGGGTGAGGGATGTGGGGAGCAATCATTGACTGGAGCAGTCAGGTACGGCTTCGCACCTGCAGTCATGGCTCTGGGGCACCCTCAGCTTCACCAACTCCTCTCATTTCCCTCTGGACTTTTGGAGTGGTTCTATTGCCTGTGGAGGTGCCAGCCCATGCAGGGGCTCTCAGTGAACTGTGAGAGCTCAGGCTCGTCCTGGCCCTGCCGCACTGCAGAGGGGCCCTGCTGCTGGGGAGCTCTTGTGCCAAAAAAAAGGCTTTTTAAGGCCTTTTCTGCTAAGGCCGAGGCCAATCCAAGAGTAGGTCCTGGTGGGAATAAGCAATGACTCTTCATGAATAACAATAGCGCAATCAGGCCCTAAATGAGACATTTATTCAACCTTTCTCATCTGTCTTCTGTAAATCACCTTCCCTGAGTCGCGTCCCTGGAGGAAAGGACTGACTAACTACAGCTTTATTCCAGGAGAAAACAGCAGGAGGAAAGAGTCAGGACGCTTTGAAATGATATTTCAGGCGTACTGGGAATGTCTGAGCATATTCAGACACATTGCCCCGGTTGGTCCCTCCCAGCAGGGAGAGGGAAGTGACCTTCAAACGGGGCCAGTGCAGTGCAAACGCAGACAGGGAGGGCAAGAGGAGCCCCTGAGCACCCCCAAACTCCCCGCTCCGAGTTCCGAGTGTGATCTGCAGTGTCTAAAGGTGCAGATTGCTCACGTTCTTTTCGGACTGAGATGCTCAGATTTTTCAGCACCTCATCCTGTATTAATGAAGAATTCGAAGTTCAGTATTAACACAATCTCCTCCTGACTCCAGAGATCTTCCTGCACTTCCCACAGCTTTCCATTAGTAATCCTCAAATGTTCTCTCCCTCTGATGGGGAAGGAATCTTTCTAGGTTCAAATCACAAAGAGAGAGATAAGACCCCACTTATCCCCCCAGCCTTTATCTGGGCCATTTCTCGGTGCTCTGCTCCTCCCTGAGGCACCAAAGCCCACTAGGTTTCAGTTTCATGATCCTTCTACAAAAGCGTGTAAAACCTTCTGCATGCAGAGGCTGCACTCACCAAACCACGACTACAAGGGCTTGAAGGGGACAGAGATTCCAAGGGAAAAAAAAAATTCCTGTGTTAATTGAGCTTTCCAAGGGGTACCAGCAGCCCTGACAGAAATACACATTTCAGGCTGTCCCATAAAGAGCAGAGCAAGAAAGGACAGAGCCAGCAACCCTCGGGTGACTCTGAGATGAGGGTACGGGTTAACGAGAGATGGAAAATGCACATCACTTTTACATCAATGCCCAAAATACACAGACAGCTATTTTCTCAAGTGACTAGGAATAGTTTAGAGGGCTTTTTTTCCAATCAAATAGCACGAGGACAAATCGTCTGCAGGGGCTGGCGAGGAATGAGGGGATTACGAGGGAGAATGTTACAGCCCTAATCAGAGCTAGGTACAGAACCCCAGGACATGTTTGGGCTCTGCTCACCCTAAATCCAGGCAGGAACCCCTCTCTGCCGTTTCTGTCCCTAAAATCCAAGCTGCTTCTTGTAGTTTTGGAAGGGGAGTGTCCGTGTGAGGAAATTAAACCTGCCAATGCCTTTGGTCCCTTTGAGCTGACAGGAGCTCAGGACATAACGAAAAACAAGTGAAATGAGCCCAGGGAGAAGGGGAGCAGAGGAATTCCTTGTCGCCACCTCCAATTTCTGCAGCTCTGCCTTAAAGCAAAATGCAGATTTTGAGGGGAAAAAGCTGAAGAACAGAACCAAATGAACCAGAATAAGCTAAGCAGCTTTTCCCTGCTTCCTTGGGGGGGAATTCAGCAGCTCCAAGTGGGTTTTAGATCTTGTGCCATTCTCATTCATCTTTGGCCTCCCCTCACTTCACACTGTCAGTTTTGTTGAACTGCTCTGCATGAAAAGTGCTTTTGATGTTTGGCAGGGGACCAGCAGGAGAGAGACATTTCAGCAGCTCTGCCCTGTGGGGATAGAACTGCTGGATCTGACTGATCCATCTGGGAATATCGCTCGAGTTCACATCATGCAAACGGCTCCTTTCCTGCTGCAGGTCCCTCCTTTCCTGCCAGTTCTGAGCTTGTTCTCTTTGCAGAGAGGAGAAGAGAGTACCTGGATCGTGGCAGCTGCTTATCCAGGGCTTTAGTGCTTGCAGGGAAAGGGAGCGTCGCTGCTTTCTGTGAGCGAGGGAGAAAACACAGGAATTCATCCCTGAGCACTGAGAACAAGGGAGAAAACACAAAAATTCATCCATCACCGAGCACAGAGCAAGGGACAAAAAGTGCCTTCACGTGTCACCTGCCTGGTTTTGAGTGTTCATCTAATGAGGAAACACTCTGGACCTCAGATTCCCGTGTTCCACTCCCTCTGTCAGGCACCTGACCCGCTGGGAATTCCTCCCAGGGATGCCCCAGCACAAGAGAATTTTCTGCTCATCACAGCAATGCTGGAAAAGCTTCCCTGTGGTGTTTTCACTCCCCAGGGAGTTCCTGTGCAGGGCCTGGGGCTGTGTTCCTCCTGTTCTTGGCCAGCTTTTTTCCCACTGGAACAGCTTTAATGCTCCTTGTCTTACCCAGGGAGCCACATGAAGGAGCATCCTTGTTCCCATCTCTTTCTCGGGAGAAGCAGAGCAGCAGAAAACACTTTCATATTTTATTTCTAAATATTTGGAGAGGAATGGAAAATGAGACAAACTGCTCCTGAAAAGCTTGGTGGGGCAATGCCAAGCCGTGAACTGTCATTAAATGCAGTTCTGAAGCCCGAGGTTTTAATGGTATCCATGGGAATGCTGCATTTTTTCCCTCCAAAATTCAGGCAGGTGGAGCACCAGAGGATTCCTCAGCGTTCCCAGGGGCAGCACTGAGGACATCTCAAAGGGTCCCACCCCACCCTCCTCCTGGGAGCTCAGCAGACACACACAGAACAGATGGCTGGGACGTTTTGGCAGAAGCTGCCTTGCTCCCCGGCTCCCTGGGGAGCAGGAGGGAACCAGGAATTCATTCCACTCTCCTTGGTCAAGGATCACTGCCAGTTTGACCAGAGAGAGGTTTCCTTCACAGGGGAAGCTCTCCTGGAGCAAGTGGTGTTAGAGGTTTCCTTCAAAGGAGAGGAGCTGCAGCCCTGGGAGGGAAAGTTCTCGGTGGGGGCTTGGGGGGCCTTGGGCTTGGCACCAAATCTGTTCCTTTCTTCTGCCCTCAGTCAGGGAATGTGCTCAGGATTTATTCCCTGCTCCCTTTTTACCAACAGAGCCATTTTTACCAATATATCTTTTTCCCAGAGCTTCAATTTCTTGCTGAAGATTTAGATTTTTAATTCTTGTAACGAAGCTTGTCCCAGAGGTCAAGAAATTCTTAATTAACTTCAGGATTATACATCAAACAGTGCTCCCAGCTCTGTGCTGGCAGAGAGGCTTTGGGGCAGAAGTTCTGGGATGTCACTCCTGGCAGTGCTTTGAGGCCTGGGCTTGTGGAGATGCCACAAGCTCCAAACTGCCCTTTTAAAATAAACACCCCTCAGTTCCAGGCCCCAATTTCATCTCCCAATTGAACTTGTTTGAGGAAAGAAATGATATTTTTAGGCTTATTAAGCTGGATTTTCTGCCGGCAGCACTGTGAGGCTGGATTGCACACAAGTGGAAATGAGTTCTTATCTGGCCCCACACACTCCTGATGGAGCTCTGGAGGAGACCTGCTTCGAGGAAAATGTGACTTTATGGGCAGAATCAGGCAGGAAAACTTCCCTTCTCCCCACTGGATGAGAGAACCCTACTGTGGCACAGGAGGAGCCGCTCCCCACATGTCCCTTGATGCCATCAGCTCCAGCAGGGGAGCGTGGCAGGAGCACAGAGAACACAAAAACCTGCAAGGTCCTGGCCTGCCGACGTTCAGGGCGACAGGACCAGCATAAATCTGATGTTCCCCTGTGACTGAGATGGAGCAGAATCCAAATTACACCCAACCAGCTCTCCGTAAGGGGAGCTGGGAGAGCATATAACATCTCCCCATGGCAGGTGTTATGTAGAGGAGATAACCTGAATTAATATAAAAACAACGTTTTTGTGGCTTTTAAAACACAAATTTCACCATCTCCTCACCCAGGCTTGGTGAATCATCAGGCCATGCTGTCACTTGTGGAAGGGCACCAGATGGAGGAGCAGCCACCAGTGATCCCCCAGGAACCTCCTCAGGGCTGGAATGAAAACTGGGATGGAACACAGCTCCTGGAGAGGCTCTGCAGGACCCCTGGGCCACAGAATCTGTGCCGGGTGAGTGCATTTTATGTGAAATGAAGCCATGGGATCATCCATAACGGTGTCAAAGCAAACCCCTCCAGCTGCTCCTGTCTGGTGAACATGAAATCTTTATGCATTACAGCGCAATCCTTAATTACTCAATTGCATCCCATGTTGATGGAGGATCTGTCTCCAGCACTGCCCAGGGGGAACTCTGTGGGATAAATCCAGTGCCCAGCAAGGCAATACTCGTGGGCAGGACTCTTCCTGGTGCTGGAGGCAGGGAAAGGCTGGACTGAGCCACTCAGATGTGCCCTGAGGGGCAGGAGCTGCTGAGCAAATCCCTGGAATCCACCTCCCTGCGCTGGGTGCTCTCTGTGCCCCAGCCTGTGGTGTCCGACCCTCCCGGGGGCAGCTCCAGGGCTGCTGGAAGTGCAGGAACAAATCAGTGCCATCGATGCAGCGGGGAGCGGGGCAGAAACTGCTGAAGGCATCCCAAAAACGTGCTCCTTGTCAGCACACACTGATCGGGGGTTCAGTCTGAGCAACGGTGCCAAATCCAGGAAGGCAAAGAAACAGCAGTGACGTGAAGCTCCCAGACTGGTGCCACTGGTGACGTTAAGAAGTTATGAAAAGCTGCATATTGTGAGGGGAAAGGTCCCTTGGAGTGGGATTTGCTGCTGTCCCTCCCCTGTGAATAGGAAAAGGCCATCCCTTTCCTACCCCATGTGGCATTTTTATTCCAAAGCCAGCCAGAGCAGGTGTCACACCGCACTGCCACCCTCAGGGGCTCCTTAAGGCAGAGCCAGCTAACTCCACTTCTCGCCCCTTTTGCTAAATTCCTACTTGTGAGCAAGACCTGTCACTAAAACAGAGCTCTTCCCTCTCATCTGTAGGGAATGTCTGTCTCCACTGATTCTCTTCAGTTGATTATTTCCTAATTCTGCCAAGAAAATTAAATTATCTTATCACCCACAGGGCTTTGCTTTTGTAGGAACATCTCTGCAACTATTTTCAATCTTAGCAGGGTTAATGTAATAAAATCCTTTCTCTTTCTCCACTTTAAAAAGGAGAATTTAAAGATAAATTGCCCTGACTATTGCTCTTCCCCTCTAGCTTTTCCTTTCTTCCCCATACTCAGTTTTCAAAATAACTAAAAACATTTTGTCACTCAAATCTGATCTCTGAAGTTTTGGAAAGAAGGCACAGCTCGAGCTGAGGGGGTTAAGTTTCCTTTTTCCTTATCTTACATTTCCCTCTAGTGGCTGAGCCCTCGAGCATCAGCACCCAAAGGGAGGAACTTCAAGGTTTTTCTGCTTTGCCCTTTTTTAAAATAAATATGTAATATTATCGCACCTGCTTGTTTTGCTTTGCCTTGTGTGAAAACTCTGCTTTGCTGTCCCCTTTACTGCCCTATAAATCTGTGGTTACTTGGCCCAGAAATCCTCGGAGGAGCTGTTTTCTCCCAGCTCTTTTCACTTTGGAGCTAAAGTTACATTTCACCTGCAGAGAGAATTCCATTTCTTTTGCAAGCGGCTCATGGATTAGGAGATGAGGGAAGTGAGGGGTAATTATTTAAAGAGAATTTAACAGAAATTGTACAAATCCACCTGGATTTGTTTCTGGCTCTGGCAGTTCCTACATCTCCATTAGACAATTTCCTTCTTTCCAGAATATTTTTCCTCAGCACACCACATTTTATAGTGTGGAGTTATTACATTTCCCTTGAGTTTTTTAAAGTTGGTTAAGGAAACAGATGTTTGTGTCCTGTGGATATTCATATAGAACAAAGTTTGTCACTACCAAATTAAAAGTTTTTAGGTAAAACTTGAGCCTAGAAACAGAGTTAGGAAATTTCTGAGCAAACAGCTTCTTTTTCCTTGGAAATGCTCCTACAAGGCTCTGAATTCTACAGTCTTTAATGACAAACTGGGTTCCAAAAGCAGAATTTCATCAATTAGAAAGTGCAGAACTGAGTCAGGGATAAGGAGGGGGAGGGACCCTTGGGGAGCCTCAGGAGAGCCATGTGCATGTTCTGGGCTGGGTTTTGAGGCATCGCTAAGACCCAAATTCACACTTCAGAGTCCCCCCACTCAATTTAGGGCTGCCAAGAGTCTTTCAGAGGAGATTTCAGAACATTTCAGTGGTGCTTTGTGGACCTTTGGCCTTTTGACCACCTTGCTTTGCTCCATCTCATGCTGTCTCCCAGATACCTTTAATCAAAGCTCTTAAAACGAAATCAGGTTTCTGCCTTAATGGCCTGTCCTGCAGATTAACAAAAGCAATGTTTCAATGTTTTTCTTGATAAGTTTGAGGGCTTCACCTATGAAAGGGACAATTCTGACCATCCCAGACATGGGGATGTGATGGGGATTTTTTAGGCTGTAATTCCAAACTGGGTAAGTCTGGTTGGATTTAAATACAGTAAAAAGCAAACAAAGCTTTTAGGGAAAAGGTTTCCCCATCAATGCTCCCCTGCCTCACTCCTCCACTTCATGGCAAGATGGTCATGCCCATAACATGAAGAAAATGAGGCTTTAAAAAAATTACCCTGTTAAATAAATGGTTTTGATATTTTAAAGCCATTTTTGGTTATTATATCAAAGGTTGTTAGGGGCAGAGAGGATGTAAAATGTCGATGTCTGAACCCTGTGGGATGCACCAAAAATGCGCCTCTGAGACTGCAGGCTGTGGTTCAGGACATGCTGTGCCTTGGAGAGTCACCTCCAAGCTGGAAAATCTTATGGCATAAAACCTGAGTTCTGAGGGTTCAGAAGCCGAGAGTTTATTTCACTCTCTCTGTTTGCAATGAGTCTCCACAGGAAGCTTTTTCAATGAAAAAGGTTTCTTTCTCATAAATACTTCAAAGCAAACATGGAATTTTTGTTCACCTCAAGAAGATGATGCCATTCCTCAGCCCTGACTCGGCTTTGTGATCATGTGTGTGGGTTTTTTTTTCCTCAAACCACACTGATTTTGTCCAAACTGTCTGAGTCTGAAAGGCTCCCGAGCAAACATTGCAGAACTGAGACTGTGCCCTGGGAATGCTGGGGGTGAGGAGTTCTGACAGGGCCTGAGCAAGGGGATGCACAAAGCAGCTCTTCTCCAGAGCAGGGAAACCTCCAGGGAAACTGGGGTTTGCCAGGAGGAGAGGGAGAGGGTGAGGTTCAGGGTGAGAGGGGAGGGGAGCTGGGGATGTGTCTGTTTGGGATCTGCTGCTGGTGATGAGAAAATCAACCAACAACTTACACGGGGCTTGGAAAATAAGGGCCAGATTTTCTTTAGGGTTATTTTTTTAAGCAAAGTGATAAATGAGCTGTGAACAGGAGGCAGAGATGAAGGGAGAACTCTCTTTGTGTCCCTGGACACAGTTTGGGGTCAGGAGTAGCAGCAGGGGATGGGACTCAGAGGGCTGAGCCTGCAGGTTTTACCCTGGACCTGCCTGGGGTGAGCCTGAGCTGCTGCAGGAGGAGCCTTCAGCGACCCAGAGCCAACCCAGGAACCAGTGAGCCCCAACCTCAGAATGCTTGGTCTGCTTTCAACAGCCCCCAGGGCCTCTGCTCTGAAGGGAGGTTGTAGGGCTGGTTCTGCCCTCGTGCCACCCCAGGTAATGAGGAAAATCTCTGCAAGAATGAGGAGATGCTGGTTTTGCTCGACCTTTTGGGTTGTGCCCTTGGTTTCTGTTAGAGAAATGGAGTTGAGGCCACATTTTGCTCACATGTTTGGTGTTGAACCAATTCACAGAATCCCTGAGCTGAGAAAAGCTCTCCCAGCCCATCGAGTTCCAGCTGTGCCCAATGCCCACCTTGTCCCCAGCCCAGAGCACTGAGTGCCACCTCCAGCCCTTCCTCTGCTGCTGTCCAACCTGGCCCTTCCCTGAGAAGGAGAGAAGCCAAGTCTCTATTTTTGCTCTGGAAGCCCTTTGGGCACGGAGGAGCTGCAGGGTGGATGCTCAGCAGAGCCTTGGGAATGGGCACAACTGCCCAGAGGCTTCTGAATCAGCCAAAAACTTGAACTGAATACAGGGAAAATAACAAAAAAGGAAGTAGAGTGAAGAAAATGAGTGATTGTAGATTTTTTAAGGAATTGCTCTGGAGCTTGTTCATTCTGAGAAGAATCGTGAGCTTCAGCCTTGCAAGTGAACTCACCCTTGGTCTGAGTCTCTAATGGGGATTTATCCATCAGAAAGTGCCCTGAAACTGCTCCGCTTTCTATGAAGCTCCCCCTGGCAGCTCAGTCACTGCAGATTAAAGCTGGGAGTGAATTTCTGACTCAGAGGTAAAAGACACAATGTCATCCTCGAAGATGGAAATTCTTTATACGATTTCTTTCCCCTTTTGAAAGTTATTTGCCTAAAAGAAGAGGACTGAGGTTGTAGCTGGAGCACATGACAGAAACAAATGGTGTGGTTGTGTGCCTTTAGTCAGGTAACTGAATCTGTCAGTATTTTAATTTTGCAATATCAAATACCCTGGTGAATCCCCCCTGAGACTGAGAGTGCTGAGACTGCCAACGTGAAATTCTTGGAGGGAAGGCAAAAATGATTGGATGGGACTATTAAAATAATGAAGGGAGTTGCAAAAGTGGAAGGGGGAAGTGGCACCAGGTACCATTTTCTGTTGTGAATCAGTTCTTGGGGCACTGAGCTGTGACAGCGCTGATGCTTTGGGTGTCTCTGAATGCCAGACCCCACTAGAAGAGCCTGGAGTGCCAGGACACAGGGAATGGCTTCACTCTGCCACAGAGGGCAGGGCTGGATGGGATATTGGGAAGGAATTGTTCCCTGGGAGGGTGGGCAGGCCCTGGCACAGGGTGCCCAGAGCAGCTGTGGCTGCCCCTGGATCCCTGGCAGTGTCCAAGGCCAGGCTGGACACTGGGGCTTGGAGCAGCGTGGGACAGTGGAGGGTGTCCTTTCCCTTCTCCTGCACCCCCCATTCCTCTCACCATTTTTGCCTTTTCTTCCAAAACAACAAATGTGCCACAGTGAGAGAAAATCCCATTCTGTTTTTACCATGGAGTGCAGGATTTTTCCTTCTTCCCAACTCTGTTATCCCAGTGGTGCCTCCACCATGGCTGAGCTGTCTTGGAGTAGCAGGACAAAGACCAGTGGGATAAAAAGACCAGTTTAGCCCATAACAGCAATTGTGTGCCCTTTGCAGGGGTGCCCAAAGCCAATCCCCGTGTCCAGAGCAGGTTCCTGGGTTTTATTCCCCCAGTTCAGTTCTTTTGGTCTGAAGTTGGCCAAGCTTTGGGCTTGAACAATTTTTCATTTCTTAAAGAAAGCCATGGGCAGGATGTTGTTTCGATGTCACCTCATGGCCTCGCAGACTCGCACTGGGTCATGTGAATGTTGTTGGCACCAGAAGTGAGGCTGGGAGTC
Organism: Corvus brachyrhynchos; assembly: GCF_000691975.1. Taxonomy (NCBI): domain Eukaryota; kingdom Metazoa; phylum Chordata; class Aves; order Passeriformes; family Corvidae; genus Corvus; species Corvus brachyrhynchos. Next base: position 6,385,960 of record NW_008236924.1, on the reverse strand, counting down.
ACGGTGGAAAATACATTCATTGCCCAAGTTGAATGTCAGCAACACAGCTGAAGTTTCTGATGCCAGCAGCGATCTCAAAAGTGTTAATGAGGCCTGAATTTGGAGAAAATGCTCACAAAGTTCAGATAAACTGCAGCTTCTCTTGGGCTTTTTTGGGAATCACTGAGCTTTAGGAGTTCAGGGTCTGGTTGAACATGGCAGATAAAACAAAGGGCAAACCAAGACCTGCAATTAAATACAAGAAGTTAAAAATGGCTGTAAAATGTGCAAATTTCAGGCAATGCACATGCTTCAAGCCAAGTGCTTCATGCAGCTTTATTTTTATCACCTTAAAGCAGAGGAGGTTTTGCTGAATGCACGTGAGGGAAGGGAGCATGGAGGGAATGAAAAGGAGTGAGAGACTCAGTGGGGCTGGGAATTCCAGACATTCCCCATGGGAATGAAACCCAGCTTGTGACCAGAGGGGTGAGGAGGACAGGGGGGCAGGGACTGGCAGGCTGGGCACTGGGGAGGACAGGATGGGCACGGGGTGGGGACTGTGGGCAGAGGGAGCGGGGCCAACCCTGGGCCAGCTTGGAGCAGCTTCTTGGCAGGGAGAACTTGGGGCTGCTGCTGGTGACCACACAGGAACAAAAGCTTTTATTCAAATCGTGGCCATGACTCCTCCTTGCCCTCCTTCCTGTCCCCGTGTCTGGCTCTGCCTCCTCCGGGGGTGCCCAGAGGCTCCTGGTGACACAGTGACAACGTGACACGGTGGGACTTCCGTGCTTTCAGTTTGGGTTTGCTTTTTGAAAGTGCTGCGAGGTTCTGACAGAACAGCCACAAAAGCTGACTGAAATCATAAGTTAATTACTACATGTGTGTAAAAGCCCGCAGGAATAACTGCCTTTGCAAGGGGGTGCTGTGGATATGGGGGATCAAAGTCCCACAGCTCCAGCTGCATCAGGAATGTGTATCAGAGAATTGGTGCCTTTCTGTCAAATTGAAAATTCTATTGAAAAAAATCATCTTCAGACTTCATTCTGATGTTTTACTTTGCCACCAGCTAAGCACTGATGAGAATTTTTGAGTTGTGTCCATTTAGCTTTGCTTCTTATGAAATGAAAATCCTCCTTGTTTGTATTTAATCTCCACTTTAAGTCCTGCTGCCATTTCCCAAGTCTCGGGAATAAATACCAGGAGCGAATCCTGACCTGGGGAGTTGAACACAAGGGATTTGTTCATTCTGAGTTAAATATTCTGTTATTTAAATGAGCAGAGAGAGAACTGCAAATCTTCAGCACCTGGAAACCAAATCCTGACTCCAAAACCGGGTCAAGTCACCATTCCCAGGTACAGGACTGTGTTGACATGGAAAATACATGACAAGAATTGCTTGGTTTATGTCCATTGTAGAGTGGTGGGGTTTTATGTCAATAAAAGTATTGGACATTTATATTTGAAAAGGTTTCCTTAGCAAATGAAGAAAATCAGTTTCTTTATCGTGGTCTATAATAGAAAATCCAGTGCAATCTATGTAGACTGTGGCTCAGGCTGGACATCCTTAGATCCAGTGCTCCTGATCATCACCAAATTACATAAACCTCATATTTTGTGTTAAAATTGGTGTCTCTAACCCAGGGAAGATCTGGCTGAGAAGCGGTATTAGGAATTTCAGGAGGAATTTCCTCATGGAAAGGGAGGTCAGGCCTTGGCAGAGGCTGCCCAGGGAGGTTTGGAGTGCCCATCCCTGGAGGTGTCACCCGGAGGTGGCACTCAGTGCTCTGGGCTGGGGACAAGGTGGGGACGGGGCACAGATGGGACTCAGTGGTCCTGGAGGGCTTTTCCAGCTCAGTGATTCTGGAATCCTGAGGCAGCAGAGATGCCCCATCCTCAGACACTCCTGACACTCCAGCACAGTGACAAGGGCTCACTCTGCTGTGACAGGAGCCAGTTTCAGGCTTGTGGGTTTGAGGTCAGGCCAGGTCTCCCAGCCCTTTGTGGGGGAAGTTCTGCAGCCACTGCTCGCTGACGTCTGCCCCAAAAGGCTCCTCATTTATTACATAACAGAGGCTGCACTTCTGCACCCCTCTGGTGCCATTCCCAGCACGTCACTGAAACCACAGAGTTGTTTTGACTGGAGCTGTTCCTACATCCCTCGAGAACCTCTCAGAAGCTCTGACAAGGAGGGGGCAGCCAGGGAGTTCTCAGAAGGAAACAGCAAAGCTTGGACAGAACCAAACTGTGCCGGGATTTCCAAACTGAAACTTTGGGAATGGGGGGGGGCTGAGTCCTGTTGGGGCAATGCCAGGCTGAGGGGGGATCCCAGGCAAACAGATCCCCGCTGGGATTGCAGCATCACCTCCCTCCGGGCAGCAACTCATGGATTATCCAGGAGGAATTCCTTCCTGGAAAGGGTGCTCAGGCACTGGAGGGGCTGCCCAGAGAGGTTTGGAGTGCCCATCCCTGGAGGTGCCCAAGGAATTCCTGGAGGTGGCACTCAGAGCTCTGGGCTGGGGACAAGGCTGGATGCGGTGGGCTGGGAGGGCTCTCCCAGCCTCCAGGAATTCCTGGGATTGCTGACTCCTGTTTCACTGCCAAGCCACCACATCCTTGGGCTGTTTCTCTCTGAGAACATCCTGGAGTTACCTGGGAAATACTGGGCTCTGCTTCCTCTTTCCCTCTGCGGTTTCACCACAGTTTTTACATCTACACCAGGTTTGTAAAACAACAAAAAAACGCTGCCGAAACTCAGAGCGAGGGAGTTTCTTTTCAGTGAAATTGTGAGTGAAGGTGGAATTTTCTTTTTTACCGAATGCTTCATTACCTCAGAAAGTCCTCAGGAAGGAGATCCAGACATCTGGGAAGAATCAGGCAACATGGACCTGGACTGGGTTTTGTTAGTAATTTTAAGTCCCTAAAAATAAGATACCCCTAAAGTAGATTTTGAAATTTTACTTGAAATGTTTCCACTTTTCTTTCCTTCTGTTTCCTTCGGTTTTCTTCTTTGTTTTTCTGATTTTCTTTATTTCTTCTCTCTGCCTCCCTCCCCAAATCTGTCAAGACAACTTTGAGTGCCTGTTGTTCTCCCAATAATTATGGTGAGACTTTAAACTGTTTCCAAAGAAATCTGAAATCGTCCCTGTCCCTGTATGGCCATTTTGGCTGCCCAAACCTGAACTGATTTGAACAAATTTCAGCACTTTCCCCTTTCAGCCCAGCCCAAACCTTTCTGAAGGGCAATGTTCTCCTGGCTATTTATGCATCCACACTGCTGGCATTTATTGATAATTATTGGAAATTAGCAAAGAGCCTGAGCGTCACCTGGAATTTTCAATTAATTAAGGGGATAGTGCCTGTTTTATTCCCCATGTGCTCCAGTGGGATCCTAAGGAGATTCCAGCTCAGCTTCTCAGCCAAGGGCAGCAGTGGCACCACCTGGAATGGCTTTTGTTGGGATTGGGATCAGGATAAAGAGCACTCAGGGCCACATCAGCTGTTCCCTGGACACCTCCAGGGATGGGGACTCCACCACCTCCCCAAGGTTAAACAAAGGGGATTTTTTTTTCTCTGCTTTAATTTTGACCAGGATTCCCCTTCCAACTGAAAATCTCAGTTCTTTTAAGAGAAGTGGCTCGAAATTTTCCTTCCCAAATGCAGACATGCTGCAGTGGTTGGTGAGGAATGTTAGCGAAGCTGCTTTGCATTCTGCTGGACTTCAACACAAGGGATGTTGGGGGTTTTATATAAAATGAGAAGTGGAGGTGAGGAGTCTCATGGTTTGTGTTTGTAGTGACGACAGAGGATGCACAGGACTCACACAGCGTTTTCTGCACTGGTTTCATGCCATGGAATTGTAGTTCTGTTCTTCCCACCACATTTCTGCCTTGCCAGGAATTCTGATTCTGATTTCCCAACCCAGGTGCCTCTGGCTCAGCTCTGAGGTGAGCAGCAGTGAGGTAATGGGACCTTCATTCCTTTGACAAAAACCAAGGTTATTTAGTAGAATTTGTGGGTTTCTTCATCCCCATCTTTCCCTTTCTTTTGGTTTATTACAGATAAATAAACCTGCAGTGCAAGAGAGCGAAGTTCTCTCTCCCCTGCTCAGCCACAGCTGTTCTGAGGAGACACTTGTGCATCAGATATTAATTGCAATGTTTGTGAGGTTCCTTTCTGCTCATTTCTCCTCCCTGTAAGGGCAGTGCAGATGCAGCCCCTGTAACGAAATGGTAAATACAGAATTGTCCCAGTGGGAAGCCAGGGCTGCTCGGGATTTGGCTCTTCCCAAACCCTGCCTGTGCCTTTATGAACAAAGGTGTGGAGCCACCTCCCAGCTGGGAACAAACTTTGCCCTTTGCTGGATGCCTGGAGCAGTTCCAGGTCCATGGAGCAGTTCCAGGTCCCCGGAGCAGTGCTGGATCCAAGGAGCAGTGCTGGATCCTTGGAGCATTTCCAGGTCCCATGGAGCAGTGCCAGGCTCACCATGCTGACCACTGCCTGCCCTTTCAGGCAGCAGGGAATTCCCTTCAGGTCCAGGTGGAAGTGCCCTTCCATGAGGATGCTTGGAACACTTGAGCAGAGTGCTCACTAAATTCAGCTGCTTGAGGGAAAAATTCTCCTCCGCAGTGTGTTCCATCCCCTCTCTGAGCACCAGAAACTGGTTTATACTGGGCTGCACTCTAGTGAAAGTGATTTTCTGCTGAACTCTCCAAACATGATCCCAGAACTGACATCAATCAGGATTGAAGCTAATTTGCTCAGGGCAAACAATTCCTTTGACAAAGGGATTTATTGTTGCAAGTGCCAGACTGAAGCTCTCTCAAGCGATTCTTAATCTCAGACATTAATTAGAGGTGAAGGAAATGGAAACAGGAAGTTTAAAGCTGATATTATTGTTATTACAGGTACAAACAAGTGTTGCCTAAGAATGTCAATGTTTAACTGCCGAGCTTGTCACGGGTGTGTTTACAGAGAGATTCTGCAATGCAGGGCTTTTCCCGCTGCTTCTCCCTCCCTTACAAATTCCAGGACTGATTGGGAGCTAGCCCAGCTTTCCCTCAGGGTATCAGAGGAATTCACAGGGTGGCAGTCCCAGGTCCAAGCAAAGCCTCTGCCCATGAGGAGCAGAGCCAGGTGTTGGATTTCCAGATGAGCGCCTGCAGTCGCTGCCACCACGGGAAGGAAGTCGTGTCCTTGTGGTGGAAGCCACTCTTGATTGACTCCCTGGTGCTGGGGGAAGCTTTGGTGGAGACCAAAGGAAGTCCCCAGTTCCTGGGTTACGTCAGGGCCTCCTGTGTCACTCACTGAGCTCTCCACACGGGGACTGGGGTTTGTTCCAGCACTCCCAGGAGCGTCCTGGGGGTTTCACCTGTAGGAATAAGCAGGGGAAGCCAATTAAAATAGAAAGAGAAAAGTGGAGTGATGAATTTTTGGCTGTAATAGCTTATAAACAAATGGATTTGGGGCCAATGAATTTTTATGCTCTGCCTTGTGGGGTTGGAGACTGAGTTTAATTCTCCAGCTAGGAAGAGCGAGGATTGCCCCCATAAATGCCAGTTAACTTCAGAGCAGAGTGAGGAAGTGACAGAGCAGAGTCCCCACTCGCTGTGTGAGAGCTGCAGGGCTGATTTACTTACTGACCAGGAAAACATCCTCTTCTCCCTGAAATCTGGAAGTTCCTGGTTTCCTCCCTTCATATCCTGCCCATAAAGAGAGCAGAACCCAGCAGAGATCTCGTCTCCTGGCACAGGGTCAGATGAGCTCCCAGACGTGCAAAAAAAGCAGTGGTTTTTATCTGAGTTGTGTTTCCATAGCCCTGTGTACAGGATAATCCCAAAAAAAAATGCATCATGTTCCATTTTTTGGCAAAAAACAACCCAAAGTACAAATTCACAAGCATTTTAAATGTGAAACACATCCTTTACTTGTTGGTTTGGTTTTTTTTCCATACTTCCTCAGGCAAATCACCAAATTCCTGCTCAGCTCCAGGAATTTACTGGCATGGGTCAATTATTCCACCTGGGTGATGGGTGCCTGTTCTCTGGGGCTGTTGAGGTGTTTAACCAGGGTGGTGTCAGAGCACAGGGAGGAGCAAGGGAGCGCAATTCCCAAAATGAGCAACTCCAGGCACATCCTCATCCTCCCTGGCCTGAGCAGGAACAGATGTGCTCAGTCCAGGTAGGTTTCATCATTCTCTTGGTAAAGTCCTTGCTGGAAGTTCCCTCATGCAAATCTTTCTCCTCACCCTGAATTATTTGCAGTTCTTTAGCCTGGTGCCAGTGAGCTGCAGGAACTGGGATGTGCTCCTGGAGCAGCCCTGGGACAGCCCAGGACAGGGACCATGGAGATTGTCACAGTTCCTGAGGTTTCAGCACCAAAATCTGCCCCATCCCAGTCAGAAATGAGTGGTAGCAAGAAATTGAGCTGGAGGAGGATTTGCCATTCTATAACCCCTCCCTCTGCTGTGGAAACCCTCCCGTGTCAGAGCTCCTGAATTCTCATTTTAAGGGGTGGTAACAGCATTGTCCCATTTGTTACAACGTGACTTCAGCAAAGGAGTTACAGGAGTGAATGTGATGCCACAGAGCAACTCCTGCAGTAATTCCAAAATTTCCTTTGGCTTTCAGAAGTTCAGGGATGCTTCAGTGGTTCACTGGTGAAATGTTTTTGCTTTCCAAATAGGTCTTGTATGACCTCATTCCCTCACAGTCATGGGAGGTGTCAGAGTTCTTATTACATAATTTAAAGTTTCTTTTCACCACCTTGAGGAACTTGGAATTTTCTGACAGATGAAAACAAGCTGCCTGGATCCTGCCTGGGCATTGAATCTTCCTGTGAACTCCTGGAATCCCTTATGCTGGTATCCCCATTCTCAGTTGGGCTCTCCAGGCTTTAGCATTAAATAAATATTTATACATTAATAATTAATAGCAAAATAGGAAGTTGTCACAACTTCCCTTTTCTTCCAGGTATATCCCTGAGAGCTCTAACTATAGAATCATGGAATATCCTGAGTTGGAAGGGACCCTCAAGGATCATCAGTCCAACTCCTGGATACCCCAACAACCCCTCCCTGTCCCTGAGAGCGTTGTCCAAACTCTCCTTGCACTCGGAATGGCCCGGCTTGGCTTTGTCTGAACACTCCTTTTATAGGAGCTGTCAGACAAAGAAATGCTGCTTGAATTTCAGTCAATGAAATGAATTTACTGGGCTTTTCCCTTGACTTTCAGTTTGCAGGGTTATTTCCCCACCCCCAGCACTGTAACAAGGCCAAGCTCCGCGGATGGTGGAATTCAGAGTTACAACAGCCCACGAGAAGTGAGTGGAGCCCAAGTGAGGAGCCCGGCTTGCAGCTGGCTCCCCCAGCTGGGTGCTGTCGGAGCGGTCTCAGTGTCAGGTTTATCTCAATTTCAGGTTTATCTCAGTGTCAGACTGGTCTCGGTGTCAGGTTTATGATGGGACCAGGCTGGTTTCAGAGGGAGCAGTGATGCTTTGGAGAGCACTGAACCATCTCCCTCTGCACTCCCTGGGAAGCACCTCCTGTGCTCCTGTGTCAGAGAGGATTGAAAATTCGAATTCTGCAATGAATCTATCAGAAATACCAATTCCTTTGGGATCCCTGCCCCACATTCTCTGAGCACCTATAAGGATTTTCAAAAGCATCTCATGGATTTAAGTGCCCAAATCCCATTGACTCTACAGAGTCATTTACTGCAGAAAATGAGATTTGGTTCTTAACCCCCTTTGGAAATGTCACACCTCGCTTTGCCTTTCTTTAAAAATCCTTGTGCAAGACACTTCTGGCTCCTTCCTCCCATTCTTTTTATCCCTCTGGTGTTGTCTCCAGGCCCAGGAGTTTGTGGAGAGACACCCAAAGCCTTGAGGGATGTCCTGGGGGAGAAGGGAGCAGGACCAAGAGATGAAATCTCCTTTTCCCCTTCTCAGGGGGCACCAGCTGCTGCTCTGTGCCTGCACGGACTCCAGTTCCCCATCCTGCACTGAACAGCAGCTCTAATCTGAATGTTGAGGAACTACAACAGCCTCATCTTGATTAGGTCAAGCTTCAGTGATCTCCTGCCCATCCTCCTGTCCTCTCCACCCAAGGAGGGGGAGATTCCCAACACCCTCATCCTGGCCAGCTGCTCCAGTGGTACCAAAATCAAATTAACCACTGGTCTATAAAGCTTTTTGGTTTTTGCCAGGAGTTGGATATATTTCCCCCGCCTTATTTTCTCTCAAGGCTGGATCTCGGTTCGGTGATTCCACGGAGTGGCTTAACAGGAATTCTTTAGGAAAATCCCTTGCTGCACTAATATGACACAGTATTTCCTGATGAATTCACATAAGTGACTGAATTATAGATTAACAATTATAGGATCATATCTAGAATTACAGACAAAGAACAGTGTTCCCTTCTCAGTGCCACTGCAGTAAAAACGATGGGAACAAAACTTGATCTTTGGCATGAATCTGCCAATGGACATCCATGGAAAACCAGCCAGGGGCTGAAGGGAATTCCTCAAAAAGGAATCAGACAGATTATACACTTCTTATAATTATTCCTTTTCCTTAAGTTACACAGGGGTTTTTCCTGAATGGGAGTGATTTCTTTGTCATTCCAAAATGCAAAAACCCTAAGAAAAGAAACCTGTTTTGAAACGGGCCCTTTCTGCTAAGAAGGAGTTTTTCCTTGGCATTAGAGTAAACCATGGACATGGTTTGCACATTCTCTGTCAGTGTCATAGGGGAAGCAGAATAAGAAGGTGGGGAGAAGCTGCTCCCCTCCAAATTTCCCCTTCAGAATCAATGAGCTCATAGTGGAAAACCAGGCTGTCATCGAAAGAGTTTTTCACAATCTCTATGTTTTAATATTTAAAAATTCCTCTGATGGATCACAGCAAACCATCCCATCACGGAAGTTCCACCCAGAGGCATCTGTGCTCCAGGACTGCCTTTTGGGATTCTTGGCATAAAGCTTGGGCACCAAGTCACTCCATGTGTCCTGGGACAAGAGCTGAGCTAAGGGAATTAGGAAGGCTTGAAGCAAACACACTCTGAAAATGTGCGTTTATTTGAATTAATTCTTAGGTGTTTATTTGTAGTAATTAGTCACTATTGGTGTTACTAATTATGCTTCAAGTGAGCAGGCACTTGAAGACCTCTGTTAATCTCTGCATTAGGCTCTGTGAACAAAGGAGAAGGGCATCCATGGAAGCAGGGAAGGGGCGACAAGAGGGAGCTCAGCCTCCGAGGAAGTTGTGCACATAAAGTCACTGCTGCCCTTATTTGTACCTCAGTGCCTGAACCCAGCTCCCACATTTCCTGTGGCTGCTGTTGTGTGTTATCCCAACACGCCCATCCTGGCCAGCTGCTCCAGTGGTACCAAAATCAAATTAACCGCTGGTCTATAAAGCCTTTTGCTTTTTGCCAGGAGTTGGATATATTTCCCCCGCCTTGTTTTCTCTCAAGGCTGGATCTCGGTTCGGTGATTCCATGGAGGGGTTTAATGGGAATTCTTTAGGAAAATCCCTTGCTGCACTAATATGACACAGTATTTCCTGATGAATTCACATAAGTGACTGAATTATAGATTAACAATTATAGGATCATATCTAGAATTACAGACAAAGAACAGTGTTCCCTGCGCAGTGCCACTGCAGTAAAAACGATGGGAACAAAACTGGATCTTTGGCATGAATCTACCAATGGACATCCATGGAAAACCAGCCAGGGGCTGAAGGGAATTCCTCAAAAAGGAATCAGACAGATTATACACTTCTTATAATTATTCCTTTTCCTTAAGTTACACAGGGGTTTTTCCTGAATGGGAGTGATTTCTTTGTCATTCCAAAATGCAAAAACCCTAAGAAACAGGCCCTTTCTACCAAAAAGGAGTTTTTCCTGTCACTGCTGGCTTGCTGTTGTGTGTTATCCCAAAAGGGATTCTGGACACTGCAAATTCTCTTAAATGGGAACAAATTTGTGCCCAACCTCGGCTCAGCCTGGGCTCTTTCTCCCTCGTGCCCAGGGCTGCAGTTACAGCAGGAGGGGAGGGGGTCACTGTTCCCTGAGCTTCCTCCTGCTCCTCATTCCAAGGAGTCCCTGGAAGGACAAGCAGCAGAATGGAAAAATGGTGCCCAGCACAGCCTCCTTTGAGTTGCCTTCAAAGGCAATCAGGGACCGGGATCAGGAGGGGACAATTTTGTCACCTGGAATGGTTTGGATCCCTTTGGAAGTGCCTGGAGCTCCAGTTTCTCCATCCTATCACTGACACAGATCTCAGGTGAGCAGTTCAGTGGCTGCCGGTCAGTTCTGTCTCAGGAATGGATCAATGTGCCCCTCAGAGCCAGATTCAGCATTTGGGATATGAAGGGAACAGCTTTTCCCTGCCAGAAGCACCGTTCAGAGCTGCTCCCCGAGCTGCCCTCCCTGGAGCCCCGCCCGCACCCAGCTCTGCCGGCAGCTCTGGCACAGGGAATTCCCGTGTTTGGGAAGCCGGTTGGGCACTCTGGGATCGGCAGGGAGTCACCAGGGCCACCTGGGAATGCAGGGCCTGGGGTTGTGTCCTGTGGGATGGGAAGGAGTTACAGCTCAGCTGCCAAAGGTGAGTGTGACCCTGTTCAAGACACATTTCTTGCCTGCCCTCAGCCTGGAGTGCCAGGACACAGGGAATGGCTTCCCACTGCCAGAGGGCAGGGCTAGGTGGGATATTGGGAAGGAATTGTTCCCTGGGAGGGTGGGGATGCCCCTGGATCCCTGGCAGTGTCCAAGGCCAGGCTGGATGGGGCTTGGAGCAGCCTGGGACAGTGGGAGGTGTCCCTGCCCATGGCAGGGGTGGAATGAGATGATCCTTAATGTTCCTTCCAACCCGAACCATTCTGGGATTCTACAGCAGCTCCATCATTCTGTTGAAGGGTTCTGGCACTGCAGTTCCTGCACTGTGGGAATCCTGTCCCTGGAAAGCAGCTGGAATTGAGCTGTGTCTCCCCGTTAATTCCTAAAGTCTGTCAGGTTGAGTTTCAAACCTTTTTTTTTTTTTGCTTTCATAAGCAGTGTGTTTTGGTTTGCCTGGCAAATAATGAGAATTGAATTCAATTATTTCACAAATAATAAAAAAAATCCACAGAAAGTCTTTCCTCATTTTCAAAGCCCATGTAGGGCATGGGGCTCTTCTTATGCCTGAGGTCTAAAAGGAACATCAGGTTCAGATTATATTTAAAAACTGCAGCATAGTAATGTGCAAACATCAGGGTTTATCTCTAAGATAGAACTAATTGTTAATTTTTTGGTTGACTTAAGCCTCAATTAAGAGAACAAACACAGCTCGAAACCAGCAATTAAAACTTAATATTCCCTTTCCTTCTGATTGATGTGGGAGCCGGGATTAGAGGTCATGTAATTATCTCTCTCATGCTTATCAGGTAGAAAGAGTTTTAGTTTATTGAACTTTCTCTTTCAGGCTTCATTCTGTATTTCCCATCAGACACTTTTGGAAGTTGATTTGGTGTCTTTTCACTCTTCCTCTGTGATGAAGAGACAGAATGAGAGAGAGAAAACCAGCGAGAAAAGGAAATGACTGGCAAACCATTAAAGGTCGTTAAACAATCTCATAATTTCATTTCCTCCTTGAAGTTTACCTGGGACTCCCAAATATTTTTTTTTGGCTGTAGCTGTGGCCCAATGTAAAATAGGAACTGGGGCCGTGTGTTGCAATCCTGTGGCTATTCAGCAGCGAGGAGCACCTCCCCTCACGTTGGGAGCATTTATAAGGCACCCCTTTCCTCTGCAGACTTTGGGACTCAGGACTTTGTTTCCTCCACACCACAGAGCCAACCTTCAGCTGCAGCTCCAGCCCGAGGCTTCCCAGGAAACGGTGAGTGCTCCTTTCTTCTCTACTCAGCTGTCAGATAAAATGAATGACAGCTTAGAATTATTTATGTGAGCGTGGATTTAAATAGGTTTTGGGACATTGTCCTCAGGGCAGTATTTATGTACTCATAAAGTTTAGCACATGATGTACCCATGTCCATGCTCCTGGAGCTGTCACCTGTGTCACCAGGCAGTGACAACCCTTTTATTGGGCCAATATTGGTGTCTCTGGGCTGGCAGCATTGCCAAACTCCTTTTATGGCCATTCTGTTCCCTTGGCCTGGCCCTGCCTGGGGCTGGGACTGGCCCAGATGAGGTCCAGAGGTCCTTCCTGACAGGAATCATTTGGAGGTTCCCAGTGAAGGAATCCAGGCTCAGTCCCAGCGCTCAAGCTCCAGAGCAGCGGGGACACGGAGGGGACACCAAGGGACACTCTGTCCCTGTGCCCCTGTGCTCAGGTGAGACCCCACCTGCAGAGCCTCCTGCCCTGGGGTCTCCAACATCAGCAGGACCTGGAGCTGCTGGAGAGAGTCCAGAGGAATCCACGGAGCTGCTCCCAGGACTGGAGCTGCTCTGGAGCCAGGCTGGGAGACCTGGGGGTGTTCATCTGGAGAAGGGAAGCTCCAGGGAGAGCTCAGAGCCCCTTCCAGGGCCTAAAGGGGCTCCAGGAGAGCTGGAGAGGGACTTAGGATGAGGGATAGAGGGACAGGACACAGGGAATGGCTTCACTCTGCCACAGAGGGCAGGGCTGGATGGGAGATTGGGCAGGAATTGTTCCCTGGGAGGGTGGGCAGGCCCTGGCACAGGGTGCCCAGAGCAGCTGGGGCTGGCCCCGGGTCCCTGGCCGGGCCCAGGGCCGGGTTGGACATTGGGGCTGGAGCAGCCTGGGACAGTGGGAGGTGTCCCTGCCATGGCAGAGGGGTGGCACTGGATGGGCTTTAAGGTCCTTCCAACCCAAACCATCCTGGGATTCTGTGATTCCCTGAACATATGGAACTGGAACATCCTCATCTCTGAAGTGCTCAGGAATTCACTGGTGGTGTTGAGAAACTGAGCTTGTTTCTGATCAATTTTTCAATACAATGTTGAGATGGGGGAGGGGGTGCTCTGCCACATCTAAAACGTGAATCATTTCCGTACAAACTTAAAGTGTTTTCATCGAAAGCCTGAGTCATGAAGCTTCTCTCTCAAACCAAAAGAAACTTTTCTGTCCTGGAGGTTTTAATTGTGATGAATGGAAGAGGCACAAGTCCCATTCCTCTCCCCCAGTCTGAGCTGTGTTTTGATGTTCAGTTTCAGGTTTATGAAGTGTGGTGATGAATTTCATGTTCCTGTGACAGAAACCAGCAACTTTCAGAAAGTTGCCAAATGAATCTTTCTGTTGGAAATTCCAGCTAATCCTGCCTGAAATCTAAGAGTGCAATGAAGCACTCTAATGCACTGCTAATATGATATATTTTAGAGCTCTTTTCCAACCTAAATTATTCTGTCATTTCTGTCCAATGATAACTGGCTTTTCCCTGCCCCTCATGCTCCTCTCTGAGCTCAACAGGAGCTGCTGCCTCTCCTGGACTCCCTCCAGACAATTTATTGTAGCTCCTCCATTAAGAGCTGGGTACAAATCCAAAGGGCACTGGATGATTTGTGACCAGGATTTAGGATGCTCAGAACAGCAGGAGCTGTTGGGAACAGATTTGCCCACAGGAACCCACTCTGCCCTCAAGGAATCAGGAGGGCTACTCCCCTTTCATTACAAAATGAGTGGTTTGGGAGGCAAAACCAACTCAAACCACTTAATTTTGTGCTTTTCAGTTGCATTCAACCTCCAACTGTAGTCAGAATAGGCTTTGAGATTATATTCACCATCTCTTTCTTTAAGAGATTCTATTTCCCTTAATTTGATTTAATCTCCAGTTAACAAGGTCTGGAAGTGCAACTGAATACCTGTCATTAAAGGTTTTATGTACCCAGTAGTCATGACAATATTTGGCAGAGGTGTTTGGTGTTTCGTGGAGAGCTCTGGTGGTATTTGGAACAGATTCAGGATAAATACACATTTATATGTTGGGCATACAGCAGCAGTGATCTCCATACCAGCCCTTCCTGCAGACAGGGCTGTGCCACTGAATCCAGGAGGACTTCTGTCTGAAATTATTCATAAAATTAGATTGTGTGAGATCAGGTGGATATTAGAACTAAGAACTAGAACTAGAACTAGAACTAGAACTGGAGCAGTCAGGCAAGTGCTGGCACCAGCTCTGCACTGATTATTGTCCTGCTGTCACTTGCTCAGAGATGACGGAGACAAAATCCAGCAAAACCCTTGAGCAGCTCCTTGGGTTTATCCACAATCCATTGTTTTAATGGAACTGCTTATGAGCTGAACCAAACTCAGGCTTTGGATGGGTGAAACCTGATGTCCATTGATCCTTTAGTGCAGTGCCTTGGTTGTGGGGAATAATGGAATCATGGAGGTTGGGAAAGAGCTTTGGGATCACCAAGTCCCAGCTGTGCCCGATGCCCACCTTGTCCCTGGCCCAGAGCCCCGAGTGCCACGTCCTGACCTTCCTCGGGCACCTCCAGGGATGGGCACTCCAAACCTCCCTGGGCAGCCCATTGATCCTTTCTTCCAGTGCCTTGTTCATGGAATTGGCCTCACTGGAGCAGCAGGGCTTTTCCTGCACGAGGAGTATTTAACGAGGGACCAGCCCAGACCCACTCACACAATTCCCGCTGAGTGATTCCTTCTCTAAACTGGCTTGGGATGAGAATCTCAAGGGGATCAAAATCTTGGCTCCAGCTCCAGCACAAACCTGAGATGAACACTTTAATGCAGTCCCAGAGTTCTCAGAATGGGAGGATCTTTCTCAGCCCACTGGGACTGAATTTGTGTCCTTGTCACCCTGCCCAGCCGCAGCCCAATTTTGGAGCACACTCAGCCAACCTCAGTGAAGTTTAATAACATTTTTTCCCCACAGATGTCTCACCTCCTCCATGCCTTACTGTCCTTGTTGTCCTTTGCTGCCCTACTGGAAAGTGCCCAGTGGAAACTGCAGGAAAATGGTAAGGAAGTCTCTACTTATTCAGACCTAAAACTCTGGAATTATAATTGTGGCCACGAGCACAGGATTTGTTAACTCCAGTTTCTTAGGCCAGGGCTATATGTTTATTTGTTTGACAATAATTAATTGGAGTTAATGGAAAAGAAATGTCTTTAAATGTCCTCCAACAGCACATTTGCAATATTTGCATTATTTGCATTAGCAACTGTTTTATTTCCCATTCCTCTCCTCATGTTCTGAAGTCTTAGTCACACAGCCTGGATGCAAAACCAGCCTCCTGTGCCTTAGGGAACAGCCCTAAAACAAACAAGGGAAGAATTAATTGTGAAAGTAACACCTAAACCCAGAAGTAGTTTATCAACTTCTCTGGTAAAGAAATTAAATGAAAATGAAGGCTCAACAAAAACAAACAATTCTTTTGAATGATTTACCAGAAATTGCTAAATTCAGATTGTCTGCTCTTTCAATGACTTTTCCCCGTATTTTTACATTGAAAAGAATATTCATCCTGGGGGTTCCCCAGGAGGGATTTAATGCTGAAAACAGCAAATCTGTTTGTCAACATTGAGAGTAAACTTTGAGTTTGAAGATTCACTTTGCCTGTGTCCATAGGGAGCTTGGGAGACTTCCAAACTTCCTAGAGCTGAGTATCCTCTGCCAGTTTAGGTTCCACATTTGACAGCTTTCTTAGTGTTTCTCCTTTGTGGTAAAGCCTTAAAGCTCCTTTTCTGGTGCTGAGAAGGTCCCAGAGCTCACTGGGATTCACCCGGAGCTCACTGGAGACAGAGCTGAAGGAAAGGGCTCAGCCCAAGCTTCCCCCTGGTCTGTGTGAGCAGCTCCTGATTTTTCCTTGGCCATGGCCAGTGTTTGTCATAGAATCCCAGTGGAATGCTGAGGCCCCAGCCACCACAGTGGAGCTCACCTGTAACACCTCTGAGGAGGCAGTTTACTGGAAAAAGGACTCGGAATGGAAACAAGAAGGGAAGACTCTGACTGCTGCAGTGAAGGAGTTCCCAGATGCCGGCAACTACACCTGTCTGAGCCAGGAGAGCCATGAAGTCCTCGACTCCAACCTCCTCCTCATCGCTAAAATCGACTCCAAGGGGCAGATGATGAGGTGGATTCTGAAAAGCTTTCAAGGTGCGGCCCTAAAATGCTGGGATGGTCCCTGCTCAGCTTTGTGCAGGCTCTGGGAACACCTGGGAAATGTCCTTGGAAAAGGGTTCTCTTCAAAGGCTTTCCTGACAGTGGCAGGCAAATCATCACTGCTGTGGCTCTGGGCAGTGCAGCTGATGAGCAGCACAGGAATTGGGTGCCGTGGGATTCATCTGGGGTTCTCTAGGCTGATAGGGTGGAGGGATGGGAGGAATTGGTTTGGAAAACCAGGGCTAGGTGACAGGACCCAAAGGAACATCTGCAGCTGCACCAGGGAGGTTTAGGTTGGGTATCAGGGAAAGGCTCTTCCCCCAGAGGGTGCCGGGCACTGCCCAGGCTCCCCAGGGAATGGGCACGGCCCCGAGGCTGCCGGAGCTCCAGGATAGGGTGGATGGGTTTGGAGAGCGCTGCCAGGGATGCCCAGGGTGGGAGTGTTGGGGGGTCTGGGCAGTTGAACTCCATGATCCTTGTGGGTCCCTTCCAGCTCAGGAGATTCCATGATTCAGAGATTTGACAGAACCAGGCCCTGACCCAGGTTTGAAGCGCTGTCATTTGGGCCTCTCCATTCAGGGCTAACCCTGGGACAAGCCTGGGAAGTTTTGCATTTTCTGCATGAACCTCACTCATCTGTGTCTGATATTTGAGTCTCTCATGGTACTGCCAGGGAATCGGTGAATTTAGGAATTGCTGTTTTCTCTCTGCCTTGGCCATTTTGGCAAAGAAGAGTAAATAACTCCTGGTTTCTTTCTCTGTCTAGAGCCCAAGTGGACATTTCTAAAGTGTGAGGCAAAGAACTACTCTGGAATTTTCACATGTTCCTGGATGACAGAAAATAACAGTCCAAATGTGAAGTTCACCATCAGAAGCCTGAAAGGGTAAGAGCTTGTACTTTCCTCCACACCCTCACAGAGCAGCCCTTGGTGTTAGTCTGGGCAGGATTTTAGGCTGTTAGGGACATGCAGAAGGGGAGATCTTTTTTCCAAGTCTGAACATCCCCAAAATGTTTTGAGTCATTACTGGGATAAAGTTAACTTCCTAAGGGCATGGAAGTCACTCAGAAATGAATAAAGCCTTGAAAACAGAATGAGTCCAAGTGGGCTGGAGTAGCCACTGAGTAACTTAAGCAATAGCAGAACCGTCGGTGCAGGGCAGAGAGGAAGTGGAGCCAACCCAGAAAGAACGAGAGCTCGGGTGCAGAGTGGAGTGGGAGGCTGCCCCCACGGCAGAGGCACATGGCTCCAGGCAAGGCTGTGCTGAGGAACCCTGCAGAAACCTGCAGGGAAATGTGTGCCGGGAACCCTGGGGGGATTTCCTGCCTCCCACTGCTCGGGGGGTTCTCCAAAACATGGAGTGCTTCAGCAAAGGTCACTCCAGTCTGCTAAAGGAGAAACAGCTGCCAAGGGGTTCAGTTTGCTCGGAGCAAAAGTAGAATCAGACTCAGGTAGGACTTTGGTAGCTTTTGGTGTGGACACTTCTCAACTCTCATTTCTTCAGCAAGGTTTGGGAGAGGGCCAAGGGACGAAGGAGGATAGTGGAGCTTGCCACAGGATGGTGGCGATGAGAAATGAGGTTTAGGTTACAATATTAATTCCTTCTGCTGAGGCAGGGCTGAGGTGAGGCTGTGGTCTGACATTAATACATCCCACAGCCCTGGGAACGGGACAGCTCCCACTGGGCCTTTTCTGCAGCTAAGTTCAGGCAAACCAAAACATTCCTGTCCCAAGCACACATTGTTGTGGTGGCAGCACATTCCCAGGACAAAGCAGCATTCCCAGTGCTTCTCCCTGCTCTGTGCCAGCCCCCAGGGAGACGTGTCCTGCAGCAGCCCCGTGCCTCACACCGAGGGGGCCCTGACCATGTACACGGCCCAGTGCCACAAGGAGAACTTCTGTGCCTTTGCTGAGGAGCACCAGCCCATCGACATCTTCCTGGAGGTCATCGACGAGGTGGAATATGAGAACTACACCGCCAGCTTCTTCATCAGGGACATCAGTGAGTAGCCCAGGAGTGGGGGTTAATTCTGAGCTTTATTTTGCTGCTGCCAGTGGAACTCAGGGTTCAGCCCAGCCCTGGGAATCCCTGCCCTACCCTAAATGTCCACCAAGCCCCAGTTACAGGAACAGGGGATGCCAGGCTGGAGGAGGATGAGGAAGTGAAGCAGCAGCATCTTCCTGGCATGTGACCTCCAGCACCCCGACACTCCCAGCTCCCTGCATGTGTCCAAGGGATGGACATGGTTGGAAAGGGCTCTGGACAAGCCAGAGAATCACCAGTGACCCAGCAGGCTCTGAGAACTGGTTCAGGCTCCTGACCCATTCCTACATTTGGGCATCCAGGGCAGGTTCATAGAAAGGGACAGGACTAAGACAGCTCCGAGTTGTGGCCATGATGCCACAGGGCACAGGAAAATGAGGCAGCGTCCCAAAGAAACAGAGGTTTTCCTAAATGCATTAATGGTCAGCAGGGGCTAAAGATATTCCTGTGTGTCCAGCAGAGCCCTCTGCAACCCTCTAGGCCAAAAAAAGAAGGATCTTATCCAGAGTGAGTCTAGGAATGTGCTTAATTTCCCATAAAAAGCACCCAAGGCAGTTCTTACCAATGAAAGCTACTCCTCTCTTAACCTGGAGGCTCCCGAAGCTCGTTCCCATAAAACCACCACCAGTAACACACCAGTATCTGATAGGAAGTTGTTAATGTGAATTAATCCCTCTGTGTTTTCTCTTGCAGTAAAGCCTGATCCCCCCCAGTGTCAGTACGTGGCCACCAATGGAACAGTGACCTGGACGTACCCCAGAACCTGGAGCACCCCAAACTCCTACTTCCCTTTGACCTTCAAGGTCAAAGTTAAAAGCACAAAGAGACACAAATACCAGGTAGAAACACAACATTTGGGACACAATTTTCTTGCTTGAACAGTATACATAATTTAAGTTTTGTATGCAAGAATAATCAATTAAAGTTAAAAAAAAAAAATTGGTGCTGAGCCCCAAATGTGGCAAATTCTGTCCTGACAGGAAAAGCCCTTCCCAGGTCCATGAGCAGGAAGATCCCTGAGGTAACTGAGGACAGAAAATCCTGCCCAGCATTGCAGAGCTGTGTTTACTAATTCATTCGGAGGCTGTGTGGGGCCTCATGTGGGAAAATCCCGATTTCCAAACTCAGAACCCCAGGATCCGTGTGTTCTCGTGTGTTGTTCGTACCTGGGTAGCTCAGACTTCATGGGTGAATTGGAAATAAGGGATCAGTGACTCATCTGGAAGCATTTCTGTGGAGAGTCTGGTCTTTTGCCCCCGATTTCCAGTTAATTCATGGAGTTAATTAACTGTGTCAGTGTTAAATCTCCAATATGTGTCCAGATTGCTCTCGGACACACGATGGCCTGGCTTGGGAAAGAACTGGGAAAACCACTTGACCACAGGGCAGTTGACCACTGACGCCCAGTGCTGCCTTTCCTAGGTCCAGCACTCAGGAGAGCAGACATGGAATGGTTATCCCAGTTTTCCGGGGGATTAAACCAAAGGCACCAGGGAATGTTTTCCTCAGGGGACGGGATCCAGCCCGGACCAGCAGATGGGGCCGTTCCCCCGGTGCTCATTCCCTGATTTCGGCAGCACTGGCTCCTCCGATCCCTTTGGGAGGGAAGGGAAGCTGCTGCGTCCGGGGATGCTCCTTGTGCCACCTCAGCCCTCAGTGGGAATTTCAGCGGTACTGAGGGGGAGCAACTTCTGGTTTTTAGGGTTCCTGTTCTGGGAAGAGAAGGAAAAAGAGAAAAACCCAGATAAATAAACTGCCCCTTTGTTTAATGAGTGCTTAGATTTGGGGGTTGGGTCATTTAGAGCACCCAGCTCAGTGGGGTTGGGTCATTTACACCCTCAGTGGGTTTGGGTCATTCAGAGCACCACCCTCAGCGGCACATGAACTTTTCAGCTGTTTCTGCTGAGCTCAGGTTCTCCCAAGCCGCAGGGCTTTGGGACCTGTTGGTTGGAGCCTCTGGGGCACCAGAGCCCGGCGGGGGCTCGGTGAGCCCTGCCGGTGCTTTGCTGGGTGTTCCGTGCCCCCTGCCAGCGCTGTCGCTGTCCCCAGGTGTATGACACCGACGAGCAGTCCGTGCAGCTGCCAGCCCCCGGGCCAGCAGAGGTGTCGGTGCAGGCCAGGGACCGCTGCTACCTCTCCTCCTGGAGCGAGTGGTCCTCGCTGTGCAGGTAAGGATGCACCGAGGCGGGGCGGGGAGTCCTGCTCTGAGAGACCTGGGAGAACTCTGATGGAAATGGCCTTATTTTACAGATAACCAGTAGGAGATCCCGGGAGGGTGGCACAGCGCTCCTAGAGACAGCAAAGAACGAATTAGCACAAGAACAGAAGCACAGTTAGAAGAAAAGTTTGCGTTTGAGACTCTTAAGAAGCCATAACTTATCTTGCTTTGTAATAGTTGAATGTGGTCCTGATTTTGGCAGCTCTTAAATTCCCCAGACTCGAGTCACACCTTTAGCATCCATCATGTTACATTAACATGATTTTGACAGGTTGCTGGCAGCTATTATTGTATGTCCTGCGTATTATTATTGTGCCTTTATTTATTTCATATTTATTTCATATTTATTTCATATTTATTTGTTTGATATTTATTAGTGTGATGTTTATTTATTTATTTATCGATCTATTCAGTATTTTATTTATTTATTTATTTATTTATTTATTTGTTGGCTTGCAAGGCCAGTGGATGGCAGTTGCTGTTCAAACCATTTCATGTGATAACTTATTTGGAAAGTCACTTCCTGAAAGAACTGTTTAGCAATTCCATTATTTAATGGTTTAATTATTTGTCTAGTCGATATTCATTTGTATTAATTTCTGTGGGACTGTGCAAGCACAGAAGGCCTCGGCTGCCTGAGCAGCTGGGTGTGGGGTATCCAGGCCATCCCTGTCCTCCAGGATATTGGAGTAAGGAAGAATTGCAGGTGCAGAGCCCTGGGGATGATTTCTGCTGCCCTGTGTCAGCTCTCTGTGCCCACAGCTGCTGATGCCCAGCTGGAGAACACTCCTTGAGAGATCCATGGAGCTGGAGCCAACTGGGAGCACTGGGAGCACTGGTGTGAAGGCAGCTCTGAGCCTCCTCTCATCCCTCAGGAACATGAAGGGAGCTGGGAGCCAGGAGCTGCATTTATCACCTCCTGAACAACCTCCCCTCCTTCCACTCCTGAGGCCCTTTTCCCATGGTCCAGGGGTGCCCAGGGCATCTCCTGCAGTGGAATTTTGTGGCAGTGAAATGAATTCCACAGGAATGGCACAGGGCACAGGAGTCAGGAACCCCCAAGGGCCCCAGGGCAGCTGGAACTGCACCCCCAGTGCATCAGATCCCCCAGACCCCAGCTGGGAACTGGTTTTTGTAATTAAATCAGATTTTAGAATAGAGATTTTTATAGCCCACTTTGCAAGTGTTCCCCACCATGTGTTGGGGTGTCCAGAGAACCTCAGGGAAAACTCCTCCTGTTCTGAGCTGCTGGCAGAGCGAGTGCCCAGCTCTGGAAGGAAGCAGAAGCATGAGTTGAAACCTTTTTATTTTTCATGGACTCCTGGAATGGTTTGGGTTGGAAGGACCTTAAAGCTCATCTGTTCCACCCCTGCCATGGGCAGGGACACTTCCCACTGTCCCAGGGTGCTCAGAGCTCCATCCCACCCGGCCTTGAGCCCTGACTTCCAGGAGGGCAAAATACTCTGAAACATCTTTGAGGATTCAGGCCTTAACATCTGATACAGAATCACTGAAATGAAAGTTTTTCACTGCAACCACGCTTCCTTTGTCCAGTCTTAGCAATGGGTGGTAATTTAAGATATTTAAACATTGAAATGTGTGAAGTATCTGACATATCAGAAAACTGCTGACAATTTATCTCCAAGTCCTGTTAGTATTTATTAATATGAAGTTGACATGTCTTATTTTGGCTATAAAGGCAACTTATGTGCTTGTTTACAAAGGAGCTCATAATAAATACACCTGAAAACAAGAAAATTTGGTTAATTTGTGATCTTTTAAGGATGGTTCATGTCACTCTTTGCTTTCCTACCAGAGGATCAGACACTATTTCTGTCTTAATGCCTGCAGGGCAAATTAATTATTACTTATTAATAATACCAAATCCCCAGCCTGTAAAACTGTTCAGGATGACCCAGCCAAGGGACCAGGGTGTGACAGAAGGATCTGCTGAGCCCTGTCCTGCAGGAGAGGAGAATTCTGGGCTTCTTTGTGGTCTCCGGCTTTGAACTGAACCCACCTGGCCCAGACCTTGAGGGCTCTGAGGTTCCTCCCTGGTTTCAGTGCTCAGAGGTCCCAGGACCTTCCTGCTCCTCAGGGTTTAAACCTTGGCACCCTTGAACCAATCCCTGAAACCTCTCCTGAGCTTGGGCCCAGCCCAGTCTCCATTCTTGGAATATTCAGCTCAATTTTGGATCCTGACAAACCCTAAATTGATCTTTGCCTTCAGAATGTGCCTTTCATGACGACCATAAAATAAGAGAAACCTCCCCACAGGATTCCTGGCATGGATTGTGAGGATCCAGCGAGGGAATTCCTGGCATGGATTCTGAGGATCCAGCAAGGGAAGTCATTAGCTCAGATTTTTCAGGAAAATAACAAAGCTCAGCCTGGAACTGTCCCTTTCTCTGCAGGGATCAGTTCGCTCTCTAAGGCATTAAGTTGGGTTTGATCCCTGATTATCCATTTCCTGGGCCTTCCATGGATCCCAGTGCCTGTGAATGTCTCTTCTGGGAATTATCAGCCTCCCACCTCTGTCTAGATTGGATAAAAAGCAAAAAATATTCACTGTGGTGGCTCCACGCACTGGAGATCATTTTCTAACATGCTCCATCCATCCAAGAACATAATAATTGATGTGTCAGTCAGTCCTTGGGCTTCTCTTCCTTCATTCCTCTCCTTGCTGCACTGTAAATAATCTGGAAACCTCTGGATAAATGTCACATGCACAGGCTCAGGCTGCACTGTACAAAACTCCCCCCCAAAAAACCCCTTTGGACTGCAAAATCCAAGCTTCTGACACAAAATTTTAGATACAATTTATTCCTGAGGCCCTTGGGGTAGGACAGTCGTTGACTGTATAAAAATAAAGAGTTTTCTGCTGGAGCTGCTCCTTTTTCCATGCCCCACCGTTTCCTGGGAAGGGGCAGCTCCTCCAGCTTTCTATTCACACCCATCACTCAACCGCTGGCTTTGGGTTCTGCTACCACACCTCCCTAAATCTGCTCTGAAAAGAGCCTGACTAATTCCCCGCAGGGCTTTCTGTGGGTGCTCCTCAGCTCAAGGAATGCCTGACAAATAAATGTCGCTGTCCTTAATGAGGCACTAATAAGTCGCTGTAGGAATTTGCTGTTCTCCAAGAGCTTCGGCCCCTGGAGCTGGGCAAGCAGGCACTTGCTGAGAGCAAAAGAGGGGAAAAGCTGGTGTCTAATTGGGGGTTCTGGGGGAGACCACAGATTTCAGGCCCAAATGCTTCATATCCACCCCTTCTCCATGCTGATCTTCCTCCCACCCCTCTTCTTCACAAGTTGCAACTTCTCTTTTATAAATGCTTTATTTTGAATAGAGGGAAAATCAATGCAAGTTGTCCAACCTTGTTGTGAGCCATGAAAAAACCTTAAGAGGCCTTTCTTCAAATGTCAGTTTGATTGACTTTGGTGTGCCAGAACTGCAGAGTCCAAACACCTGGAAATGGCATCTTGAGGCAATTTCAAGTCAGTCATTCATGCCCCAAAGGTCATTCAGTGGAAGTGTTGAGCTGTTAATGCTTTGTTTTTGGGAAGAATCAGCTCAGAACCATCAATGGTCTGACACTGAGGAATCAAAGGATCCTGAGTTGCCTGCAGGATACCAGGAACCGCTCCTGGCTCTATCCCCCAAAGAGACCAGGAGACACAAAGCAAAGCAAAGATCAGCTCCAGCCTTTGCACAGCAGTGTTGGGTTTATTTTTAATTTCTGAGCCAACACGAGGCCTTCAGCAGGGCTCTGGCCTGGCCTGACACCCGCAGTGCTGAAGAAAGGCTCCTTTGATCTCCCACAGGGGCGGAAAACGGGAACTCACCTTTCCCCAGGCAAACACCCAAATACTCTGGCACAGCCCCAACAAGGACAGCCCTTGCTTCTCAAACCCTGCATTGAGCAAGACTTCAAAATCTGACGCTTTAATTGCACCTGGGCGGACAACCCTGAGCCAGCCACCCTCCCTGGGCTTGGGGAGCTCAGGATAAACACCCCGGGATCACGGAGAGGAGAGGAGAGGAGAAGAGAGGAGAGGAGAGGAGAGGAGCGGAGAGAGGAGAAGAGAAGAGAAGAGAAGAGAAGAGAAGAGAAGAGAAGAGAAGAGAAGAGAAGAGAAGAGAGGAGAGGGGAGAGAGGAGAGGGGAGAGGGGAGAGAGGAGAGGGGAGAGAGGAGAGAGGTCCCACCGTGGCCACAGCAGCCTGGGCTGGTCCCTCCCTCCGAGGTGCTGAGGGACAAAGTGGTTTTCTCACCTTTTCCACGTGCTATTTGTCAGCTCTGTGGATGCCCTGCATGGGAGGCTCTCCATGGATGAGTGGGAGCGGGTTCCTCTCTGGAATGCAGCCAGGGAACATCCTCCCACGCATTTAACTGCTGACCTGCTGCTGCAGCATTTTTGGCATCCCAGTGGTGCTCCAACTGGGGCTCCAAAATGAAAAGCAATCTATAATTGGGAATAAATAATAATTGGGAAAAAATTTCTTACCCTCAGAAAAATGCACACTGGTATTTTACCGCATGGAACACCATGGAATTGCTTTTTCTTCTCCAAAAGATCAACTTGGAGGGATAAGAATTTGGGAAAAAACCAAGATATAATGGCAAAGGTAGAAAATTATGAGAGTTCCACAATTAACCTCCAGGTATTCATGGGTTTGCTGAGGAGGTCAAAATTTCACTCACAATTCTTCAATAGAAACTATTTATTTACCATGTTTACCCTAAATTTCAGAATGAGTTCAGCAGTTAGGCCTTACTGACCCAGCTCTGGGAAGCAGCTATTCCTACACAGATCCCAACATTTGTTTGCCAAGGAGCTTCATTTTCTCCCAGGAGCTCAAATCAGTCCGCTGTAGCACTTCATTGCCCGTGTTTGCTTTGTCAAACATTAATTGATGAGGACAAAGACACCACAAGGTCCCTGAAAGTGCCAGCAACAGTTGACATTTTCCTGTGGGAATGCCAGAACCAGTTCCATTGGAATGGCCCATGGAGCTCACCTGGATGCCCACACCCTCCGTGGCCACTTCAGAACAGACCCATTTTTTGGTATCTCTGACGATCTCTGTGGATAATGTCTCCCTGTGGTTGACTCCTCTCATTGTGAAATTTGTTTTGCTCCCATCTAATTGGGATTTCTCTCCCTGCAATTCGCTCTGTTCCCTCTTCCTTTCACTCTGCAGCTCCCGGAGGGCTCCAGCTCCTGTCTCCTCTGTCGACAGTGAGGCTTTGCCTCCTCCTCCACACGGAGCCAACCACTTCTCCCAAGTTTTCCTCCGTGTTTCACCCCCCTCAGCAGCTTGGTGCTCCCTCACTGGCTCTGATCCAGCATTTCAGTGCCTCTCCCTGCCAGGGAGCCTAGAATTGTCCCAGAACAGCAGCTCCAGCCTCGCCAGTGAGACTTTGGGAATAACTGACTGAAATTCAAGTGCAGAGCTGGAAAATCTTCCTACACCAACTCAGCAGGGTGCAGAGAGAGGTTCGTATTTCCTGGGAGGGATGGGATGGGATGGGATGGATGCTGGGGCTGCATCCCACGGGACACTGGGAGCACTGGAGTGGGGCCCCTTCCCCATTCCGAGGTCAGGAACCGGCGGGATCTGTCAGGCTGCAGTTTTACAGTGCCAGGACATCCCCCAGAGCTGTGTATGCTCAAAACTCTTCAGATTAGGAGGTGCTTCCGGGATGTTTTGGGTTTTGCTCCTGTTGCCCAATTGCTCATAATTGTCCATCAACCAGGGACATGTCCTGAATACTCCCCACAAGTTCCTGCATGTTCCTTGCCAGGCTTTCCTCCAGAAAAGCTCCCCAGAACACAAAGTCACCGGCAGCCCCAAGCAGAAGCATCCAGACAGCCCCAATGTGAACCCCAACCTGCCTTTAGTGACCTCCAAATTAAGAAAAAAGAAAAATTTAGAACAAAACCACTGAAGGGCATTGAAGAAATAAAATTCCAGGCCTCCAGCTCCAACCAGATCTTTGCCCATTCTGGAATTCAGATTTGATGGCATTTATGTTTTTCATCCTGTTAAGTGATGAGAAATTAAACATTTATTAATTACCTATATTCTTTAAAGACAAAATTATTCATATCCCTTTTGGGATGAGTTAGTGAGGCCCAAGGCTTACCTGACCTATTGGAATCTTTCCTGTAGGAGTTTCCAGGCCATTGTTTTACTGGAATGAGAACCTCTGACCCCAGTCCTGCACAGGGAGAAAGCCCTGGGCTACCTTGCAGTGAGGGAAGGTGAGCACTGAAAAACTGGGAATTGTGGTGGTGAGCAGGGACTTCTCCTGTGGAGATTTTTGCACATTTAGATGGTAAATCACTAAGAGAAGGCAATTCTGGAAGGATGGGTTGAAACCAAACTCTCACCTCCAAACTCCACATTACTTTGGATTTATGAAAATCAAGCCTCAGATCTGAGTGTCCCATTGGGGCTCCCTCGCAGCTCTGTCATAAGAGACAGAAATTGCTGCCTTTTGGTTAAGTCACCAACAAATGCTGGATTTGTTTAAGGAATCCCTCCCGTTGTTCTGGGAAATGGGAGCAGAGGGGCAGGCAGAGCAATCTCCTCCATGTGTCCATGGCTGGGCTGGTGCTCGGGGGATGCTCGGGGGGCTGTGAACTCCTCTCTTCCCCTGGCCAGGCAGTGCCACGGGGCATCTTCTCCCCCCAAACATTGGTCCTGATCCCAAACTGGGGACGTTTGAAAGGAAAAGGAGCACTGGGGGATGCTCTGGGTTGGGTGTGAAGGGCTTCAAGCAGAACAGATTTCCCAGAGCAGCCTTAAGGGCTCAGTGCATGGCCACGACCAGCTCAGCTCAAAAACAGCTCCAAAGTGCCCAGAGAATAAGAACGAAGCACTCATGGGATGAATCTTTAGGCAAACATCCAGGCAGGATTATCTCTCCCTGGGAACTACGTTCAGCTTTGAGTTCCCATGGCAATATCAGAGCACCCACCCCTGAGTCAGAGCCCTGCCGCTGGAGCTGGAACAGTTAATTAGGCTGGGTTCAGCCAGGAACAATCCCTGCTCCATCAACACGGGACACCCAGCCCTGCCCCGTGCCCATACCCCGCTCCCTGCACAGGACACATCCCACTGACTCTGCCCACGGCAACACCTTCCCTAATTACCTGCACAGGCATTTCATCACCAGCTCCTGGCTATAAATTGCTCCCACACTCCCATGGCCACACTGGGGACACTGCAGGGACCCGAGAGAGGCTCTGGGACAGTCAAGGGTTGGTGTTTGCCATGAAGGTCACAGGCACCTTCGTGCTCCTGGCGCTGGCAGCTCTGTGCTTGGCACGTGAGTAACTCCCTTTGGCTCCTCAGGGATTTTTCTCCCAAACACTGGAAGGTTCTCAGGTGGTTCCTGCTCTGGGTGGGAGGGAGAAAATGGATTTTTCTGTTTAAAATGCTATTATTTATCACCATAATAATTTATTATTGTTATCCAGCTGGGGCTGGAGTGGAGGGAATCTGCTCCTTGCTGGGGGTAACTCAGAGCTACGTTCTGTGACTGAAAACAACTGGGAAGCCTCAGAACCACCTCATTTTATCTATTTATTTTTAAATTTCTATCTGAGAAGGGAGATGGGAGCTGGTGAGGTCCTTTCCCTGAGCAACTGACCAAGCAGGGGACAGCTGATGCTGCTCAGGCCACAGAAAACAGCTGGGAATCACCTCTTTTTAATGTTACTTTACCAGGCTGCAGAGAGATTTGAGGAACAGGTTGCTCTAAAAAATAGGGATCTAGGAGGAATTTTTTCAGCCTTAACCTGGTTATTTTGTTTGTATTAAAAACTTGCAGTAAAAACATATTTTTAGAGAAAAATAAGCACATTTAAAATAACTGAAAGACTCCACACCTCTGCAGGTAGTATAGAAGTTCAAAAGCATTGTGAATGCTAAAGCAGCAAAATAATGAAAATGTTGAACCTAAAATTATGGAACAAAGTAATCTGTTGAGTAGCTCTGAAAAGGTTGCTTTGAAATTCATCAAAACCCCCAAAATTCTTATGAAAAACAGCAGTTTAAATGAAATGTGATGGAAATAATTCATTCTTTCGGTGTTTCATTAACTGCAGGAAAATAATAAATATTCCTTCCATTGGAATTCCAGGAAATCTCTTCCTTGAACATTCTGGTTTATCTTGTCTGCTTGAAAACTTCATGAATCAACACTTTCCGAGCCACACCTTTTCTGCATTCACTCCCGTGTGCAGAGTGGCTCCTGAAAGGTTGCGAGAGGAAAAAATAACATCTGAATGTTTGGGGGGAGTGGATTAAATCAAATCCAATTCCAGAATAATGAAAACTCAGTCAAACCTCTGGTGACAGAGCTGGAACTTGACCTGGAGCTTTATTTCTGCTCATTTTCTTTATACTGAACAGCTGTATTCGATGTGAAGATGTAAACAGGTTTATAAAAGGAAGTTTGTGTGGAAACTTTAACCTCTGAAGATCAGAAAAAAGCCAAATTTATTCCGAAAGACAAGTGCTAGAGCTCTGCTCCAGAACACCTTTGGAAAGTTTAACCTTTAAAGATCAAAAAAAAATCCATATTTAATCCAAAAAACAAGTGCTAGAGCTCTGCTCCAGAACACATCCCTGTTCCTTCTGCACAGAAATCCCTCCCTGGTAACTTTGACCCCCTGGAAGCCCCAGGATGATGATGATGGGACAGCAGAAGGACAAATACATTCCTAAAGAAAGTACCAAACGTGTCAGCAGCACGGAGCCACGCCAAGGAGCTGATTACTTTGTGGGAGGTGTAATTAGCATTGTTTGGAAGGAGCTCCCCGAAGCCCCACCTGAGAACAGGGCTCTGTCCTACAGGAATGTGGTAAAAATAGGAGCCAATCGGCTTAAAATCCCTGCTGAAGCAAGGGAAACACTTCCTAAAGTGGGATTATAAGCCAAATTGCGTTATCGTGGTTATATAGAGCTAACAGTGTGTTTTAAACCTCATTGCTGACAGCAAACCCCAATATAAAAGGGACATGGGATTTGCTCAGAGCCCCGTGCAGCTTTTGACAAACTCAGGAATCAAACCCAGTCATGCTCAGCCACCAGTTAATCCTGAACATTACATTTAATATTGACTCCTGGGTTGTCGATGGTTCTGTGGTGAAAAATGGAACAATGGCTCCACTCCCTCCTCCAGCAAAGGCTGCTCCAACAGGTGACAGAAGTTTCTAAGGTAAATAATGCACCAAAATCCATTTGTTTAATAGGTTCGGACACCTGGGCCTTATTAAAAACTGGAAAGCTCTGTCAGTATTGACATTTAAGGAGGTAAAATATTCAGTGTTGCTGAGTGAAATGGTCCTGGTTTGCACTTGAGTGTTCATTAACTGTGGTTTTATTTTCTCTTTTGTGATTCTGTTTCATCGCAGATGGTGCCGAACAGAATGAGGTGAGTGATTTCCTTTTTTCTGGATAAAAATCTATAATATGAGATCAGAAATTAGAATATAATAACATGAGGTCAGGACAAAGTGTGTTAAACTTTAAATAAATGCTGCCAACTTACTGAGATTTCAGTGAACGATCCCTGAGTTTGGGATATGGGGTTCCCATAGAGTTGCCCTGACAACTTCCAGATGTTTTCACCTGTTCGGCATTCGGGGCAAAGACAAATTTTAAATCAGAGAAATCTAGATTTTAAAAAGTATTTATTTGATGATGACTCCATATGGCTTTTTTGATGACTTTTAGGTCTTTAATCGGGTATCTGGAGATTTTAATTCTCTCTCAGTAGTCTGGGGTCAATGTTTGGAAGAAATGAGGAACCAAGCAATAAAAATCCTTCCTGGGGTGAGCAGGAAAGCCCTGGCAGAACAGACAGTGGTGGGGAGAGAAAATTCACCCACACACAGAGCTGGGCCCATATTGGTACAAATCAGGAGGAATTTCTCCATGGAAAGAGGCAGTCAGGCTGCCCAGGGAGGTGGTGGATTCCACCCCTGAAGTGTCCAAGGAAGGCCCGGATGTGAATTAATCCCCCCTGAATTTACTGATTGTGATCAGGTCATAAGGAATCCCAACACTCCGTTCCTCTGGAGCTGGGGAGGGGCTGTGTTCCTGCAGGGGCTCCATTCCTGCCCAGGCCCTGTCACAGGCAGCAGCACTCCCACCTCTGATGAGAAACCTTTCATTTTTGGGGCTTAGCCGCTGCTAATAGAGGTGGTGCCGCCTCCCTGGCTGCGCTGCTCCAAAGCACGCCCCAAAATGTGGCACGTTCATGATTTCTGTGGTGAGTGGAGCATGCGAGGGACTCAAAGCTGCCCTCGTTGCAGGTGGACTGCAGTGAGTACAGGAGGCTGGAGAGAGGGAGGCCCATTTACTGTGAGAGGCTCTACCAACCCTTCTGTGGCTCCGATGGCAAAACCTACAACAACAAATGCTCCTTCTGCAAGGCCGTCCTGTGAGTACAGAGCTGCCAGCCAAAAGCTGGCACTGCCCGAGCTACCAGGGATTTTCACTCCACAAAAGTGCTGTTTCTTTTTAGGCTTGTTACTTCTCTGCTCCTTTGCTTTACCTTTACACAAGAATTGTGCCTCCCACCATAATGTCCAATTGATTAGAAAACAAATGACAGTGATATTTGGGTGAGAGCTTCCCATTGCAGCAGCAATTGTGAAGTTGGGCAGTAAAGAGTCCAACGAGCAGCACAGGCCTGACAAAGCACCCGCACCCAACTCCGGGCACACAGAAGTTCCCAAGTGCTACTGGCAATATCTTGGTTTTGGGGATAAAAGATGTGATTTTGAAAGGAAAGCCGTTTACAGATTGGTGCCCTCATGCCTGCTAGGAATGTTTATTGTCCCCTCTGTAGGCAGAGGGTTTCGGGGGGATTTTGGTGAAGCCTTCTGTGTGCAATGTGCATTCCTTTCCCTGCAGGAGGAGCGGAGGGGCCCTGCACATGAAGCAGGCAGGGGCCTGCTGAGGGAGCTCTGCTGAGAGTGCTGAGAACAGCTCCACACTGCCCCGTGCCCTGGATTTCATCCATCCTGCCTGTGCCAAGCCCAGCCCCAAGGAGAATTGCCAGCTCTGGTCCCTCATTGCTGCTTCTCACTGCTTCAGGGCTGGGACTGGCACTTCTGTCCCTGCAGCAGAACTGTTCCTGTTGCTTTACACGAGCCCTTCAGCAGCTGTTTGTCTCCATGGCTAAAGTTCAAATCCTCTGGCAATGCCCCAAGTCTCTCCCCCGTGTTCAGATGTTTCCTTTCCTTTACCCAGAAGCTTTTAGCATTTTCCCCAAAGGGTTCGGCTTTCCCAGGCAGTGCTTCGACTCTCCCAGTTTTGTAGCTGATTTTTAAATGCTTGTTTTTCTTCCCTCTTTGTACAACTCTGGTTCCTGTATGTTGTTCAGCCACTCGGTGTCCTTGTATATTAAAATAAATCTTGACTCTTTTTTTTTTTTGTCCATGGTGAACTTCCTAGAGAATTTATTGCATCCATTACTAACAAGTATTTCCCAAGTTACAGAAAACTGTGGTGGAGCAGGGGCTGAGTCTAGAGGTAAAAATCCAAAGCCTGGAATACAAAAGTTGTATCCCACTATATGGCATCATATTCTGGAATTGACCCCCAAATCGGTCTCTTTTTTTCCTCTAAATGAAACAAATCTGGTAAAATGTAAGACTGTAGAAGTCTGTTAAATCCTGCCATTTAAATGTGATCATTAATCAGTCTCTTCTAAGAAATTTCAGGCTTTCAGACCTAAAGAAATTTCTGTTCTGCTCTTACATCCTTATTATCTTCACTATAGTTTGTGTCTTTTACTTAATAATTGGTCATGGGAACGTATTTTCCCAGAATTAAAATCGTGAATGACTGACCTTAGTGGGCTTACAGGAGGAAAATTTTGGGACAGCTGCACACAATAAATCCAGCCCCATTCTGAATTCTGTTTATCTGGAAACCAGGTCCCAGCAATTAGACAGCAGGAAAATGCAAATGAGCCAGGTAATATCATACAAGTTTCTCATAGCTCAGAGGCTTCAACCTAAAAAGGTTCCTGGAACAGCTCACCTTGACTGAAAAAAACGAGAAAACAAAGATCAAGTTGAGAAAACAAAGGCAAACTCTGAGGTTTCATCATGATGTCAGAAAATCCAGATTTATGGATATTTTCTGCCTCCCAGCCTCAGCGGATATTCCCACCCTCTGCTTTGGTGGGTTGGGATATTTAATGGGCTGTGTTTGTGGGACAGACCGAAGACACCAAATTCCTCCTGCAGCCCCAGGAGTGATTCAAGAACCTTTGAGTCCGAGGTCTAAACTCCACCCCTGCGTTTCCCCCGGGGGCTCCAGTTTGTCCCTGATAATTTCTGACATGGAATTACTGAGCCAGGAGCAGCTGGAGAGCAGCACCTTCCCACATGGGTGCTTTTTCTCAGCTCCTGCTGGCTCAAACTTGGCAGAGCATGAGAGATGCACAGCAGCTCCTGCCACATACCAGAGCAGAGAACATCATTTGCAAATTGCTGCAGATGACGCCTGAAGAAAATGCTGAAGTGGCTGGACAAGCCGGACAGTCGAGTTTGTGGGATGGAGCAATGAGAAATGCAATGGGCTCTTTAATTTTGCAGCTGATCAAGACCAGAACAGAGTTTTTATTGTTGGCTGTTCAGCATCTTTGATTTCTAATTGTTTTCCTTTGGGTTTTAGTTCAGATCTCCTCGAGTGCCTCAAATTCTAAATTTTCCCACATCTGGCAGTGGAGGGAGAAAGAAATGGAGCAATCCAAAAACCTTCAAAGATTCACTACAGCTGGGCTATGGGATAAATCAGTGGGTTTCTGTTAAGAAAAAATGGGGTGGTTTTGGTTTCTGTTGTGTGTCTTGTAACCACTTCACCATTCACATACTCTGACTGCTTCAATGACAGTTCAACCCCAAGGCCCTGCCCAAATTCCTTAATTCCATTTCGTGTCTCTTGTGTCCTTTTGGTAACCTGCTCTTACTGCCACCCCCTGTGTCCCCTGCCTTGGGGTGAGGGAGGGCAGGACAAGCTCTGCTGGACCTGAATCTGCTCTTCCCACAGGAAGCCTCATGTGCCTACTTCTTCCACATTTTTAGGTCTAACATTTGGGTGCTGCTGTTGTTTTTGATGCTGTGTTGCTGTTGCAGGTTGGACTCAGTGCTCTATGAAGGCTTTTCCAACCTCAGTGATGCTGTTGACACATCCAAAACCCATAGGGATTGCCAAGAATTTATTTTGTTTTTCTAACTCTGCCACAGAGCGCTGTGGATTCCTCTGGGATTATCACTAAACCAGCAGCTGAGTCTTTGCATGCTGTCATTCACAAAAAATAACTCACAAACAGTCTGCTGGGTGACGAATGAGCCTTGTTACCCAATCCCTTGGGGTTTGCATGAAACATGACTTTAAAATGTTGAGGAAATTGGGATTTCTGCTGAGATCCACCCAAACACACTGATTAAAACATGGCTTAAGTATAAACCTTTATAATACTGCAAATACACGTGGAAAGGCAACAGGCAGGAGTTTTGGGCGCAGGGTAAAGACTCTCCACGAAAAATCACTTACAAAGCTCCCAGAGAGCATCTGAAGGAGGAACACGGGGATGGGAAGGGTCTGGAGGGGCCATGGAGGAGCTGCTGAGGGTACTTGGAATGTTCAGCTGGAGGAGACTGAGGGGAGACTCCTCGGGGTCTGCAGCTCCTCCCGAGGGCAGCTCCAATCTCTGCTCTCTGGGACAGGGACAGCACCCAGGGAATGGCTGGAGCTGGGTCAGGGAGGTTTAGGTCGGATATCAGGAAAGGCTCTTCCCCCAGAGGCTGCTGGGCACTGCCCAGGCTCCCCAGGGAATGGGCACGGCCCCGAGGCTGCCAGAGCTCCAGGGGCGTTTGGACAGCGCTGCCAGGGATGCCCAGGGTGGGGTTGTTGGGGGGTCTGGGCAGGACCAGGAGCTGCACTGGGTGATCATGGAATGGTTCGGGTTGGAAGGACCTTAAAGCCCATCTCATCCCAGCCCTGCCACGGGCAGGGACCCCTCCCACAGCCGAGGCTGCTCCGAGCTCCATCCACGGTGACTCCCGTGTGTCCCTCCAGCTCAGCACAGCTGTGACCGTAACTGCGCGCTGCCGGAACACTTTTATTGAATCACATCCCTCTCGCTCTGTGCTGAGCGAGCGCAGCCTGCGAACCGGAGCCCCCGGAGCCCTCAGCGCTCGCCCCGCCGGGGCCGGGCGGTGCCACGCTCAAGATGGCGGCCGGGCGGGGGCCGCAGACGCGGCGCA
>NW_008236924.1:6302050-6351189 GCF_000691975.1 Corvus brachyrhynchos | reverse complement strand
CTGTCTTTCTCTCGCTTATCTGGGCACAGATCACCGCGGCCTCGCGTTTTCCCCTTTCCTTAGGGAGCGCCCCTCTGTACCCGGCGCTTGCCAGGCCGGCCCTGGCTGCTCTCGCCGCGTTTTTCCTCATTTTTCGTTTCTGCGGAGTCTCCCCGTGGTTCTTTAAGGTTTTTAAGGTCCGTGGGGTATTTGCTCATCAAGAATGGAGCACGTCGAGCTGTTGTTTCATCCGACCTTTATTGTCGGGAATTAATTGAGGCGGGGGCCGCAAAATCCCATTTGGTTTATTGAATATATAAAGCTCTTTGCTATGGAGATTTGTTTTTTATTTTTAAATGAGGTCAGCTCGCTAATATAGAATGAGGTGTTAAAGCTGTGCTCGTTCTCTCAGAATAGCCCCAGGAGGAGCTTTTATTGTGCAGAAACTGCAGACTCATAGAGACAAATTCTTCTTTTTCCTCTCCATGGCAGGGGCTGGTTGTGCTGTTGCAGTTGTGTCTAGCAGGATTTTTCCTGCTTTGGTCGTTAATATTTTTATTTCTCTTGCCTTTTGTCCCAGTCCTTCTGCTGTTCTCTTTCCTGCTGGATTGTACCCAGCTCGTGGCTGTGTCAGTCTGGAATTTTTTAGGTTATGTCCTGCCCTCTGTTCAAATTGAGTTATCCCAGGTGCCTGGGAATCCATGTAATGCTTGCTTTCCTTGGAATTCAGTTTATAAATAATTAGTTTGGGGCTTTATGAGGTTGATCACCCCAAACTGAGCCCTTCCAGCCTGCCCGGAAAGAAAAACCCGGGGTCTTCACTCCTGGCTGGAGAATTCCCCCAGTCCAGAGGAGCAGAGATCACAGGCACAAGGTGGGGATTTAGTTATTTGAATATCCCCCTTTAAAATCACATCATGGCAACATGCAGTTATTAACTTAGAGTGCACCCAAAATGTGTGAAACCACGTGTTTTGCAGTAGTTAGACCACAGTGAGGCTGTCAATATTTCAAATTTTGCTATCACAGGGAGGCTGCAACAGAGGCCTTTTCCAAAATCTGTCTTTTTTGACCAGTTGTTTTTCCTCAATCCACTGAATTTTGGCATCCAACCTGTTAAACTCAGGTTCACTGAGCTGGTGATGGTTTGCCCTCCTCGTTCTTGTCCTTATGTTAGAATAAAATAAATCCTTGCCAGATACGGTGGTGAAAGGATCTCTCAGCATCTGCAGAAGGTGATTTTCTGTTAGCACTAAGTTCATATTTATTTTAGTTGCCTATTTGTTGCTTCTCATTATAATTGTGGGTGTTTTTGAAGGAGCTGTTGTGGCTGCTGTGCCTGTGTGTGCTGCAGTGTGGATGGACACAGTTCAGCAAGGAGCAGAGGATCCTGCACCTTGCTTTCAGACAATGACTCTCAGTTTTTCTATGGCTTTGATCTTCAACTCAGCAACCTGAATATTTTCCTTGGTGTCCTCACCTCGAAGAGGAGCTGGTTTGAGGGGTTTTAGTAGCGCATTTTTGGAGAATGATCAGCAGGAGCCCATTTTTTCAACAAGGAAAAAGAAATCATTTTTCTGCTGGACAGAGACTTTGGGCTTTTATTTTTCACTGGAACGTTGTCGTTGGTACTGAGTTGGTGATCTCTGCACAACTTT
Source organism: Corvus brachyrhynchos (assembly GCF_000691975.1). NCBI lineage: Eukaryota > Metazoa > Chordata > Aves > Passeriformes > Corvidae > Corvus > Corvus brachyrhynchos. Next base: position 6,349,552 of record NW_008236924.1, on the reverse strand, counting down.
CCTGTGACTGATTCCAGGGTGGAATCTCTGAAGTCTGAAGACTTTTTCTTCAGCAAAAGAACTGATCTCTGGTCCAACCTGTGGAGATTTCCCTCTTTGTGACTCCCTCAGCTGAGAGGGTCTGTCTGGTTTGTCTGATCATCCGCAGGTTATGTCTGAGCCCTTCTGTCTAATCAAACCACAACTTGTTTTTTGAAGCTTAACTGCTGCTTCCTCCTCTTCTCTGTCCCTGTTGTTTTTCAGTTGCCCTGAATTTCCTAACTCTGTGCCCATTTCCTCCCAGCAGAACTCGGTGCAGAGATGGGGCCCCGGCGGAAAACTGTGAAAGCGAGCGCAGTGAGCAGGGAAGGGGCAGGCTCTACCAAAGCTGAGGAGCCAAAAGATTACATGAACCAACTCTCTCATGAGGTGCTTTGCCACATCTTTAGGTGAGCAGCCTGGCAGAAATAATTTAGTGCTTATTATTTTACAGTTCTCTACCTTTTTTCCAACATTAGCTGCACACGCAGGAAACTTTGTGACACGCAGGAAACTGTGGATGTGCCACGAGTGAATTGGTGGATAAAAAAGGATGGCAAATGTTTTTTTCAGTCCCCAAAATTCATTTGGAAACTGAAAATTAATTTATGAATGTTAGAATGAATAAGAAATAAATGAACAAATTCTGTTATAAATATTGATTTTAGAGCAGAAATACACCTTGGGTAGGGCACAGTTGAGATGATTGTTTGGGAATTGTTGCAGCTGCAGAAGGGATCTGGGATGAGGATGTGACCTCCCCTGCAGCAAAGTCGTTCTCCCAGATGCTCACTCAGCCCTATTATCCAAAAGTAGCACCTCACCAACAAGTTCTTTGGAAACAGAAACGCTCCACGATAGTTGAAATTGAGCTTGCAGTATATGCTAGAAAATAGAAATAACTTAATTAAACCTGTTGAGGCAAGTGGCTTGGTCAGCAGGGTTTGGGTTGGTTTAAATTAAATTTAAGGACAAAATCCTTCCTTGTGAGGGTGGGCAGGCCCTGGCACGGGATGCTCAGAGGAGCTGTGGCTGCCCCTGGATCCCTGGCAGTGCCCAAGGCCGGGTTGGACACTGGGGCTGGAGCAGCCTGGGACAGTGGGAGGTGTCCCTGCCCATGGCAGGGGTGGCACTGGATGTGCTTTAAGGTCCCTTCCAACCCAAACATTCTGTGATTCTATGATTTCTTAGAGAACTAACTCATCTGTGTGTTTAATATTGTATTTGTATGAATGTTCTGCATTCAGTGTCAGAAACTGCTGAGTCACTCTGCTTAGCAGAACTCCACATTTCATCAGAGCGCAGCCCGAAAATTCTGCTTGAGCAGCCACCGTGCAGTGTTAGAAACCCCAACATGGCTGCAGCCAGGCTTTGGCTTGTGACAGGTGCTGAGGGCTGCAGCTGTGCTAAAGCAGGGCTGTTTTTGCTCTCCCAAGGTACCTTCCCTTGCAGGATATCATGTGCATGGAATGCCTGTCCCGGAAGCTGAAGGAGGCGGTGACGCTGTACCTGCGCGTGGTGAAGGTGGTGGATCTGTGTGCGGGGCGTTGGTGGGAGTACATGCCCACAGGTGAGCCCCCTGCTGCTCCCTGCCACTTACCTGTACCAAAGAAACCTCAGATTGCTTGGATGTTCCGTTCCTTTGGGTGGCTGCCTTGAGGAATGGTTTGCCAAGTTTCTGTCTGTGTGTAAATAGAAATTTTGGGTGTTGCTGCGTTAGGTCATAGGTTGGACTTGATGATCTCAAAGGTCTTTTCCAGCCCAGTTCATTCTGTGATTCTGTGACTAGGGGTGCTCTGTAGCCACCTGTCAATACAATCTGTGTTTGTCTGATTGTTGGAAGGGAGTTTATCCAAGGGTTATGCCATGAAGAGGCTGTTTGCATGCAGGCAGCAAAAAATGCAGTGGAATGAGAGAGCAACTCATCTGCCAGCACTTAACAATGTGAGGATAAGTTTTGATGTCACACCTCGAGTCACCTGCAGATCAATAGATAAATGTGTCAATCTAGGTGAACCCTGTGAGTACCAGGATTTCTGTTGGGTTTAAATTGCACTGCTGGGATTTGGTGGGGGACAGAACTAAACAAATTAGACAACTTACAAACTGATATTGATTAGGGCTGGTAGTAGGCAAGTGTTTAGACTTAACCTAAAATTGGTGTAAATACAGGCAACTTACCCAGTTAAAATCCTTTTTATGTGCTGAACAACACTAGAATAAAATAAATCCTTGCTTTAAGACACCATCCTGTTTCTGTGAGAAATGTGAGCTGTGGTGAATAATGAACTGAAATAAGGGACCCAGCTGGGATTTTTTTTAGCCATGGAGTTGATAAATGGAATTCCAGGAAAAATAGGCACACAAGCCTTCATGTGAGGAGGGAGAGAGCACAGTTAACCCTGCAGCCATGCTGCTCCACTGAAGGAAACCTGTAGCAAACCTGCAAAATTCAAGGCAGAAGAGTATTTAGGTCATGATTTCTAGAATGTGGAAGTAAAAGAAAAGCTGTTGCTTCACCAAGTGCATCTTTCAGCATCACAGAACTGGTACTGCCACATACAGAGAGAAGTGTGTTCGGCTTTCCCTTCGCAGCTGAGTGTCTGCTGCCACACCAATACCAAATGTGTTGTTGTTGTCTTAGGTTTCACTGATTCCAGCTTCCTAACGCTGCTGAGGAAGATGCCAGACATTGAACAACTTTATGGTCTTCATCCCAGGTATCTGGAAAGGCGCCGAGTCCGTGGCCACGAAGCTTTCAGCATTCCTGGAGTTTTAGAGGCTTTGCAGGCCTGTCCAAATTTGCTGGTGAGTGGCTGGCTGGGGAGAGAACCTCCTTCAGCACTGTTAAAAGTTGTGACAAGGACTTGGTGCTTCTGGGGCTTTGGTTTAGACCTGGCTGCACAGGGAGCAGTTAATTGTGACCCTATTTGCCAATGACAGCTATTTTCAGTTGCATTCCTGGCAATCCCAGGTGCTCTTAAGCCCAGCAGTGAATTAAAGCTCTGATCCCTCTGCTTTTAAAAAGACAAGTCTTGCTAGAAATTAAGTGATTTAAGCTTACATTCTGTAGTTTACATGGTAAAGAGGATGTTGTTGTTGAACTGGTGTTAGAGCATTTGCTTTGCTTCCTTTTATCCAGGGTGTTGAGACCTCTCATTTAGAGCTGGTGGAAGCTATTTGGACATACATGCCCCAGGTCCACATTTTAGGGAAGTTTCGTAATCGTAATGGTGCTTTTCCAATTCCTCCTGAGAACAAGCTGAAAATTCCTATAGGAGCTAAAATTCAGACTTTGCACTTAGTAGGTGAGTGTGGTCGTGGTGAAGTAGTTGGCTTCAACACAGGTGGATTTAAAGGCATTGAAACTCTGCAAATTTGTAATTCTTTTGAGGAGAGGGAGTTTGGGCTGTGGCATCTTGGAGCTCTTAGTTGGATATCTGATAGCAGGTGCAGAGGGCAAGTTCTAAAGAATTATTGCCAAACCAAGGTGAAGAACTTGTGTTTCAAGTGTTCACAGCTTTTCTCACTTGCCACAAAGCACAGAAAAGCTTCCTTTTGAAAGCCAGCAATTTGTCATGCAGCTGAATGGTTTAAAGCTTGTTTAAAATGTTTGTTTGTTTTGTTTATGTATTATTAGGGGTGAATGTCCCTGAGATTCCTTGTATCCCAATGCTGAGGCACCTTTATTTGAAGTGGGTGAGACTCACCAAACCACAGCCTTTTAAAGATTTCCTTTGTATCAGCTTACGTGCTTTTGTCATGAGGAACTGTGCTGGTAAGAGGGATTCTTCCTGTCTGAAGGGGATGGTAGAGCATGTAGGAAATCTGGTTCTGTTAAAGTCTTGGAATTCCACATTCTGAGATCAACCCTTGCTTGATTTGTGGTGTTGGACAGAAATCTCTCCCTGTCCTATCCCTTGCTTGGTGCTGTGTGCTTCTGTTGACTTCCTGCTCTGGAGGGACGTGTGTGGATGTGTTTTGATTCTTCCATGGCATAATTCAGGGAGAAGTGAACAATCTGCTTTGTCTTTCTGGCCTTGTTGTGTGCAGGACCCACAAACTCTCTGAAGTACGTTCCCCTGGTGACAGGCCTGGCTTCTGCCAGGAATCTGGAGCACTTGGAACTGGTCCGTGTTCCATTTCTTGGAGGACTTATCCAGCACGTGGTAGAAGACAGCTGGAGATCAGGTGGGAAACTCCTAATCCCTCACACTTCACCAAAAATAAATAAATAAATTAAAGCTTTAGCAAATTCTGGAGGTTTTTTTGTCTGTAGCATATCCTTTCCTGACTGTTATTTCCAAGTTTGGAACTATCATCAAGGGGCTAAATATGTTCTGTATTGGGTGTAATTTTGATATTCTAACTGCAATTAACACTTAATGAGCTGCACTTATTGGTGAGCAGAACCAGGATTGGAGGAGTTGGGTGCAAGTATTTGTTTTCTTGCTTTGCTAAAAAAGGTCAAGACAACACTGGTGCAAATGTGTCGGGCTGAAGGCTGTGGTGTGAGACTGAAGAGTAAGAAGGGTGTTCTTTATTTGCCAGGTGGTTTCAGGAATTTGCACACTATAGTACTGGGAGCTTGCAAGAATGCACTTGAAGTGGATCTTGGCTACCTCATCATAACTGCTGCACGAAGGTACCTCCCTTCAGATGTCTCTTTGCTTCTCCTTTTTCAAAATAAATGTCTTAGGAATGATGTCCAAGAGACAACAGCTGTCAAAGTCTAAGGAATACACGTTTAAACTTTGCATAACAGGAGTGTTCTGTGATTAAAATAACTGCAAATACCCTCTGAATCCAGCCATTGCTGGAAGAATTCTCTGATTTTATTAGGACAGGGCACCTTCTGGAGTGTTTTCTGTGTTGTGGCCTGAATTTTGATAGGAGCAATTTTGAATTCCCTGCAGGTTGCACGAAGTGCGGATCCAGCCTTCCTTGACCAAAGATGGTGTTTTTTCTGCTTTGAAGATGGCTGAACTGGAATTCCCACAGTTTGAAACTCTTCACCTAGGCTACGTTGATGAGTTTTTACTACAGTGTATGACACTTTTTATGTACATAAAAACCATAAGGATTACATAAATTGCTCTGTTCTCAATCACGTTCTCGGTGATTAATAACAGTATTAATGTTGCACGTATTGAGGCTGCTGATCTCATACAGCCAAATCCGGTTTTCCTCACTTCCTGAAACTGGCAAAGCTCAGCTTTATTAAAGGAATGATCTGATCAATAAGGAGTTAGAAAATCCTGCTATAAAAGGCAAATTTACTGCTGTGTCTGCTCCTCTCTCTTTTATAGGTAAAATGACGAGTACGGACTTGGTGAGGTACGGCTTGGCTGATGTGGTTGAAAACCCAGGAATTATTACAGATATTGGTATGAAAGCTGTAAATGAAGTTTTTTCTTTCATCAAGTATCTGGTCATTTACAACTGCCCACATCTACATAACCCAAATAATTGGATCACAGGTATTGCACACCTTTGAAATTTCAGAGCTATTCTATGAATTTCTGTGCTAAACCAGAATTTCTCTGCTCTAGTACTGCTTGTTCTGTTGTTAGTAAGTACAGTAGATGATGCTTGCTTTGGGGCCATGGTGATGCTGGGAACAGGATGGAGATACAGAGGATGCTGCTCTCAGATCTGAAAAGGGAGTAATGAACAAGGAGTGAGGTGGGAATCCCTCAGGAACGGCCTCTCTTGTGTTCCCAGATCACTCGAGGTGGACACGCCTGGTTGACCTGACCCTGGTGAGGTGCCACGCCATCAAGCTGGACTCTTTCAGTCAGTTCATCGAGTTACTGCCAAGCTTGGAGTTTATTTCTCTGGACCAGATGTTTAGAGAGCCTCCAAAGGTAAATTCCACAGGATGCTTTGGCTTTTTCTTGTTGCCAGGATTTATACTTGTTTCCGTTTCATTGGCAATCCGGTGTGCTCCTGCTGCTGTGCAGTCTTTTCAAAGTTGTCATTATTTAAGGAGATTGGTAAGAAATTACTTTGGTTTGCAGTTGCTTTTAGCGTGGTCTGCTGAGGAAAGTGGTGCTGCTTCTGCAGATGGGAGCAGTGGCAAGGAGTGAACGTGTGACCAGAAAATAAAACTCACTCATTCTGTCAAGATCTCTGCTGATAGTTCACTGTGCTCCTGCTTTGGATATTATTTTTTCTTCTTAGGCCTCTCTTTACAATACTAAGAGGTTTTTATGATTTTTTTTACTGGGTGAAATGGGGGTAGTTTCCCTTTTGAAGTGTTTTCAAAGCTTAGGAATTTATTTCTTCACGTTGTCCCCTCCCACACTGTAACACAAATCCTTGGTAAGCTGCTGGCATGGAATGGAAAGGGCCCATGTAAAACCTGCTTCCTGTGGTCATTAATGGTGCCTTGAGGCTGCTGTGTGCTGGGGAGACTCTGATCTGCTGTTCGTGTTGATGTAATGATCCCACAGCAAATTAACAGATTAACACAATTAATAGATTAAAATTAAGTGCTTTGAGGAGTTCCCTTTCATTGGGAGTTTAACTGTCAATTTTCTGAGTTGCCAACCTGAAGATGGACATGTGCAGTCAGGAAATCTGAGAGACAGTTTCCCTTTCACAGACAATTCCAGCAGAGTGGTTTTCCTGTTGCCATCAGGGAATGTTGACATAACAAATCCATGTTTTCAAATCTGAATTCCTGCTCTTTGTTTCCAGGGTTGTGCTCGTGTGGGCCTAAGTGCAGGCACGGGAATTGGGGTCTCCTCTGCCCTGGTGAGCAATCAGAACTCCAACAATGACAATGACAACAACAACAACCACCAGAACAACAACAACCCCAACATCCACCACAACAACCACCAGCACCCCAACGAGCAGAACGAGGAGAACGAGCTGCACCAGGAGGGCCCCGCTGAGGAGCAGCAGATTGGGGCTGAGGGTAATCCCAGGGCACCTTTTGGGGGAGATTTGCAGCTGAGGGTAATCCTTGGGGTACTTTGAGGGGTGATTTTATCTGCATTCCCCCTCACATAGGCTCCTGGTGAAGATAGGAATATGCATTGAACGCTCGTTGCTCTTTCAGCTCCTGGTGTGCAGTTTGAATCTTTCCTGTGCCACATCTGGGTGATAAAAGCTGCCACAGTGCAGAGCTGGCTGTCACTGCAGCTGTAGGCTCCGTGTGACATCCTCTGGGGAAGTGCCAGGACTCCTCAGGGCACAGCTGGGAGAACATCCCAGTGCTGCTGGTGTATTTTTAATATTTCCCAGCAAAGACTGAAGTCGTTGGAGGGAATGAAAATGTAAATCCTGGTTATGCTGCTCTCTGCATAGAACAAAACTTTTGAGGAGGAGGGGAAAATCTGAGTGAACTAAACCCCGAAAGTTAGACTGGGCTTTAGCTACAGAGATGTAGAACAAATCTGTGAGAGACTTTGTGCAACCCAGAGGCTCATCAAGGGAATCAAGGCAGCTATTATTTATTTCTTGTGGGTGCTTGAGGGCTCTCTTCATTCTCTTTCCTATCCCTGACCTCCTCTTGCCCTTTCCAGCCCTGAATGAGATGGAGGAGGTGGCACAGGAAGAAGGGGAGGCTGCTGGGCAGGCCCAGAGGGAGCTGCCAGCTCCCAGCCAGGCTGTTGTTCCCATGGAGGTGGATGAAGAGCAAGCAGGTAACTCTGGGAAGAAATCATCTCTTGGTATCTCCCTGAGGGATTCATTTTCCATTGTAAGTCTGGTTTTGCTTCAGCTGGGTTGTCTGGTTTGGAATGATGATGTTAGCATATCTTAATTTATTCTGTGTTACAGCCCAGAGTTTTCCTCACATATGCAGGGAAATACCTTGACCTTAAATCCTGATTTTTGTGCTCAGTATAATGAAAGTCAAGGCCTGAATGAGCTTGTCCTGTTGCTCTGTTGGTGTTCATGGCCTTACTTCTTTCACTGCAGCACTTGGGTTCTTTTTTGCTTTTTCTCAAGCCAGGACAACTGGTTCCAGTGTTAATTGAATTTGTATTACTGGCACAAGGCAGTCTTGATTTCTTTTATTGCCACTTTTTGCTGGACAATAACATTTTCTACTGAATATCCCAACAACCTGAAGTAGCATTCCATTGTGCCACTCTTCTCTTCCAAACCAGAATGCTTTAATGCTGAAATGCAGTTATTTTGCTCTTCTCCCATTTAGATTTTAATGAGGGAGCCACAGAATGGGTAGTTAAACTGGCTCAAATTAATTTCTTACCATTTTTTCAAGCAGTGCAGAAAGTTCTTCAACCCTTTAATCCATGCTTGGTTAATTTGTACATGAACTGTTGATATTCTCCTTCTCAGGACCAAGTGGAATTCAACCTGTTGTAAAAGCAGCTCCAATTACCATCCATGATTCAGACAGTGAGGATGAAGAGGAAAACATGGGCACTTCCAGAGCCTGCATCTCCAACAGCATTGCACAGAATTACTCAGATGGGGAGGAGAAGAGCAGGGATCCAGTGGAAACCAGAGAACCTTCAGGTGTGCAACATTTATTTGTAAGCTTCAGTCTTTCCATCTGGTTCAGGTTCATTTCTAGCTCAGTTTGGAATGTAGAGTGAAGGTGTAAGGACATATTTTGAGCTCAAATCACAGATGTTGTACAGAAACAGAAATAGTGGTGCTGCACTGATCAGAAACCTGCAGCTCCTCTTTGGGATTCCCAAGTGGACAGAATTTATCATGCTTGTGAGCCCCCAGTGTGGATGTCAGTTCTGGTTTGAGGGGGGAAGTAATCTGTGTTTGGACAGAATTTTTATCGACATTTGTACTGCCAATATTGGGGATTTGGGGTTTGGGGTATGTAATGAGCTAAGAGGATTAAGACAGTAGGTGTTAAGGAGGAATTTCTCCATGGAAAGGGTGCTCAGGCCTTGGCAGGGGCTGCCCAGGGAGGTTTGGAGTGCCCATCCCTGGAGGCGCCCAAGGAAGGGCTGGAGGTGGCACTCAGTGCTCTGGGCTGGGGACAAGGTGGGGATGGGGCACAGCTGGGACTTGATGGGCTGGGAGAGCTTTTCCAACTTCAGTGATCCTGGGATTAAGTTCTGTTATGATTTGTACACTGCTCAGTGGGGGCTTTTATTCACCTGTGAGCTGAGGCTGCTGTTACTGCTGGAAGCACTGCCCAGACCCAGGAGGGGGAGCTGAGGGTTGCTGCTGAAATGTGAACTTCAGTCCTGTCTCCATTCCTGTTTGATTCCTCACCTTTAAGAAAATAGAAGCCTCTTTATATTAAATATTAGGAAAAAATCCCTCCCTATGAGGGTGGTAGAGGCCCTGGCACAGGGTGCCCAGAGCAGCTGGGGCTGCCCCTGGATCCCTGGCAGTGTCCAAGGCCAGGCTGGACATTGGGGCTGGGAGCAGCCTGGGACAGTGGGAGGTGTCCCTGCCATGGCAGGGCTGGCACTGGATGAGCTTTAAGGTCTCTTCCAACCCAAACCATTGCATATTCTTTGACTCTGATGTCAGTGTGCCTTTCATATTGTTGTGCCTGTGTGACAGTGAGCTGCTCTGGGACAATTTGACAGATTTATGTGACAAACCCTCCAGCACATGTCTCCAAAAATAGCTGCAGGACATTACAAAGATGCAGCAACAGCTACAAATACTAATAATTCCCATTCCTGGGAAGATTGTCGTTGGCCTCTGGGCTTTCATGTGTTTTCAGTAGCCTTCAGCAGAGTAACGCTGACATTGATTTGAGGTTTTCTCACTGTTGTCCCTCCCTTCGCTCCTGCAGTGAGCGGCAAAGGCAAGACTCCCCTGCGGAAGAGATGCAGCAGCAGCCACGGGGGCCAGGCCAAGCAGTTCCCCAGTGAGGAGAGCAGCTGTGAGAAGGGCTGCCAGGTGACCAGCGAGCAGATCAAAGCTGACATGAAAGCAGCCAGTGACATGCCCGAGAGGAGCAAGAGCAAGGATTCCTACGGCAGCTGCAGCAGCGCTCCGGGATCCACGGCAACAGCCAGCTCCTGCAGCGCTGCTTCTCCCAGTCCTGACTGTGCCCAGCCAGCCCAGAGCCACTCTGCTGGCAGCAGCCCAGCAGCTGGAGAGGAGTCCAGGCACTGTGGCTGCTCTCCTTGCAAAAGGGAAGGCTCCAGTGAGAGGGAGCCTGAGGAGAGCTCCGTTTGCTCCCGGTGTTCCTCCAGGGCCGTGCAGCACAGGACGAGCGGGGGGTGTGATGGGGAGTGCCCCTCCACGAGTGGAGCCTGCAGGGACGGGCCAGACTTTGCACTTAGGACACTGCCAGACTGTGGGGCTGCAGGAGAGCCCGGGGATGACAGGACTAGTGGGAGTGCCTGTGGGGCTGGCAGCCAGGAGCAGAGCATGCAGCCCCCAAGCTGGGAGCTGGACTGCAAGGAGGAGTATCCTCGGAGACCCCTGACCAGGGCCAGGAGCAGGCTGTCCCATGTGCCTCTGGTGTCAGAGCCAGGTAGGACTTACACACAGAGTAACGGCTGAGTAACTGCAGTGCTGCCGTGAGACAGCTCTGAGCTCCCCAGGGAGCTCTGATGTGGAGCTTGTTAGTCAGGGATTTAAACCTGAGTGGTTTGAAAGGGTCAGAGCTTGATGGAACAGAGGTGCCATCACCAGGTGAAATCAGATTTCTCTGAAAGTGCCACTGACTTTTTCCTCCATGCAGCTTTCTGTTGATGTTCTCCATACATTCTAACCAGTATTTGCTTTACTCCTTTGGAAAGCAAATGCAGTTTTTTGGTAGCTCTGTCTGCCTGTGAAGGCTGTGATTCATTGAAACATGATGAATGTTTCCCCATTAAAATCCTCCCTGGAAAGGCAGCAGCTACACTTAGATCTGAACAAGAAGGCAAAGGTTATAGCTGGTGTTTTATCAACCAATAAAGAAAGCCATAATTATAATTGAGCCAGACTTTTGGACCTGCACTGGGTGCTGCTTCCAGGTGTTTAAGGCAAGGTGGTCAAACTTACTGAAAATTGTCCTTTTTTTAAACACCTTCATCCTTCACATTATTGTTTTGCTCATCTGACATAAAATAAAACCCCTGAAGGGTTGGAATGAAGGGAGAAAACAACAGACGTGAGAGGGGAACTCGCTGTTTCTTTCAAATATGCTTCCTTTCCAAAATAATCACCTTAGTCTGGCACAAGCTCATATATCCAGGATTCTTTGCTGGGAATATCTGGCAGGTGAAATGAAACTGGAAGATGAAATGTGCTGCTTACAGAACCGTGAGTGTTGGAGGCAAGAGAAGATTGAGAGCAAATTCCTGCCTCTGTTAACATGGAATGATTCAAACACTTTATATCCTGGTGTTTTTCCAGTTTATTTAATGCTCCCAAGTGTTAACAAAACCTAAATCACCTCAGAGGTTCTGCAGGTAGATGCAGCTCAGATTTGAAGAAGAGACCTTGCTATTAAATTTAAAATGTCTTGTTTTCTACCTTATGACTAGTAATTAATTTGGGATCTTTGTGCACATGGCATGTTTTAATTAAGTCAAATAAAGCTTAGTTTTAGTAAAATAAATTCTCATTTTGATCTGTTAATGACAGAGAATTAATTCTAGGGAATTTTTTTTCTCCTCCTGTTGGAAATAATGCTGATGGTGATTTCTTTTCAAAGACTCTTCTGTTAAATCAAGCAGGAATTTGAGGTCCCTGGTGCAGCTTGGGAACATTAAAGGGTTTTATACCTGGGCATCCTTTGCAATATTAGGAAAAACTTAGTGACAGTTATAAAGAACAGATTTTCCAGTAGTTTGAGGTAATTTCTAGTATTTAAACATTAAAGCTATTTTGGGTCTTGTATTTGTCAAGGATGTTCTGTTTCCTGCAGAGAACCAAGTGTAACCTAACCATGAATCTTCTTTCCTTTTCCTGGCCCCACATCTTTCTGTGGTGTTGCACTGTAGGTTCAGCATTCCTGGGTTGTCCCCTATGAAGTTATTTAATGGGAATAATTCTGAGCACAAACCTGACAGTGGGGTTTGAGCAAGGAGAGATTTGTTTTGAAGCCAGGCAGGTGTTTGGATTTACCTGTGTGGGAAAAGTTCTCGTGGGCTGTTCTCAGCTGTCCTGAAATGGAGCAGAGGAGAGATTTTTCCATGTTTTTGTTTCCAGAAGTAGCAAAGCCAAAGCCAAGGCAAACCACCAAGAGGAAAAGGACAGCTGACAAATCCACCAGTACCAGTGATCCCGTGATTGAGGATGATCATGTTCAGGTAAGGGCTTTTCCTTCACTCCCTGCAGCTTTATCACCATGAGCACCTGTTGGGAACTGAAGCTGTATTACATTAATTAATATCCTCCTGTATCTTGTAAAATTCAGTTTATTTTTCCTTCATTTTTACCCTGTCATACATTTTTTTCTTCTTTTTTTTTTTCCATTTTCCCCAGGTACTGACTTTGAAATCCAAAAACCTCGTAGGAATCACACTAACCAACTGTGGAATAACAGATTTGGTGCTGAAAGACTGCCCCAAAATGATGTTCATCCATGGTATGTGCTTCATGTCAGGGCTGCCTCTTCCCTGTGGCATTATTGGAAACTCCTGAAAGAATTCAAGTCAGGCCACTGCTCATTTTGTATTCATCAGCTGCATTGCTGATGAATTAGAACTCCAAATATTGCTGCTTCCCACTTTGCATGTCTCTTTTAACAGCTTTAATAAAGATTAATATCTGAAAATCAACAGCTGAAATGATCTGACAATTAGGGAGATGAGATGTTTATTGAAGAGTGCCAATACAATAATTAGAAGTTGATGAAATGAGTTTGAGTACCTTGTTTTTTCTCTCATTTCTTCATGCTCCTGTAGATTTTTTAGCTGACAGGATGGTACTTTTGCTCCTTGACATGATAAAAATCTGTTTTCAGTGCTGGCACTTAGGTTACGTTGGTTTCATGTGCCGGGCTGTGACTGCTCCTGGATTGGGTCATTTATTGTTTTCTGCAACATCTAAATGAAGGCCTTTTCTTCTGACATGAGATCTGGCTACTTAGCAGAAATAAAGGAATTACTTCTTTATTCCAGAGTATGTAGAGCACACATTGATTTGGAAGGAAATTTTGATTACATGAGCAGCGTTGCTAGAAGGGAAACAGTTTTGTTTTCCACTGTGTGGCTTCACTATCCTCCGTGGTTGAGCTGATTTTGGAAGTTGTGGCAGCCCACAGACCATTTCAGTGAAAGGAAACAGAGGGAGAAAAAGGTTATTAGATTATATTTGACATGGCCTTTTAAAAGGCCACTTCTGGCAAGTTCACAGCTGAGAAGTTTGATGATAATATGGAAAAAATGAAGAGCTGGGCTATATCTGCTATACTTATGTAATTTTTTGGTACTTATATCGCTTGTTTGCCTTCTTTTGAACCTGCCAGCCTTGAAATTCTCTGACAGGAGGCTCCTGAGGTTTTTCATTTCCTTTTAATACCTTTATTTGCTCTTTTCTAGCTACAAGGTGCCGTGTGTTGAAACACTTGAAGGTAGAAAACGCCCCCGTTGTGAACCGCTTTGACTACGCCCAGTGCAAGAAGCTCAACATGGATCAGGTCCTGGATCAGATCCTCAGGATGCCCCCAGAGAGGAACAGGATCATTTACCTTCGTCCCATGCAGCAGGTACAGAGCCAGCCTGGATTCTCTGGGAGCACCCCTGGAGCTCTGCCTGGAGGGGGTTTGCAGTTGAGGCAGGAAATGTTACAACAACACAACTCCGAAATTGGGTTGTTGAAAGCCCAGCAAGGCTTTTATTGCAGAATCTGCTACTTGGATTTTAAGATACTCTGATAGATTAAATATTAAAATTCACTCTCTCCAGTATTCATTGCATTAGAGAATAGTGTAAAATAGGATGCATTGAATTAATTTCCAACTGAATCACTCCAGCTGTAAGAACCTGGGTGTTCCTTGGAGCTGTGTGTGAGCAGAGCATCAGGCACAGGGATCTGACATCCTTAACCCATGTCCTGTTAGATTTAGGAGCACCAGAGTTTGGGATACTGAAGGCACCATCCCCTCCTGATGTTGAAGTGTTGCAGGACACTGGTGGGACTGGGAGCCACCTTCTCCTCTCCCAGGTTGTGCAGGAGCTGGAACAGGGACATTTAGGGAGTTGTTTAAATCATCTGATGAGGATTTATGAGCGCTTAATTTAAGACCTGGAAGGCTGGGAATGTTTAATTTTATCCCTCTGTGGTGCTGCTCCTCTCCTGCTTTTCCTGGCTTGGTTTGCCAAGGAGGGAAAATTGACTGGACATAAAATCCATGAAATCAGCTTTGCTTTGAAGCTACACCTCTTGCTTTAGGTCTTAGAGGACAATGGTAAAAATATTAGGTGAGAACAAAAATCCAAATCACTGATCCCCTTCCCCTAAGCCAAATTCTGAGGAGTGAATGTAGTTTTAGACCATTTTTTAACTGTATGGAGTTTATTTCCACATTGGAGTTGGGAAACACATCAGAAATGAGACATTTGCCATCCAGTTCCAGTACTCAAGAAGCTGACTTGGCAAAGCTGCACTGGGGAAATTTGGCTCCCCTCAATCCTGTGTTTATTTGTGTTGTTAAAATTCCCTCTCATTGCTGCATTTTCTGGGGATTTGGTCGATGTCTGTTTGCTGTTGACTCTGCAGCCCCATCCCTGTGTTTCTGGTGCTCACAAGTCTTTGTCCCCAGGTGGACACGCTGACTCTGGAGCAGAAGATCTTCAGTGGCCCCTACCCCTACCACATCTGCATCATCCACGAGTTCAGCAACCCCCCCAACGTCCGCAACAAGGTGCGGGTGCGGAGCTGGATGGACACCATAGCCAACATCAACCAGTGAGTACTGACCACAGCTGGGGAGTGCTGACCATGACCAGGGAGTGCTGACCATAACCAGTGAGTACTGACCACAGCTGGGGAGTGCTGACCATGGCCAGGGAGTGCTGACCACAGCTGGGGAGTGCTGGCCATAACCAGTGAGTACTGACCACAGCTGGGGAGTGCTGGCCATGGCCAGGGAGTGCTGACCACAGCTGGGGAGTGCTGGCCATAACCAGTGAGTACTGACCACAGCTGGGGAGTGCTGGCCATGGCCAGGGAGTACTGACCACAGCTGGGGAGTGCTGACCATGACCAGGGCGTACTGACCATGACCAGGGAGTGCTGACCACAGCCGAGGAGTGCTGACCATGACCAGGGAGTATTTGCCCTCCAGGGACTCTGCCAAGGTGTCCTGGAGCAGCTGCAGCTCCAGCCTTGCTCTCTATTCTGTCACCCAAATTTAAAATAAAAAAATCCAATCTACTGAAGGTTGAATTCTGGGTGGTGCAGTGTAAAATTCCAGTGTCAAGATGCATGTAATATAAAACAAGATTGTAAACCCATATGGGAAATCCTATAAATTCTCCAGTAATAACCACATAATTCATCACATTCATCCAGCAATAATGCAGTCGTACATTGAAGTCATTGGGATGGCTGAGAAAAATCTTCAAAGCTGAAAACAAGTTATTTTTAAAAAGGAATTTGCTCCAGGAAATAGCGTTGGTTTCTGTGGTAGGTGATGTTCAGTCAATGTCAGCTCCTGAAAATTCCCAGCAGCAGGGAATTGTAGCCAGTGGCTCTCATCCAGCTGCTCTAAACCTGTCCCTGTTGGCTCTGGTTGCTCTCCCAAGTGAAGGGATGGATGCTGACTTGGTGCGAGGGTCCTGGGGGAGTTTTTCCACGGATTCAGGCTCCTTAAAGGAAACGTTGTGTGTTAGGATTTCCCATTTGGTTTTTCCTCCCTCCCGTCTCCCATTTCCTGGCTGTAACCTCTCCCTCCTTCTCTCCAGAGAGCTGATTAAATACGAGTTCTTCCCTGAGGCCACCAGGACTGAAGAGGACCTGAAGAAATACCCCAAGTACCCCTGGGGCAGAGACATTTACACCCTGGAAGGTGAGAGTTGCTGGAGAGCTGAGGGCTCCTGCTCTGCCTCTTGCTTTGCCTCGTCACCAGAGATGTGGAGAATATTCCTTGGGAGGAAAGAGGGGCAACTCAGCTCAGTGGGGGAATAAAGTGAGGAGATGCTTTGTGGATTTAAGAGTGCTGGTGCTGCAGGGGTGATGTTTTCCTCTCTGGATCCTCATCCTGTCCCTCTCCCAGGTATTGTGGATGGTGCTCCTTACTCCATGATCACTGACTTCCCCTGGCTGAGGTCCCTGAGGACAGCAGAGCCCAACAGCTACGCCAGATACGACTTTGAGGATGATGAGAGGAGTGAGTAACTTGCTTGGATTCCTCACAGCACTTGGTTATTTGGCAGTGCATCCCTTTCTTTTTCAGTTTTCTGGTCCTTTGGCTGGTTTTGGTAGATCTGTTGTTAAGGTAAGCTGGAGGGAAGTGAGAAAACTCACAGAAGTTTGACATAAAAGAGTTAAAAACTACTTGAAAACTCTGGAATGGAGATTATGTGGGTTAGAATTCATTGTAGATGTGGCTCTTTCTATTTAGGAGCTTGTCTGCTAAAATACGATGGTAGGCAGTGCCTGGGGCTCAATTAAAAACCTTGCTGGGTAGCAGAGAAAAATATGTTCTTCCATTACTTAATTAGGAACATCCTGCAATCTTCGTTAGAGGTATTTTTAGTTGATCCTGGTTTGGATATTCTTACCCAGCTCCAGTTCAGGAATATCAAGAGGATAAGGAAGAGATTTTTTTTTTTTTTTTTTTTTGCTATACCTTTCTCTGGTCATCCAATGGATGGATCTGGTCCCTTGCAGCACAAATCTTGTTTCCAACACTGGGCTACAGACACAAGAATTTAGAACCTTATGTCTATGGTAACAGTGCATGGTTAAGAGATAGCCCAGACTAAAGCATTAAAGAAAGATTTTTTTTTTTTTTTTTTTTTTTTGCTATACCTTTCTCTGGTTTTATTTTTTAATTTCTTTTTAAAATTTTATTTTAGACTGATGTAATTTAATTTTATTTTAGCCTGACTTAATGCTTGTAGTTCAGTATGAGGCCTGAATTACCAAAAATTGATAAGTGTTTGGTTAAAGAGTCAGGATATTAAGAGTCCTGGTGTTAAAGCCATGAAAAATAAGGGGAGTGCTGCTGCTTTATCCCTAATTGCTGTTGTTTATAGAACATTGAAGTAATGGATGACCTGGAATTAAGTCAGAGAGGCCTCAGGCAGAGGGTTTGTGATGCCCTGGGATTCATTTCACTCCCAGACATTTGGACATGAGGATTGGAGCCATGGAAAACTTTCAAATACATGGAATTCAGGAGAGAACGTTCCCGGTCAGGGGAAGACTCTTCCCTTTGCCTCTTTTGCCAAGCCTGAATGCAAAACCAGCCTGGCTGGTGAATATTTTTGGGAGAAACATCCCCTTTTCCTTGCTGTCTTTCCCCAGCCACCATCTACGCCCCGAGGAGGAAGGGGCAGCTCTCGGCTGACATCTGCATGGAGACCATCGGCGAGGAGATCTCGGAGCTGCGCCAGGTCAGGAAGGGGGTGTTCCAGAGGGTCGTGGCCATCTTCATCCACTACTGTGATGTCAATGGGGAGCCCGTGGAGGATGATTACATCTGAGGGGTGTCCCCAGCCTGCCCTCCCTCCCCCTGGCACTGCTGGCCAAGAAAAAGCAGGATTTTTTCCAAATGCAAAGCATTTCCCACCAAGGCGCCCTCGGCTCTCCCTCTGGCCAGGAGGATGTAGTTAAATGTAAAGTGGAAAGTACAAATTGTATACTAAGAGTTGTACATAGAGGAAAAAAACAAACAAAAAACACCTTCCTAATACTGAGACTTTATTTCATATGTTTATACAATTTAATTTAAGTTCCATTTTAATGAAGGCCAATAATTAGGAACGGGGAAGAAGATTTGAACTTTTCAGCCCATGCAATTCATAGCAGTATTTTTTTTTCCCTCACAAACAACAATTCCATTTGCTGTGTTCAAAAGAGTCATCAGAGTCTCTTTTAATCTGTGCCTTTTTCTTGAGCATTTAAGAGTCCAGTCTGAGTAAACCTGTTGAGCACAATCTTGGTGTCTTGTGTGCATTTTTGGAAGGGTCAGAATATTCTCCAGCTGTTGCAAAGAAGGCCAGAAGCAGGGAAAAAAAAATGTAGAGAATTTGGTGATCTGTGGTAGTTTCTAGAGGTATCCAACCCATTTTTTGGGGGGAAGGAACCCCCCATGTTTAGCACCTTGGAAACAGAATGTTCTCAAGCATTTTGTACTGTTAGATTTCATTTTTGTGGTGTATTTAACTCTGTACTATGGAAATCAAGTTGCTGATTGTTGGTTCCACCCTGTTGAACATAAATCTGCCCATTCTGGCTGGCTGGAAGCTGAGCTTTCCCTTCAGGCAGGTAGAAAAGGGGATGTGGAGCTGCACAGGGTCCATGTGACACAGCCAGGGAGCTTTGGGGCTGGGTTGTGCTCACTCCTGAATGCACATTTGCCATGTGGTCAGTAAAAACTGCTGCTATTTGCCCCAAAATGTGTGTGTGTTGTGTATTGAAAGGTGCTCATGGTGCCCACAGGGGTCTGGGGGGGATTTGCTGTCAGTGCAGGTGTAAAAATGCACTCACAGGGTGCCCGGGGCTTGGAGAGGCCAATTCCCAGCTCTGGAAGTGGCTGCTTGAATTCCCAGCTCTGGCCTGGTCTCTCACCCATGCTTGTTTAAAATTGGTGTTCCCAGCCTAAAAAAAATGACACTTCCTGAGGTAAAATCTGTACAGTTTGGAGCATTTTATCCAGTTTTGCTCATCATCCTGCTGGTGATTCTCTGAATCTGGGGTAAATGTGGCTATTGGGAATTTCTGTGACGTTTAGCTCTGTAAAATTGAGGTCAAACTGCTCAAACAGCAAAGCCAGTGTTGGTTTTCTCTGCCTCTCTGTGGGAATTCTTGGGATAATGTGGAACTAGAAATACAGGGGGTAAGAGGAGGAGAATGGTGCCTCATGGGAGCAGCAAGAGATTTGGAGTAGCAGCATTTCTTCACCTGCTCTGTGCTGACTGGAGGTGCAGCACGGAACACCAGAGAATGTGAATGTTTTTAAATTTGCTTTAATGCAGGATCACAGTCAATGGTTTATTATAACCCTTATATTTAATTAACAATAGATAATGTATTCAGTGACATTCAACCAAAACAATTGTGACCCTTCCTAGAAGTGTTTCAAGTCCTCTGAGTCATTGATTCTGTCAGATTTACCATTTTAGTCCAGAAAATGTTCCTGAGTTTCTGGAGTACTGTGCCAGATCTCTGGCTGGTATCTCCTAACTCCAGCCTTTGCAGAAGTATTTACACAAATAAAGTGTTTGTTTATATTCAATATTTCTGGAAGCAGTTGAACCTTGCAGTAGTTTTGACCTCAAATGTGACACCCATTTTACTCCAGTGCCTGAGTCCACTGTGTCCATCCCTGAGGGCTCTGGGGGAGGGAGGAGCTGGGATCTGCCAGGGATTTGATCTTTTGCCTCTGAGCTTCCCCCTCTCTCCATTTTGTGGCTGTTCTGGGCACTTCTATTCAATCTCCATGCCAAGGGAGGGCTTCCCTGGCTCTGCCCCGTTGAACTTTCCTTGGAGCATCCCAGATGTTTCCATGTTCTCCTCCCCCCTGTCCCTGGTGTGCAGCAGGAGGAGCAGCTGCTGTCCCTGCGGGTGAGGGGACAGTGATCCTGCTCTTCCCACCTTCCTGCAACACAGGGAATTCCAGCTGAGCCTTTCAGCTCTGCTCTGCTGCTGTGGGTACAAACTGGGATCCATTCCCAGCCCCCAAAACCAGGGATGTTTGCATCTGGCTAGCAAAGGAAGCTTTGCTGGAGCTCCAAGGCAGCCTGGTGAACATTTAACCTACAAGGTAAGGAAATGATAAAGGCAACTCTGTGCCTGCATCACCTCTGTGCCCTGCTCGCCGCCTGGCTGTGGCTTTGGGGAAACATCCAACAGGAATTTCTTCCCTGGGTCGGCCCTGACCCAGCAACACGGGGTGAGTTAAACCTTGGTTGGGTTCTGTCGCTCCAGTGCAGGTGCACAATCAGAGGGGTCTCCTCTCACAGTCTCTGAGGAAAAATGAGCACTTCCAGGTCCCTTCAGCTGGGAAAGGCAGGTGGGGATTGGGAAGTGAGTCTGAGCTGCCTTTGGCAGTGCTTTTCCCCCAGCTCCTCCTGGAAGAGGATGCAGAACTCCCAGCTGGGAGATGCTCAGGTGCCTGGGAAATGTCATCTAAATAGTACAGATGGTAAACAGAGAAAGGCCAGAGTGTGTGTGGGCACAGCAGAGGGGGCACAAAGCCTCGTGTTCACCGTGCTGGGGGTTGCTTTTCCCTCTGATTCAGGAGGAAGGCAAAATCAGTGCTGGGGTTTCAAAGAGAAGAGGATTTTGGAAGTGTTTTTATTTGAGGAAAAGCTGTGAGGAGTTGATGGAGGTAGGAATGTTGCCCCTGCTCTCTCTCCGAGCTGTTCAGGGTGTGAGGAGCAGCTGCAGCCTCCCCCTTGCCCAGGATTTCCACTTTTAGTTCCCAGTTCAGCAATTCCAACTCAACCCCTTGTCAGGGGGTGACAGGGACACCCAAAACCAGGACCCATCAAC
The DNA here is from genome assembly GCF_000691975.1 of Corvus brachyrhynchos. Taxonomy (NCBI): domain Eukaryota; kingdom Metazoa; phylum Chordata; class Aves; order Passeriformes; family Corvidae; genus Corvus; species Corvus brachyrhynchos. The sequence continues at coordinate 6,328,963 of NW_008236924.1, read as the reverse complement.
TGGAGAGCTCCCTTCAGCCCCTCAACAGCCACTGGGTGCTGACAGGAGATAAACTGGGGCTTTATTCAGGAAGAGTTCTACAAAACCTGAAAGAACTAAAAGCTTTTGCATCTTTTTATTGAGTTCATAGCAGAAGAAAGCAGCAGCTTTCCTGCCTTTTGGCCTGGGAGTGCTCAGAGATGGCTCAGGAACTCCAGTGTGGGGAAAAATGGGATCCTAAACTGGGGAAGGGTTTCCAGGTGCCAGGTCCAGAATGAAAATGCTCTCCTTGGCTTCAGCACTCCCGAAGTTGGGTGGGAATGAGTCAGAGTCTGCCGTGTGTGGGCTGCCTGCTCCCAAAGCAGCGCGTGGCTGGAGCTGCTCCCTGCTTTTCATCCGTGCTGGGAATGAGGTGGACACGATCTGGACCCCATTAGCTGGTTCTGTGTACGTTGTTAAGTCAGGCTGACACAAATAAATGCCTCCTCTTGCTGAGCAGAGCCAGCTGGGAGTGAATTCCATCTTGAAAACCACAATCCTGGGCTGAGATCAGCTCCAGGCCAAAGATATCTGTTAGTAATCCCTGAATTGAGAGGTATTTAGAGATGCAAAAGCAGCTAACAGACTATTGCTGATTATTCACAGAGCTCTGATTCCAGTAGGGGACAGAAGGAGCAGATGAGGTAAAATCAAAGCCATGTTGAGGTGTGCTGAATCAGAGGCAAGGTGAGCATCATTTACCTCTCAGCTCTGGCTCATGTGCAGGTTTTCAGTGACACATTCCCGGTGTCCATCCTCCCTGAAGTGTCCTTTGGTAGAACAGACACCCCAAGAGGAGCATTGCTTGACACCAAGGGGAGCCTTGGTTCTCATTTCTCACCTGAATCTGTTTGGATGGCTCTGATCCCATGAGCAGCTCCACAGGGATCCTCCAGCCTGGGAATCCTCCAGGTAAGGGGCCAGGACAAGGTGGGGGCTCCTGGACTGCAAATCAATCATGATGGGAACGAATGAAGCTGAACAGAGCAGAATCTCTGTGAGCACGAGCAGGGGGACAGTCAGGACCAGGGCAGGGACTGTCCCCTGTGCTGGCACTGCTGAGGGACCTCGAGGGCTGTGTCCAGTTCTGGGTCCTCAGTGTGGGAGGGACCTGGAGGGGCTGGAGCGTGTCCAGGGCAGGGAATGGGGCTGGGAAAGGGGCTGGAGAATTCCTGAGGGAGCTGGGAAAGGGGCTCAGCCTGGAGCAAATGTCCACCCTGAGCCTGCCCTGGCCCAGCCTGAGGCCGTTCCCTCTCCTCCTGTCCCTGTTCCCTGCGAGCAGAGCCCGAATCCCCCCGGCTGCCCCCTCCTGTCAGGGAGTTGTAGGAAAAGCAAAGAGGGGCAGCTTCCCCCTCCCTGTTACAGCTCCTGGAGCATCCTGTGGGGCAGCTGAGAAGTGGAACCTGGTGCCACCCTGGGATTTGAGTGCAAACAGCGCCAGAAATGAGCCCGAGCTGAGTTCAGTGCCATGTCCAGAGAGGAGCTTTTATTTTAGGAACAGCCACTGCACCACACATCACTGAGCACAGGCAAGGACTGGCACCACCAGCCAAGATGGGCAATGGGGAAGCTGAACTGGGAGGCCACAGGAGCAGCCAAGGAAATCCAGAGTGGGGCCTTTCCATGAGACACCTTCTTCTTTTCCAGGGCAATCCTGCCACTGCCAATGGCACGGTGGCATTGCTGGGCTCACAGCAGCTTTGCTGGATTCTTGGTTTAGCCAGCAGGAGCTGCCAGGTGGTTCCTGACAGGTTTGCTGAGCCCAAGGAGGAGTTAGAGGGGACACAAAACATGGACATTTCGTGTTTGGAATTCCATCCAGTTGGAAGGGGAGCCCTTTCCCAGCGAGAGCTGTTGACCATTTTGGCTGGTGAGCCACTGCTCCCACTGACAGAGCCTTGGGAACGCTGCCCCTGGGGAAGTCAGGAGTTCCTTTTAAATTCAGAAGAGATCTTTTCCTAATGCACATAAGAATAAAGGAGAAAACAACGCCTGAAGGACAACGGCAGAACCAAAGAGCCCCTTCCTGTGGCTTCCCCGTGCTGCTGGTTCCATCTCACGCCAGGAAATGTCACACCAAGATTTCAGTGCCGTTTAATGGGGACAGAGAAAAGGTTTTTTTTAGGATTTCTTTACGAAATTTGGCACTTGAGGTGAAACCAAGCCAAGCTGTTTTGCAGCCTCGTGTGCCCAAATCCCAACAAAACCCTGGTGGGCACTTCCACACAGGGGGAGGATCACAGGACTGAAGCAACCCTGGATGGATTTTTTTCCAAACTTTCAATAATGGCTTTTTTTCACTCACTGCTCTGGTGAGTAAAAGAGTGAAGTTAAATGAATATTTTTAGGAAACAAAGCCCTGTAAAAACAGGTCATTGCCAAACAGGTCCCGATGATGAACCAGGAGCACCTTCCACCACCAACACCAATAATTTGTGTCTTTCCAACTGCCAGCAATTTTCTGCCTTGGTCTTCCAATCGGGGCTGTTTCTGCCCAGTGCCCTTTGGAATCCTAAAGGAGAAGGATGTGAAGCTCTATCAGTGACTTTGGTGTGGAAGAAGGATTTAAAGAAGTTAGACACCATGGCCAGGAAGCCACTTCTTCTTCTCATGCACAACATTTCTCCTACCGAGCAACATTTTTGTTTGTTCCAAGCAGGATTTGTCTGTTTACAGTAAATACCTGTCACATAGCAACAGAAATATTACTAAATAATAATACACAGGATGTTAAGCTCCTTGATCTAGAAGCTTTTAATGAAAAAAACACGTGTTCCTGATAAAAAATAATAAATAATGTCAGCTTTTCTTTGTACATTAAAAATATCTGTACATGGTTACACGCTGTACCAAAGCACAGTTTTATTTTCTAGGCTCAGGGTGGCATTGCTGGGGTAGATCTTCACCTAAGAAGGGTCGAGGCTCGTGGTCTTGATCCTGCATGAAAATCCTTTTCTCAAATTCGTGGAGTTGAGAGCCTTGCCCACCCTTCCCATGCAAAGGGGGAAGCAGCTCACGAGGAACGTGGCAACATCGACATGCAGGGAGCAGCTGAGGACAGAGATCTTTGCAAAGGGTGACAGTGGGAAGTCTGGAGAACTTCCTGCCTCAACTGGAAGAGACCAGCAACAAATAGAAAAATAAAGGTGGCGAAGGTAAGTAGAAGTCTCTCTTCCAAGCGGAGCTAGAAAAGGGTTTAGATGGTTTGTTTTCCAAGATGGCACTTAGTGATCCATTGCAGACTGGCTCTGCCTCTGGGCAAGCTTCCTGCTGGCTCAGAATGCCCAAAGTTTGCTCAGGGGAAGGATGGGGACAGCACTGGGCTCCAGGGCCACATGCCATCCATTGGGAATGGCAGAGCACAGCCGTGGCTCTGAGCTGGGATGTCCCTGCAGGTCCCACTCCACACCCCTGGAATCCTCCTTGGCCAGGAAACACAACCAAAGCATTCCCAGAGCTCTGCAGGGCTGGGGGAAGCAGTAACTGGTGCTGGCCTCCCCCCAGGGGTGGAACCAAAGGGCAGCAAACATTTCCTCTCGTTTTCCTGGAGAAAACCTGGAGCTGCTCCTCCCCTGACAGTGTCTGGTCTCCGGGCAGGACCTGGCAGGGATGGAGCAGCTCAGTCCCATCCTGCTGGGCTTCAGCCACACCTGGTGACCTCCAGGACAGGGGGATGAGCTGAGCAGAGGGCAGCTGGGAAGGAGCAGCTGGAAAGGAGCAGCAGGAGTCCCGGCACGGGGTGGTTTGGAGCTGTTCTGTGTCCTGACTTTGCCAGGAATTCCCCATTCCTGGAGCAGGGCTCTGGCACGGCCGAGCTCCAGCTGCTCCTGCAGGGACAGGGACAGCAGTCCTGACCCTGCCCACGCTCCCACCCAGCTCCATGGCTGGACATTCCTGGGAATTCACTGCAGGAGGCACCATGATAACGCAGATGGAGGATTTTTCCAGTCCTGCTGCCCGAGAATCCTTGGGATATCCTACAAGACCTTTGTTCTTCCAGCTGGACTGTTCCTCTTCTGGGCCCAGGACTAGAAACAGGACTCTTGGGATTCAGGGTCGGTGTGGATGGGAAGCTTCTCTTGCTCCTGGTGGTGCCCATTGTGTAAAACCGTGTACCTGGGAGGGGGAACACAAAGGTTTGTCAGTGCCAGATCAAACGCCAAACGTAGGGAAAATAGCATCTTGCAAACCCCAAAGTATATTTAAGAGAGTGATTCTTCCAGATATCCAGATCCCACATTAAGAAGTGTGAATCCCTGCTTTGTTCTGTGACAGGGAATGAAATCCCTGAAAACCAAGAACCGGCTGGGTTTCAGGTGGCTGAGGTGAACTGCACTGCCTGAGTGTGCTTGGCCTGGCGGATGCTCCTGCAGGAATTTCCCAGGCTGGATGCTGGTCCCAGCAGGGCCAGGTCCCTGAATGTGCAGATATTTCCCTCAAACATCCCTCGGAACTCCAGCACTTTAAACAAGGACCAGGAATTTTAACCATGTGCTCCCAATGAGTTACAGACTGGATGTCAGCAAACAAGGAAAGACATTTTGCACCTCACACTGAACAGACTCCAACGAGACAGCCACAAAGTGAAAACAGAGCTGGAATTCGATGGACCAAGTCAGACAGGGACACTGTGGGACACAATCCACCCGGGAGACCTCGGGAATGCCAAAGGCTCTGCCACGGATGGGACACAGAGAGGAAAACCCCTGCTCCGTCCCGGGGCAGACACTTGGAGCAGCTCCGGAGCAGCTCAGGACGATGGACAGGGACTGGAATATCCAAGGATCCAAACCTTCCTCCGTGTTCTGCAGCCGTCCCGGAGCGGAGCAAGAGCAGCAAGAGCAGGCGGTGCCGACTGTGAGAGGTTCATTAAGCTAAAGAGGAGTCATTAGGGTGTCCCGGGATGTCTGTGGCACAAAGTGTCTGTCTGAAGCCTCTGGCAGTGAGCTCAACACTTCCAGCTGTTTACCCTGTGGGGAAAGAGGACTGGTAGGACAGGAGGAAAGAGCATTCCTGGCACAGGGAGTGACAGCTCCTGGCTCGCTCAGGTACCGGCACATCATTCCTAAAAATATTCCCAACACCTCCAGAAACCTGTTAAGGGAGTCCTCTGCTCCCAGGCTTTTGTCTTCCATGGGGTTTTTCCATACCCTGCAGCTTCTCCCTTCACAGATGTAAGTTCAGAGCCGCCTGCCGGCTGCAGGGGACCGATTTAGTGCTGGAGAAAAGCTGGGATTTTACAGCCCTGCTTTTGTTCTCACCCCTTGGTGCCTTCACGGATCTCTGTCTGAAAATGCACTTCATTTTCCAGGTGTGGGCACCTGTGGGGAGCAAGCGTCAGGGCAAAGGCTCAGCTGCACCTGGAATTCAGCTGCTTCCCCTGCAGGATCACACCTGGTGTGCCTCAGCTCCCACCCCGGGCACTTGCCAAGGATTTATCCTACAAAGCAAGGAGGAAACGGCCCTGGAACCCTCCCTGTGTGGGCTGAAGGCTTCAAGAGAAAGGAGCCAGGTAGGTCTGAGAAATGAACACATCTGAGGGAGCCGGGCTATGTGTGCAGGAAAATAAAACACGGAAAGGGTTAAATGCATTAAGTAAATTATCTAGAGCAAATTAATTGCTCCGTTTTCCTGCCTCTGATGAGCTCCTCCCATGGGATTTGTGCTCACAGAGAGTCCCGGGCTGGCCCTGCCCTCTGCATCCTCCCGCAGTGGGCACAGCGTTGCTGTCACTTCCCCTGGAGCCTCCCAGATCCCAACCACCCCCCACAATAAACCCCAATAATGGGAAGGCACTGCGCCCCTGGCACCTGCTGCAAACCCTCCCCGTGGCCCTTTAGTTGTGGGATGGCCAATTTGGGGCCGACTGCTGGGCACGTCCCGCTGTTCCTGGCAGCCCAAGGGACTCTGTAAGTACAGCTTGGACCAGCTCTCAGCACAGGAGGGGAGCTCTGGGGGTTTGCCCTCCACAGGCTCACGAGCAGAACAAGGAGCTCCAGATATCTGGGAATTTGGCAAATCCCAGGGAGAAGACTCCAAGGGGACGCAGTGGCTGCAATGCTCCCACTTTCACTCCCTGCAGAGCCGTCCCCGACACCAACCTGGGCAATTCATGAGGAGAGCAAAGCCCACAAATGGCTGGGCTTTGGTTTCCCCACCTGGAATGAAAACCAGCCACCAGTTCCCAGAGCCTGAGGTCCTGCTCAGTCCTCTCCTGATGAGCAAACCTTGGGATCAGCCCTGACCTCTCAGAGACAGGAATTGTGAGGGTTTGGATCATGTTGATCATAAATAACAAAGCAATGAAGGGAAAGCAAAGCCAGCCTGGCCAAGCCACAGCTGAATCCGGCTGGGTGGAGGATTTGTGTGGCTGCACCTCCTGCATTTTCCACCTTCCCAAACCCACCCGAGGTGTGCAGCTGCCGTTGCTCTCTGTTCCATAATCTTTTCCCAGTTTACAGCTGGTTTCATTAATTATTGCTTCCATTTTGGGACCGGCAGGAGCTGGTTCCTGCTGTCCTGACATTCCCTGGACACTCAGGGGAGCTTCTGCAGCTGGGCTTTGTGCAGGGAGGGACGAGAGCTGCTACTCTGGGCTCCCCAGCACTTTTGCCACGAAATCCATCCCCTTCTGCTCGAAAAAGGAAGGACAATAGGCAGAGAAGAGGTTTTTCTGCAGAAATAGGGAGGGGTGGGGGTATTTTTGGTGTATCTGGCACTGCCAGGGTACCTCAGGTCTCGCTGGGTGCACAAATGGCTCAGGAAGCTGAGACGTGCTGCACAAAAAGCTGCTAAGCACCGCCTTCCATCGTATTTACAAATCTCTTTGTAATTTTTGTACTATAAATGCAAAATTGTCACTGACAGAGTTTCTAAAGGCCCCCCTGAGAATGCAGGAACAGAAGAGAAAATGCAGGTATTGGGTTCACTGAGATGCTGCTGCTCTGAGCTGTTCACTTCGTTTGCTTCTCTCATTCTCCAAACTTCTTCAGCTTCGGATATTTTCCCCGTTTCTGATCTGGAGCAAGCCTGCAACTCCTCGTGAGATAAAAAAGAAGAGAAAAGTGGGAAAGAACAGGCTCCAAGGGGTGTTCCAAGCCTTTTGCTGCTTATATCAGGGGCCTGATCTCCCCACTGCAGTATTGGCAATTGGGACAGTGAACACTCACTGCCTGGGTCTTCTTTTGCTCCTGTTCCAGTTGCTGCAGCCCAGCTCGAAATGAAACACTTCAAAACACATTTCTTCCTTCATGTGCAACCAGAAACTCCCCCCAGGAACCGGCCACCATCCCACCTGGAAGAGATTTCCAGGGAAAAGGCAAGTAGGTGATGAGGGCTCCCATTGCATCACAAATCTTTTGTTCTTTGCAGGAGCACCCAGGACAGATTTGCTGGGACCAGAGGAAAACAAGACGGAATTATGTAAAATGGGATGAACTGGGAAGATTTGTGCTTGGCTTGAGCAGAATCCCATTTTCCATAGTGACTTTTTATACCATTTTTATCCTCAACCAGCTAAAACAGGGGAATGTAGAAGAGGTTTTGAGGTAAAAGTTGGCTGGAGACACATTTGAAATGGAACTGAGCCCCCAAATTGAATGAAGGATTTCACCTTCTCTAAGGTTTGACAGTGGTGCTGCTCCCCTGTTCATCTTTCCCTGTGTTTTCCTTTCTCTCCCAAAGCCATTTCCCTCTGGAATATTTGCAGCAGCCCAGCTGGAACTTCACCCTCGGTGTTGTGTCCATTCCTCAAGGCTCTGCTGCTTTCAGATGGACTTCCAAGAGCAAGAACAAATCCCTCTGATCTCCGAGGGGGATGGTGGTGAACAATCACTTGGCAGAGGTGATTTTAATGAACACTTCACTGAAATCGGCCTTGCACCATCTGCTCGGTTCCAGAATTACAAATTCTGAGTTAGAAAACAACAGAATTCACAAACCACTCCGAAAGTGAGGGGAAGAGAGAGCAGCTTAAGATGATTTTTGTGAGTTATCCCAGCCCAAGATGGATCTGCTCTGCTCCATCCTTGTGTCAGGAACAGGTGGAAAAGAGTCTCTTTTTTAATTCTGTGGTTTATGGCAGCCACAAACCCCCAGAAACCAATCCCTGGAAGTGCAGGATGGGTCTGGGTGGCACCAGCAATTCCCCAGGTTGGAAGCACCAGGAAAGATCCCCACAGATGAAATTCCAGTGGGCCAGGAATACAATCTGAGGAAGGTGTCCTCGTGTTGTCTCCCTGGAAAGGTACTTTTGACATTCTTGGAAAACTGGGGGATGCTGGGAAACAGAGAATTGAGAAGAGTGTGACATAAAATCTGAGAATCCATGGAATTCCCTATTTTAATCTGTGATGTTTTTCCTCTTTGGAAGAGTGGGAAGGCTTTGAAAGAGCAAAATCCTTCAATCTGAACCACACCAAATGTCAGAGTGAACTGGGAGCAAAATGCATTGTTCCATTTCCATCTTCTGCTGAACAAAAAATGAATGCACAGAGGCCAAATTAAATGGAATTTCACAAAACATTTGCTTTTAATGCAGCTGCATAGGAAACTTCCACAAATGAGAGAGGGGTTGTCCCTCTGTCAGCATTCCCAGATTCACAGACTCCACAAAATTAGAAGCTTCCCAGTGACTCTGTAAGCTCTGGGCTGAATTTGTCCTGTTCCCACCACTGCAGTGAAGTTCTGCACTCGGCCATCAGCAGAAAACCCTTAGGGCAGGGTGAGAATAAATTGAATTATCCCATTACAGCCCAGTAGTGGAAACCCAGATCTTGGGAAAACGTTTGGATTGCTGAATTATTTACACGGCTCTGACAGAAATGTTGATTTTAAAGTCCTTTGTAGTCAAATCTAAGCACAAATCTCTCTCTGTCTCATGACAAGTGTTTATTTTCCCACTCCTGAGCAGTTAAGCTGATTCTCTTCATTATCTTTAAATCAAATAATGCTGGTCCGGCCCTGGGAGCTGAACTAAACCCTCATCATTCTTTACTAAATTTCAAGCAGAGGTTTTATAAAACATCTGTCTCCAGCCCACTTCTCCCAGCCCCCAGTGCATTTTGTAGGATTTCTGCAGAAATACAGATTTAAAATTAGCACTTCTTGAGTAAGCAAAGCCCTTAAATGAGAGAAACGTAAAAAAAAAAAGAGAAAAAAGAGATTTTTTTTTTGTTTGTCTCTGACAAGTCACAGGAAACAAAGAAAGCATCTCCTACTATGTTTGTGTCTCTCCTTTTTTTTCCCATTGTTCCATCATCCCTCCTTTTTTCTGGCAAACCAGGACTAAACCCCCTCCAGTCCCTTTATTTTTGTGTTTGCAGGAGCTGTGGATCTTTTTCAGGGAGGATGTTTAGAAGTGCAGCCAAATAACAACCTGAAATAGGATCTTGAGGTGAGATGTCCAAACCCTTCAGCATCTCGTTTCCTTTTGGTTTTCTCCGGCTGGATTGGACCCAGATTTTGTTTCCCTGGGACTGCAGGTGCTCATTTCCATCCTCCTTTTTAACCTTTTTTATTGCCAGGCTCTATTAATGAATTTCTCTTCCCAATCCCCCTCACCTCCATTGCTGAATTGGACCATTTTCCCCTTTTCCCACTCTCCTGCCTTCAGCTGCTTCACCTGGATAATGTTTATCATTTTCCCTGTTTTCCACTGCAGGATGTCCTGCTCAACTTTAGCTAAAAACCTTGGAATTTGGGTATTATGAGCACGAGCTGGTGAGGGAAGACAACGGATCCACACAGCAACCGAGAGGATGGGGATGGTGCAGAGCTGCTGAATTCTTCCACTACAGATCTGTGACATTTTAATGTTGTAGAAATTGATGTTTCCACAACAGAAGCCGCAATTTGGGCACCAAAAGGACAGAAATGAAGCAGATTTTAAAATCAACGAGGAGCTCCTTGTTTGCAGTGAGTGAAACCCATTTGCTAATTATAAACCAGGGTAAACAAGTAAGCAAAGGAGAGCAGCCACTCAGGGGGATGTGGGGAAGGGGAGCCCTTTCCCCTTTTCCTCCCATTAACTCCCTATTTCCATTTCTCTCCCGTTAATGTTCAGCTTGGCACTCCATTAGAGGCTCTAATTAGCTTCAGATTTTGGCCTCCAGTTCGTTTTTGCACTGTAATTAATGCAACAGTCATGAGAGGCCCAAATCTGATAATGAGGAGAGCACTTGGAAGCGCTCAGACACGTCAGAACCACAGAGCAGCCCATTAAGAGCCGCTCACAGCCACCCCCAGATGGGATGGCTCAGAATGGGCTGCTGGGTTTAAGCGTCTCAATTAATGAAACACAAGCAGGATCAATTAATAATATTCAAATGGAAGATAACGATGATTTAAAATTTTTTTTTAATGGAGGTCTCACCACTGGCATAATTAAATCTTTCATCTGCTGGGGGATAAACCCACATTTGTTAAAGCTGTGAGGTGAAACAGTGGCAAAGCTCGGAGCTGTTTCTTTGTTCAGTGGAGTTTGTCAGGTTTCAAACACGTGCCGCAGTGGGAGAATCCCAGAATTCCAGGTTGCAAAATCCCTCCCAGCCCATCGAGTCCAGCCTGTGCCCGATGCCCACCTTGTCCCCAGCCCAGAGCACTGAGTGCCACCTCCGGGAATTTCTTGGACACCTCCAGGGATGGGGATCCAAACCTCCCTTCCAATACCGAATAACCCTCTCAATCCAGGAACGGGTGGCTTTTCTGCACTGAAATATCCCGTGGAAAATGGAATTACAGCTTGTGGAAACCGGGCAAAAACCTCCCCATCCTTCCCTGCTTTGTGTGTGAACAGCAGAGCTTTTTGTTTTGGTGTCAAAACCAGATTTCCTCCCAAGCACCATGTGTAGAGAACAAAAGTCTGGCACATGCTCGCTGCTCGTGTCCCTCCTTTGGGTCCCTTTCTGAGGAGCAAATGCCACCATCCCCCTCACAGCAGCTGGGGCTCCCACATGTCCCCTCCCACCCTCCCGGCTGAGGGAAGAGTTCTGCTCCCCAGGGAATGGCTCATCCAGCCTTTCCTGCCTCTCGTCCGTGCAAATCCTGCGGGTTTGTGTTCTGGGAATTTCTGTACAGCCCCAAGGTGGTGTGGAAGCTGTGCTTACCTTGAGGTACCTAATTTAAGGGCTGGGAATTGTATTTTCTTGTAAGGGAGTAATGACATAAAAATCAAATAAGAAAATAGCAGTTAAATAACAGTTACTTTAAAAACTGTTACATTTAATAACAAAAAAAAATTTTAAAATTAATAATAAATATCCCTGTGGTACCTTTAACATCTCAACTAGGACCTGTTGTAGTTAAGTTGTAGTAAGTCTTACTAACTTAAAGTTTATCTGGTGCCTTTCCTCAGCTCTCCATCGTGGGAAGGAAAGCTCAGAGAGCAAACACCAGGTTCCACCACGTTGTGTTCAGTGTGAGCTTCTTCTCCCTTTTCCTTCTTTATCCAGATTTTCCAATTAATATTTCTATGATGTGATTGAAGTAGCACATTCCTGGCTCTGGACTTTCTCTCCTCCAACCCACTGGGTGTGAATTTGTAAAGCTCTATCCGTGCTATTGTGAACAATATTAAGTAATTGTGAGCTGTGCTCCCCACTCCTCATCTTCTGTGAGCCTTTTATCAGGATTAAATGTCACACCACAGATGGGGACATTGGCAGTGGGTGCTCAATTTGAACAAAATCTCCAGATTCTCCCTCAAAAGCCTTGGTTTGATCAGTGCAGGCTGGGATTTCAGACCCCCTGTGCTCCCTCTATTCACCCACCAGCAAAATTAATTCCCTGCCTCACTTTCCTGGACTTTCTCGTCATTTTTAGCTGTTCAAAGATGCCAAGCCAAGGAGCACATATTGCCTGTGGCGGTGTTCCTTCCCCTGTTCCTCAGGAAGGATGATGCTCCCCTTGCTCATCCCCTTCCCTGCCAAGAGCTCTCTCCCAGCAGGGTCAGATCCTCTTCAGGAGGGGGGGACAGGAGCTGCTGCTTCATTTGGCTGTGATTCAGAGGCTGCTCAGTCCCCACTTTGTGTCACTGTGTCCCCAGACATCCTGTGCTGGTGCTGTTATCCCACCTCAGCCTCTCCAGGATCTGAGGATCTGTCCAGGGATGCCACGTGCTGCTCCCTCTGGGATTTCAGGGATCCTCTGAACTTCTCTGTGAACAAAGACCTGAAGGAAACCCTTTTTTCTCTGAGCATCCTAACGAGCAGAGCCTCAAATATCCTGAAGGTGCCCAAAAGAAAAGTGTTAAGCTCAACATTTGAATAAATAATGTCCAAGGGTCAGGAGAGGCAGAAATCTGAATATTTGCACAGCTCCTATTTGTGGGGAGGAGGAGGGGAACCCAAAAATAAGGGATGATAATCAAGAAGATATTTATTTATTCTCTGATGGATTTGGGGTATTTTTACTCACAGTAAAACCAGCTCTCAGCAAATCCCTTCGAGCTCATTCCTTAGAGAAATTCCCTGTGGATTGGGACATGACGTGAAGAGTTCCACTGATCAATGAATTGATTTTGATCACAGGAGGAGGTAACCAAGGCCATCAAAACCCCTGTGTGTGTAAACCCTTTATTTCCACATGCCTGCTGTTAACACCAGGTTATTTCTGTTATTTTGTGCTTTCTTCTGGTCCTTCTGCAGATCTGAGCGTCTTTCAGGGCCACCTCTGAGGCCCTACCTGTCCATTTCTTTATATATTGTTATCAAATTTGAAGTGCAGAGCAAACAAATAAGTTCAAACTTCGGAAGGTTGTGCCCTCCCTTGGCTGCCCCTGGGCCTGTCCATTTGCTGCTGCAGAGGAGATGCCACAGCCCATAAATCTCTGCCCCAGTCCCTGCTTTGGTAAATAAAATCTGCTCAGATTTATGTTTGTTCCTCCTTGAGGAAAAGCACAGCAGTGCTACAGGTGGCAAACAGAACAGAAAATTGCTTTTCAGCCATCAGGTTTCCACTGCAGCTGAGTTCAGTTTGGGCTCTCCTACAACAGCCCCCGGTGTCACAAAATAAACCCAGTTTTGCACCACACTTCCTTGTGTTACATTGAGGGAACCAATGATGTCCTCAAGTGGCTTCAAACTGAGAGTGGGTTTAGACTGGATATTGGGAAGGAATTCCTGGCTGTGAGGGTGGGGAGGCCCTGGAATGGAATTCCCAGAGAAGCTGTGGCTGCCCCTGGATCCCTGGAAGTGTCCAAGGCCAGGCTGGCCAGGGTTTGGAGTATGCTGGGATCGTGGAAGGTGGTTTAGGGTTGAAACTGGATGAGGTTTAAGGTCCCTTCAACCCAGGCCATTCTCTAATTCCATAATTCTAAGGAATGAAGATCACCCTGCTCTGGCTGCTGCCTCAGAGAGGAAGTGAAGGAACTCTTGGGTTTATTTTGGCAGAGCTCTAACCCTGACCTACCGAGCCTGCAGAAATCCAGGCCTTCACTCCTCCCAGTTCCACAGGGATCCCTGTGTTTGGCCAGGAGAATGGGGCTGTTCCAGGGGCTAACCCCAACCCCTTTAAATAAACCTGGCTGGGGAAGCTGCTTCAGAAAAACAATTTATGAACCCAGCATCTCACACCCCTTTGCTGAGCCAGTTGTGAATTGCTCCCTTTCATCCTCTCCAGCTGTAAATCATGTTGCTTAATTAATCTTAATTAACTGCTGTGGGCATCTCTGGAGCTCAGTTCTCTCTTTATTTAATTACACTAACACACCATGTAATGCTCTCTGTTCAATGGGATGTTTTGCACCAGAGTTTAATCCAGAAGCTGAAAGAATTAATTAGTTCTTAGAACATCTCCAGAGGGGTGGCCAAGCAAACTGGGTTTGTCACAAATGCCTGGACTCTTCAGTGACCAGAATCCATCCCTGACATTGCACGCCTTGAGCCACAAACACATTTCCTTTTGCTGGGGCTCTCAGATCCCTGAGGGATCTCCTGGAGCAGGAATCAGACCCATGGGAGACATAGCTCTGGGATTTGTCAAGAGTTTACAGCTTGTTCTTTTTCCAAAAGCTTCATCCCCTGTGCCCTGGCCCCTCTCTGCATCCCCATGGCCTGAGCCAGCCCCCAAAAGGGATCAGCTGCCCCTGGAATAGGAATTCCAGCAGGAAAAGCATCTCCCTGTTTGCCAGGGCTTCATGGGAACAGGGCATTCCCTTCCCCAACACCTGCCTGGTACCTCAGCACATCCACACTGATTTCATTGCCCAGCAAAGCCTGGAGCTGCTGGGCCTCCTCCTCTCCTCTGCCAAAAAGAAGCTGGGATGGCAAAATATGGAACATTGCAGGAAAACTCTTGGAGCAAGGACAAAGGGGAGCAAAGGCAGGGACTGTCCTGTGACCCTGGAGCTCCCAGAGCTCCTGATGCTCCTGCTCTGCTTGGCAGCTCGGCTTGTGATGATTTTGTCACCAGGATGTTCCCTCTAGCTGTGATTCCTTCAGGAACACACCTGCAGGGCAGCACAGAGAGCTCCACCACCCCAAAGATGGGCTGTTTAAGGGGAGCACATTCTCCCCACCCAAACACAACCAGTCGAAGTCACTGTAAAAGCACAATTCTTCCCACAGACAGACAAGCAGAGCCTGACTGGTTTGCTCCTAACATCTCCATGAACTTTCTGCTTCTTCTTGGCCCAAGCAGGGAGGTCTGGATGCATCAGCAATGTCTGCAGGGATCTGTGGGCTGGGAGAGCGTGGTGGTTGTTGGAGACTCAAGTACTGAGGGCAAACTTTGATCCATCCTTCAGGAATCAGCTTCATCCCAATGGAGGGAAGTTCCAGGTGGGTCAGGGCCCTCCCAAGCCCAGCTGCTGGCAGTCCAGTACTTATGGCAGTACCATTCCAAGAGCTATGACAATGACACTGTTTATAGCTCTGGAAATGGCGCTGCCATCGGCACCACGGCGGCGGCTCCGTCCCCTCCCTGCTCCTCCTGGTGCTCCAGCGGCCTCGGGTGGAAGGAATGAGGATGGAGGAGCAGCTTCGGCTCAGAAAGCCCTGAAATCTTAAGGAAAAGGTCCCGGTGAGGGTGTCTGGAGAAGCCTTCAGAGGTGCTGGCTCCAGTCTCCTGCAGCTGGAATGTGCCCTTGGAATACAGAGCACACACACTGCGCTCTCTGTTTCCTCTTTGACCCTGGGGTTTAGCTGGGAAAAAAGGGAAAGCCTCCCTCTCCTGATTGCTCCCACAGCAGGTTCTCTCTCCTTCCCTTTGGATTCAAGCCAGAAATGCTGCACAGCCCTGGAGTTCATTTCTCCTGGAGAAAAGCACGTGGAATTCACAGGGCACGCACCAGCTGAGCAAACTGCCCCAAATCCACTTCCCAGTGAATCCTGGAGTCACGCTGGCAATGAAGCCCTGGTCATCCTTACTGCCCTTTCCAGCTGGAAGCCTGTTCCAGGCTGGGTATTTCCATTGGTTCTTTGACAGCATTCCTCAAACCTGAAGGATTTATGCTTTGGAAAATTGGGCAGCCTCTGGTTTCTGCTGCTGAAACCTCTTTCCAGGACATCTGTTGTACCACTACAGCCATAACTCCCACCAGGGATCATCCTTATCACACCAACGAGTTGTTAATGGAGGAAAAAAGACAAAAAGGAGCTTTTCCTTCTCCTTCCAGGGACATCCTGCAGCCTCCAAGGACGATTGTGGGGAAAGGTTTGAGTTACAAGCTGAAATCACTTTTTCTGATGCCTGAGGTGTTTCAATCAGCTGTGCTCCCACAACAGGCACTGACAACTTCTCTCTCAGTGCTTCTAAGCCTCAAAAAAACCCCAGCACCATCTCCAATAACTTTTCTGCAGCCTCGCCGAGGATCTCATCAATAACAACTGTGACAAAATCAGCTGGGGGACATAATCAAGGACAAAGAGAGAAGCAGAAGAACAAGAAGCAGTTTTATCACCCCACTTCTGTCTCTAGACCAGGGAAAATTGGCCCAGAGCATGGAAGGTGTACCCAGGGCAGGTTTTTCCAGTGCATTTTGCTTTTTTTTTTTTTGTTCTTGCTCCTTGTTGCTTTTTGAATCTGAGCAACTTTTGCTGCTGCCCTGACCTAGAGGGAGGTATTTGTCCCTTTGACCAGGGAGGTGTAAAATCCTACCAGACCAGCTGGGTAAGGTTTTGTGACTCTTTTGCACAGATATGATGGAAAATCAAGATTTTCCTCTCTGTGCCCAGCAGGACGAGGGGAGAGGTGTCATGTCCAAGGGTCACAAACCCTGTGGAGTTTGGCAGCAGCTCAGCTTGGGTTGTTCCAAGCAGAGGCAACACCTTCACTGGAGAGCAGAGAGAGCAGCACGCCCACCAAATCACAGTGGCAGCCTCTCTCCAGTGGAGCTTTTTGGGACAATTGTGGCCAGGATGGATCACAACAAAGGGATGGACACAGGGATGCTTCCACAGGGATGAGAGCAGACAAACACTCACACTCACATGAGGACATTTCACAGACACCTGACCCAAAGGACTGAGGGAACAACAGCCAGGTACAGCTGAAATTTAGACCTTTGAGTGCTCAGTGAAGCCTTAGATCCCTAAATGTGAAGAATCCTGAAGCGTTCCAGGTTGAACAGGGCTTGGAGCAGCCTGGGATAGTGGAAGGTGTCCCTGGCAGGGGGGGCAATAGATGGGCTTTAAGGTCCCTTCCAACCCAACCCATTCCATGAGTCTCTATTTCCTCTGTTTCCTGGGAGGGATGGTGCCAGCTCTCCCTCAGAGGCTGGGTTTTCTGCAGGGCAGCTCCAGGGAGCAGGCTGCAGCCTGAGCACAGCTCTGCCTCCCCGTGTGCCCAGCACGCCCGGGAGACCCGGCCGTGGAAGCTTCCAGATGGAGGGAACAGAAACTGCCTTGAGCTCTGCTGGGTAAAGCAACTGCTGCAATCTGCTGCCTCCCTGAAATCTGTGTCCTAATGAGGAATAAACAAAAGCACTGAAGGGAAAAAGGAGAGGGAACCCCCTACCTGCCACTAATCTGTCGGGATAATTGCAGCTTTTGTGGGAGCTGGGCAGTCTGGCCAGGATTTGGGGCTGCAGGAGAAGGGATGGGTACAGTGGGATGCTGGAGCTGTTCTGGGAGTGTGGTACTGAAGGCAGAGATGCGCCCCCTGTGTCCTATCAGTCCTTGTGTCATCCCACTTCCCAGACGGGGAGGCTGGGACCACCAGGATTTTCTCAGCCCTGGGATGAGCCCTGCCCCTTTTCCCTGCCATCTTTCCTGAAACATCTTGAGCAGGAAGGCAATTCCACACTAATTCCATTTTTCTGGAGCTGCACGTCTGGAAGTGCCTGGCTCTGGGGCATTCCCATGGTGGCAGGAACCCCGCTGGAACCTCTGAGGGAAGGGGAAGCCTCAGAGCTGTCAGGTTTAATGGACTTAAGACAGGTCCAGTCTGGCCTTGGACACTTCCAGGGATCCAGGGGCAGCCACAGCTTCTCTGGGCACCCTGTGCCAGGGCCTGCCCACCCTCACAGGGAGGAATTTTTCCTGGTATCTAAACCCCCTCTCTGTATCCTGCTTTTCTATGTGTGGTGCCCACTGAGGAGACCCTGCAGTGCTGCACCCTGGTCCCTGGAGTGAGAACAACCATCCCAAAGGGGAAAATCCCTGTTATCCACATCATCCTGCAGCCAGGAGCCCACTCCCAACATCCTGTGAGACATCCCCAATCCCCTGGGGCTGCTGCCTCCACCCCACAAGTGTTAAGCCATAAATAAAGGAGGGTTTCAATTCTGTGGCAATGAACAGTGACCAGACCGAGCTGCAGTAATAAAAGAAGGGACTTACAGAGCATGGTCATGGCTAGACAGGAGCTGGTCTGCTGCAGAGGAGCAGGAGGAGCTTGGAGACAGCAGAACAGCCACTTTTAGTGCAGGAAGGAGCAAAGACAGACACAGTGAGGGAGTTAAGGGGGAAAAAGGAGAAAACACAGCGATGGTTAATCGGGAAACAGCCCCACAGCAAACACTGAGCAGTCAGTGGCATCAGTCAGAGCTACAGCTCCAAACCTCCCACTAAAAAGAGCCTGGTTTTAGAGTTAGAACCACATGAGCCATCAGGTGGAGTCCTCCTTTCCATAAACCATTTTGGGAACCATTCTGCTTTCCAAGAAAACCCTTTTCCTGTCTCGCCCATAGGGTTTTAGGCAGGAATTCTCTGCTGAGCCTGTTTTCCAAAACCTCTGCAGTATTGCTCTAGGAAGGGATTTGGGAGCTGGGTATTGCCTTCCTCCTGCTCATTCCATGAGTTCCATCCCTTTGGTCTGACTGAGGATTCTCTTTGGAGGAAGCCACGTCTGGCTCCTAAACCAAAGTCCAGGGAGCTGTAACTTGGCCACTTAATATGTCCCCATGGTAACTGCCATGCTCACTGCTAAAAAATCTGATTTCTGGAGGCAAAGCAGAGCTGCTGGAGTTCCCTGGCTGGTGATCCTGGAGTCTTTTGACAGTTCCCATGTGCTGGAAGTGTTGGGTTGGGTTTTTAAGTACAGATGGGAGAGCAATAGCTGAGCTCTCTGACTTCGTCTGCGGTGCAGGAGGACAGCAGTTACCACTTAATCTTTACTAAAGCTGGAACTATGCCTGGCTGCAAGGATGAGCTTTAAAATCCCCCTCTGTGGGCTGGGAATGAGGTGCTGCTGGTCTCTCACCAACCACCTGAAGTGCAACAGGGAATTGCTAGGGGTTCCTAAAGCACTGACCAGCTGGAACCCCTCCCTCATCCTGCACTTTTCTCCTGAGCCAACAAGAGCCTGGCACAGTGCACGTGGAAATGAAAATTTCCCTGTGTAGCAGCAATCCCGGGCTGGAATAAATCAAAATTCAGGTGTCTCCAATCCCTCAGAGTTAAACAGCTTTCCTTATGTGAGGAGAGGATAATGCACAACTGTCCCTGAAGGTAGCTGAGCCTGAAATAGGAGGTCGGAACACCCGTGTGTGCCCTGTGCTGCCAACAGCAGTGCCCACGAGGGAGGAGAGAGGGGCAGGGAACTCCAGGAGAGCCCAGCAGCCTGAGCTGCCCAACCGTTCACTGTGGGACAAGAAGAACCCCAAGGCGAGCAGACACAATTTTAAAGCCAAATCTGCCCAGGCAAACACACGTGAAGCCAAGCAGAGGGGAAAGAGGGTTTTAAGGGAATTAATTTAGCTTGCAGCTTATTTGAAAGGATTTTGTGGGCTTGTTTTAAAATGCATCAAGGACGAAGATCCTTTCAAGGACAGAAGAAGGAATGGTTTGTCACTGAGGGGCATCATTCCTTCCCCTGAGTTCCGGGAGCTGGTGTTTTACGGAGTTCTCTCACAGAACTGAACCACAGAATATCCTGAGCCGGAAGGGATCATCCAGACCCAACAACCCCACCCTGGGCATCCTTGGGAGTGCTGTCCAAACGCTCCTGACCCAACAACCCCAGCCTGGGCATCCCTGGCAGCGCTGTCCAAACGCTCCTGGAGCTCTGGCAGCCTCGGGGCCGTGCCCATTCCCTGGGGAGCCTGGGCAGTGCCCAGCACCCTCTGGGGAAAGAACCTTTCCCTGAGATCAATCCCAAATTCCCCTGACTCAGCTCCAGCCATTCCCTGGGTCCTGTCCCTGGCTCAGAAGAGCGATCACTGCTTGGTTTTCCTCACTCCCACTGAGGCTGAAGGGGGCTGTGCCCAAGGAGCTCCAGGGACGCCCAGGGGCTGCAGGAGGTGCTCCTGGGACACTCCTGCTGCATAAAGCATTCCCACCTTCCCCACTGCCAGCTCCAGAGCTGTGCTGGCTCCGTGGAACGCAGCTCTTTGAAGATCCCTTGGCAGCACTTGTGGAAGTGTCGCTCCTAATTGCTTTCCTGCCTGTGGAGCAGTTGCTTTGTGCAGTTCTTGTCTCGAGCGTTGGATCCAAGTGTTATGAAGTGCTTTCAGTGCTAATAAATACCAACCATGGTGCTGTAAAAGCCTGTCACAAAAGCAGCACAGGGCATGAATCTCCCTGAGTGCATTCATGTGCCTTTAATACGTCAGAGGAAGCTGGGACTGCTCCTGTGCACTGACAGATCCATCAGGGAGAAAGTCACTCATTTGCAACATTCATATGAGACATGAGCAGTTTCTTGATTCTTCTTTGCTTTTGTATTCGAGCTTGCCTGTTTGGCTCTGCTCTGTTTCGTGTGGCTTTGCAAAGTGACAAATTCATGTTGTTCCCTTCAATTCTTAAATAAATCTCCAAATATGTTGCACTTAAACTGTTGTTTATGTGTCTTTCCAGAGCTGGCTTCACTTCAGTGGCACCAAAAGCACTGCCAGGACTCAGAGCCTGGAAGACTTGGAGGTTAAAGGAATTGTGAGACTTTGTTTTGAGGGAGAAAAGGACTTCAGAGCAGGAAAATGCTCCTGTGTGGATGTCACATCGTTTGGGCTTAATAGCAAGGCAAAGTACAAAAAAAAAATGGGAAGGAGCTGCCCAGGAAGGTTTGGGGTCCCCAAGGAATTCCTGGATGTGGCACTCAGTGCTCTGGGCTGGGGACAAGGTGGGGATTTGGCACAGCCTGGACTCAATCCTGGAGGGCTTTTCCAGCCTCAGCGATTCCATGATAACACAAACACTTCACAGATAAAGCAAAAAGCTCTTTAGTGCCACGTGCTCTGCAGTTCCTGAAGTGTTTTGATGGATCAGTGGAGTGACACAAATTAACAGCCTCATTAACAACCCTTCTGCTAAACCTTCAGGAGCATCTCTGAAAGCCTGGCAGTGGCAGACACAATCTGCACTCCAGGGACATGACTGACTTTGAAACCACTGCCAGGGAAGGCTGAATGAAGCAAGATGGGAATTCTGGCTTCTGCGAGGGGAAACAGCACCAGAGAGAGGGAGGAAGTCAGGATGAACCTCAGCAATGCTCCCAGTCCCAGCCCAGTACTGCTGGAGCAAGGAGAAGTTGTACAGCCAAGCCTATCCCAAGGGCTGCTGTGCAAAACTCATTTCAGACCTGTGCCTGGAATGTGTCTGTGCCTTCTGGAATCCAGTTTAAAGGCAGCCCAGCAGAAGCCCATGGCAGGAGTCCCTGGGGAGTTCCCAAACTGCCTCCTAAATCTGGTTACCGGGGTTTTCAAATGCTGCTTCCTGTGATGGCTGCAACGGTCTGGCATGGGCACAGAGCAGAAAGATGAGTGCAGAAGTGAGGACTGGAAATCATCAGCTCATGCAGGAACAGCCCTAATCAGCTGGATTTAATGGGGATGGAGTATTTGCAGGGCAGGATGTAATTCCCACATTTCCAAAGCAGCAGTGCAGCTTTACTGGTGGTAAACCCAAACCAAGCCTGGCTCTGGATCAATTCCCAGGCCAGGTCACTGAGCAGCAGATGGTGGCAAGGATCACCTTTGCTATGTCAGATAAATCAAGCCAAACCCTCAAAGTGGCCATTTTTTCTGCTTTGAAATGGAAAGTTGAAGGTGGAAAGATGCTCAGAGCTGCCCAAGGGCTGGGATCACAGGTGGGTGAGCACTGCAGGCAACAGGAAAGATCCCAAAAGTGGCAAATTGGTAAAAAACAATCAAATCACAGCAGGTGTGCTGAAAGTCCTCAACACCTTCCTGGAAATTCCGAATTTCTGGCCAAAATATCTTGGGAATAACAAGGCTTTCTCTCCCACAGACACTCCAAAAGCCTCAAAAAGCAATTTTAACACAGCAAGAGGGAAGCTTTTCCACATTATGAGTTTACAATGGGGCGGTGCACACAGTGCAGGAATAAATTCTCCTCCAGCAATCAGAAAGGAAGAGAATTATTGAAAAGAAGAGGAACAAAGAAGCAAACCTAAAATGAAAATGCCCTTCCACAACTAGCTCTGAGTTGGAGATTCTGCTGCCCTGAGGAAGAACAGAACATGACAATAACTGCTGAGGTTTCTATAGAATTTCTAACCCTAAGGCACGAGGAGCTCTTTGCAAATGCTGATTTGCATTGCCTGGAAACACTTTGCTGATAAACCAAATTAATCTCTGGAGGGGAGAGAACCAGCCCAACACATTCAAAGGTCAGTTGAAACAGAAGGCGAGTAGGTGGAGAGCAAATTTCTATCCATAACAGAGTTTATTCAGGTACCAAAATTAGTTTTAAACCTTGTTTTGGACCTCTGGAATGAGGGGAGAGACCAGCAAAGGACTGGGAATTGGATCCAAGGTGTGATGCATTGTGAGGGACGTCTCTGTTTTCTCTAAATGCAGTTGTTTAGGTCGCACTCTGTTATTTAAGTGGGAAGTTTCCACCAGGTCTGGGCTTTGCCATGTGCCAGGGGGAGCTGCCAGGCGTTCCAGCTGCAGGGAATGCGGTGCTGTGGCCAGCAGGGCTCTGCTCTGGGCCAAGGATCCCTAATTCCAGCTGGAATCAGGAAGATCCTGCCCCACCACAACACGATGGCCATCATTACCCAAAGCACAATTAAAAGCAAAGATCAATTACACTTCAGTCGTTTCAAAGCTCAAGGTGCCCTTCAGAGCCTCGGCTCCCCCACCAGACACAAACTGAGGCAGGACTTCTGATCTTGAATCTTGTATTAGGCCAAATAACAAAACGGGGTTTAGCTTCACTCTAATCTCTTTTTCCAACATCCAGGCATATTGCAAGAGATGATCTTTTGAAAATTGAAGGAAACGGTGCTATTTTAAAACTCTAATCCCCTCTCCCCTTTGTAAGAAATAAGATAAATATCTTGATTTCACTCAGCACAGTTACAGGAAGCTTTTCTCTTGTCAGAAGCTCTCAGTTCCCTCTGGTGAGGTGTTTTTGGAGCTGGGACAAGGCTTCAGCAGTGTCCTGCTCTTTGGGGAGCAGGGTTTTGGGGAAGGAGGGTTCCTCTGACACGGGGGGACAATTTGGGCTTTGTGGAACATCCACATTCCTGGACCCGAGGGGTTCTCTGCTCCTGGATCCCGCAGCAGATCCCCAAATCTCCCCCACGCTCCCTGACTCAGCCCAAAGCTGCTGTTGGAGGGACCCCGATGGTCTCAGCTCCCTGTGCCCTGCTCAGGACCCCTCACAGCCCCCAGTCACAGGGGGTGTCCCACCAAAGGCTGGCACTGTGCAGGCTGGCACTGCTGCCAAGCTGTGAAACCACGCCAGGGAAGTTGGAACATAAGTTTGGTTGTAAATATTGGCAAAGCTGCATGAAAAAATTAAGAAAGCTCCTTCGAGAAATGACAAAACTCTTTTTTTAGTTATTACTGAGTCTAATCATCTCCTGTATTTTTAGAGAATCCCTTCCCAGGTTGGCAGCTAATGAAATTTAGGTGAAAACCAAATTACCTCTTGACTATTTAACAACATTAGCATTTACAGGCAGCAATCAGATCCCCGAGCTCAGGCTGTGGTCTGGAGCCACTTGTGCTGGCACAGGGAGCTGATCCCTGAACTGAAACCTCTGGAGTGGAAAACACATCTTGAGCAACCTCTGGCTGCCCTGCTCTGGGGCTGGGGCAAAACGAGTGAATTATCACTGAAATCACCATTTTTAAATGCTCATCATTTGCTGTGTTTCTCAAGCTTTTGCTCAGGAATTTCAAAAAAAAAAAAAAAAATTTAGTGGGAATGTGCTTTATCAGTGCCTTGGCAAGGGGGGAAGTTCTTCCCTGAGGGTGCCATGAATAAAGGAACTGCTGGAGAAGGGACAACACAGACCCCAAAGCTCTGCAGGTGCCACCAGCACAGAAACTCCACAGTTGCCTCCAAAATGCCTCCAAAAATGCCCTGTGAAAAATGCAGAAGCAGGGAGTGCTGGGGAATGAAGGGAAGGGCAGAGCAAGACCAAACGATCCACCTGGGGTTAAGGAACTTGTAGTGGAGAAGACAGAACCTGACAGAGCTCTGATTCATCTTGCAGGATCATTGAAATTCCCAGGCACTCCCAAATTTTAACCCTTTCCCAACCCCCAGCACCGAGGGTGTTGCTCTGCCACGGGAAGCTCTGTGGTCTCTGCATCTGTCTCAGTGCCCAGGGAAGGATAAGGAACAAGAGGAACAGGAGGAGATGTTTTACCTTTAAGCCCAGATCTGTGAGAGAAACCTGCCAGATCCACCAGGAGCAGCTCTGAGGAACAACCTCTGTGTTTCCTGAGCTAAGCCACAGCTGCAGCCCATGAAATCCCACCCTCACAGGTGGGATGGGATCACTGCTCCACCCCCGGGACCACCCTGTGCTGAGGGGGAATCCTGGCTGAGAGCCACCCACCACAAACCATTCCAAAAAAGCCATCACAAACCATTCTGTGGTTCCATGATTCTGTGATCACTCATCCTTTTGCTCCACAGCTCTGACCTCTTCCCTACAATCAGCAGGGATTTACTTTTATCCCAACAGATCCAGGAGCTGTTAAACCTCTGCAAACTGGAGCCCTGAGTAGCTGCACTCCAGTTCCAGTGGCAGCAGGGGACACTGGGGCTCGCTGCAGTGCCAGCCCCCAAGGTGCTTGTTTCTGGTTTTTCCCACTTTGTTTCTCTTGGCTCTTTCAAGAGAAAAATCAGGATGTGTTTTCCTCTGGAGAAATCCAATTGACATTTGGAGGAGACCTCTCTGTGCTGGAAAATGAGTGGTAAATAAACCTCTCACTAGAGCTTTCCCTGAAGGGACCAAAGCAGTGCTCTGAGCACTTCTGAGAGGAAATAGGAACACATCAGAGTGACCTCCCTGACCCAAATGCTCCAGGGTTTGTCTGCTCTAATCATTGCTCAAATATATTTCACCCAAAGTCGTCTCCTTTGCTGTGGCAAAATTTCACAACTTGTTTTGTCCAGGAATTCCAGCAATGCTGACCTGGCTCCCCATCCACTTGTGCTGTACAGGAGTTCAGTGATTCATGGAGGCAGGAGTTTGTTGGTTTGTGTTGAATAAATATCTGCTCATGGCAGAAGAAATGCAAACAATCTGTTTCAAGGGGAACATGGCATTTTTCAGATGATTTTGGCTTTTTTTTCTGGTGTTGCACAGAACCCTGAACACCCAGAAATCTCCATCTATTTACAGTTCATTATTGTGCTAATTTTTGTCACATTCAGCACAAGGTCTGTCCCTCCTGCCACTGCTGTCCCTGCCAGGGAGCAGCTGTAAAATCCCACAGGCACAACGTCCCCGTTTGCAGAAGCTCTTGGTCAGGAAGAAGCAACTTTGAGGTTGGAAAAGGAGGGTCTGATCCAGGTGCAGTCCCTATGGAGCTCCTCAGTGGGGTCGGGAGCAGCCAGCCTGACAGGAAGGTTTCAGTATTTCACTGCTGGACACAGCCCCTTGTATGTCAAAGGCAGAAAAAACTCTATCTATGCCTTGGGAGAACCTGCCTAAGTAACTTTCTCTTCCATCCAGGCTGGATCCAACCTTTTTGGCATTAAAGAGCAAAGCACTGAAGAAATAAAAATTCCTCACCTGAGATGAACTATCCACAAACTAAAATTGGTTGGGTTTGCTTTAATGCCAACCCCTCTGTCACCACCATCAGGGCATATTCTGCACCAGGGACAGAAGTCACACTTCTTATCAGTCCCAAAGCTGAAGAAAACACACAGTAATTGCTCTGTGAAGGGCTGGTGTGCAGAGCTGCATCCCCCCAGCACCTGGAGAGAGGAGGGGATGCAGCAGTGGGAAGTGGGAACTGGAGAGATTGGAAAGGCAGGAGATAATCTGAACAGAGCAAAACAGGATTTATAACAAACAGAAGTGGACAAGGGCTGCTCTGTCCCTCCTCCCACCTCAGCACAGGAGCATCTGGATGTCCCTGAGAGAAAAAGGCTGAGCCTGGCATGGTGCCACACATCCATCACATGCCCAGGGCTCTGGGACGGGGCACCATGGCCACCAAACAGATTTTAATCAGCAGAAAATAAATATGGTGTGATGCCCTTCATGGCTTAGAAAGCCTGAGGGGTCTGACTCAAGCCCTGCCTCACCTCCCATCCATTTCATGGCTCAGGACTCTTTCCAAAGCTTCAGAGATCACTGCAGAAGGGAGACTGGGGCAAGATCAGAGCCAGCTGGGAAGTGCTTTGGGTCTGGTTTAGTGTCTGGGTGGATCCAGCTCTGAACACTGACACAACCACCAAGTCCTTGTCTGTGTGTGGAGACTCAGGCACACACCTACCAAAACCACCAGATCTAGACAAAATCTCTGGACAGCTGCACAGAAACACCTCTGGTTCTGTCCAGAGCCTGCAGCTTGTTTTTTGGGAATTACCTGTACTTCCCTCCCTTCCTCCTGCTGTGCCTCCCACCTCTGGCTCAGTGTCCCATCCCCCTGAGTCCCCCAAATCCCTCTGTTGTTCCCCTCAGACCAAACAACACCAAAATTCACGCACAATTTCTGCATTCTCCCAGCTTTTGCTGAGCACACCTCTGGAGAAACTGCACATTCCAGCACGTTCCTGCTCCCTACAAACCCAGGCTGTCCGAGCACCCTCAGGATTTCTTTCGCCCCATCGCTTCCTATGCATTTAACCCAGGGAGATGTCGCAAAACGAACTCAATCCCACACAAATTCCTCCTGCTGCTGGCTGTGGGCAGCACTCACCTCAGCACGTGCGTGGAGCCGTTGATGGTGGTGGTGGAGCAGGGCACGGTCTGGCCCAGGATGGAAGGCCTTCGGTAGCGCTCATCACCGCAGCACAGGATGATGAGGAAGGCACGTCTGAAGGCCTTGTTGAGGAAGGCATAGAGGAAAGGGTTCAAGCCCGAGTTGATGTAGCCCAGCCACAGGAAGGCCGTCCACAGCTTGCCGGGCACCGTGTAGTTTATGAAGGGATCCACGATGTTGGTGACGAAGAACGGGGCCCAGCAGAGGCAGAAGCAGCCCATGATGATGCACAGGGTCTTGGCAGCTTTGGTCTCGGTTTTCATGCGGTGGGTGCTGTGCTGGTCAGGGGGGTGCTGCCGTGGCTCCTGGGGGTG